>NW_024349796.1:15622148-15633929 GCF_902729225.1 Pteropus medius | reverse complement strand
AGGCGGTCCGGGGTGGGCGGCGGTAGCTTTGGCTGCAGTAGACCTGCACTGCAGCCCTGCCACCAAGCTCTTTGACCTTGGAGATGCCATTTCACTGTCGCCTCTGTGCCCTCATCTGTAAATTAGAGACGGAATGAAGTTGCAGCAGCCGAACTGCTCCACGTGAGCCCACGTCACTCTGGGACTGAGAGGCTTGCAAGTGAAGTGGCCCCACAGCCACCGTGAGGCCACCGTGCCGGCAGGGGCCGTGGGAACCCAGAGGAGGGGCCCGGATCGGACATGGACCGGCGCCATTCCCACCGCTTTGATCTCTCATTCTGCTTCCGGTTGTCTGGACTTGGTCTCCACCCTCGCTTGATACATCGTTACAATTTATTCTCCTCTTCTTCCCTTTATTGACTTAAAATTAATTGATGAGACCTGTCGCGGATGGAGCAGCAGGCAGGAAACCGGCATTTTAGGAACATTAGTTTCCCCAGTTTAATGCTCACGAGCACCTGCAAGGTAACTATTGTCACACGCGGGGTCCATCTGAGCACATGAAGGTGAATTAGCCCCGGAAGTCGTAGAGCAGGTGGGCAGTGGTATCCGGAGGCTGACTCGGGTACCTGAGAACGCAGGTGGGCAGGAAACTCAGCTGCCACCTACGAGGAAGGCGCTGCCTTTCCCTTGAGATTACAAGATGTCTCGAGGCTGCTCTAGAAAGAACTTGCAGTGAGTTCTTGTTCAGTCGTTAATGACAGTCCCAAGGACACACAGACACACTGGCGCCCCTGCACGTAGGCACACAGCTTTATTTTTACCTTGAGTTGCACACATTCATCATTCGTAAATAACCATGGACCAACAGGGTGGCTCTCCCAATAGCCAGTTAAGAAATTTGTTTACGTGGACGGGGGGTGTGAGCCCGCTGGTCTAGGCCTGACGGCGTGAACCCCCATCCTCCCCCACGGGGATTAGACCAGGCAGGACCCCTAACCACGGTGCTCTTAAACCAGGGCCTCTGGGCCAGAGACTCTTCAGGATGTAACGCTCACCGCTTGGCAGTGACAAGGTGGTAGACGACAGCACTGAGAATATGCAGAGCCATCGGAATGATCGACAGCGCGGGGCGGACGATCGGCCCCATCTGGTGATGGATCCAAGACTGGAGGTGTCAGGAGTGTGGGTCACAGACGAGATCAGGGATTTAAGGGATTTAAAGGAGAAGGTGCCGACGAGAATGGCTCGCTCCCTCTGAGATCAGCTCACCCTCGGGCGCTGTGGGTCCAAAGCCGGGTCCCCAATCACGCGCTTTGCTGCTGGGTTACCTGGGCCTCGGCCGAGCCAGCCGAACTGGCCTCCAGCCCTGCGAGCTCCACTCACGACGAGCGCCCCACGCTGGTGTGCTGGTGTGCTGGTGTCTTGAGCAGGCGTCACTGGTACAGGTGTGCAGGTGTGCGGGTAATGCAGGCCTTCAGGTGTGCTGGTGTGCAGGTGTACAGGTGTGCTGGGTGTGCAGGTGTGCTGGTGTGCCGCTGCTGGTGTGCCGCTGTCTGACCTTTTACACGTGGTTTCCTGCGCCTCTTCTATGTTGAGATATTCAAACACCATGGTGTTACGGTCACTGACGGTGTTCAGTACAGCCACGGCACTGGGCCGTGCCACATGGCCTGGGCATGCACTGGGTGTGCACAGGTGTGTGCGCGTGCACGCTGTGACGTTCGTACGGTGCCGGAGTCACCCACGGACGCGTTCCTCGGATCGCACCCCACATCAGGGTGTCTCTGGCTTCCTCACGGCGGGTGAGATTGTCTCCAACTGATCCCCCGAAACTTCCTCCTGGGGGCCCGAGTGCTTGGCGAGGGGGTGCTGCTTCTCCGTTATGGCTGCTAGTGTTTGGTCCCCCGTGGCCTCCCTTTGCTTGCTCTGACGAGGTCTAGAAGCCATTTGGAAAGATGAAGTGACCTCTTGCCTAGAAAACAGGGCCAAAATAACATGCGATTTCTCACAAAAAAATTGGGCACGTGACAAGAGAAAAATGTGCGGGGTTAATTAATGTAAGAAATTAAAATTTTATGAAGTATGTATTTCGTGCTATGTTTTGTGCTAAGTGCATGCTGTGTTTATACACACGTATAAACAAGGTGAATAAAATCCAGTTGGTACATTCTAGAACGACGTGTTTAATGGGGGGGAAATTCTGACCTGCTATGAGATGATGGACGGGGTGGTAAAAACTGACGGCTTAGTGTTCGTGTGGGCTCTGGACCCGGGCTGTCCTGCCCGGATTCAAATTCTGGCTCTTAAACTTTTGAAAAGGCGTTTGACCTTTCTGTACCCCGGTGTTCTTCTCTGTAAAATGGGGGCCAAAAATCCTTCCTAGTCAATTGAGTGATTGTGAGGACCAGATATGTCACAAATCTAAATTATGCAGAATAATGCCTGACAAATAGGAGGCACTTGATGAACGAGAGGAATTATTGTTGCAAGACCACAGTAGGAGCGTTAGTGAGTTTTCAGTTTTCAGCGATGTCCAGAGATTCTGGAACGCCCACCCAGCAGGGCTGAGGCAGGCGCCCTCCGCTTCACACGCGGGGTCGGCCGCCCACCGCCCAGTCAGTTCTAGCCTCGCCTGATGCTACAGATGCTGCGAGAGAGTCCACAGGTGTGTGCTTAACCTGTCTGAGCCTCGATTGTGCCATGTGTCGAATGGGAAGGCTCTATGTCACCGGCGTGAGGACGAGATCCCTACACAGGACTTCTCAGCAGATAGCCCTTCATTTTGCAGAGTGACTGTGTGCAGAAGTCGCTGGAGCCCTGCGCTGTCCAGCACAGGAGGTTATGGGGGTGGCTGGGAGGCAGGGGGCAGGGACAAAGCGGGGGTGCGAGGAGAGGGGGATTCTGAGGTTGGGACTTGGTTACATGAACCCTGATTCTCTCAAAGCTCCTTGTCCAGTCCAGCCGCCTCTCCCAGGCCATACGGTTGTGTTTTACGTTTGACTTCACCGCAGGGTTGAGTGCGCCAGTGGATTCCGCAGACAGTGGTGACGGTCCGTCTGACATTCTCACCTGCATGAAGGGATAAACTGCCCTTGCATCTTGTCCCCAGACGAAAGCGTAAAGCCATCAGGCGCATCCCTAGGCAGAGCCTCAATTGCACTGAGATGTCTGCCTGACTGGTGATCCTGCAGAGTGAGTATCATGTTAGTCCTCCCTCTGCAAAGCGGATTGGCCCTGTGACTGGTGAGTCGAAGTGACGATGACAGTGGAAGACGTTTTTCGGGCCCAGCTCCAGTCTCGGGGGGGCTGTGGCCTCCTGTCGCGGTGCTCGGCCCATGGGCAGAGCTGCTCTCGCCGTCTGTGTCTCGTTCTGCCAACCAGGCATGAGAGTCGTCAGCCCACTTCCTTTCCAGGGCTGTGAAACGTTCATAAGATGGCAGGAAATTTCTCTGCAGCTACAAGTTGGCCCAGAAATCCCTATTCAGAGTAAATTTGTATGTGAGGCGTAAAATCAGACGAGAGCCTAAAAAATGCTTAACAACTCACCTCTCTGCTCTAACTGTTGGCGCCATTTCCCTTCCAGAGAAGCAGGGGCTGGGGAAGGCCAGCAGAGACAGGCCAGGGCCGAGGCAGCGGGTACTGCTGGTGGCACGTGACGAGGGAAAAGTGAGGTGGCGACAAGCAGTCATTTTATGCCATAGTTTCGGGGAATAAAGCCGAGTTTGGGTTCTCTTCTTTGGTGATGGTTTCCCTACATGTAAACAGCGACCATTACAGATTCCAGAAGACGGGGTCATCGGAGTAGTGAGACATTTAATTGCTTTATGTATATTTTTAATTCAAAGCATCATTTCCTAAGAGCTGAGCGAAGGAGCCCTGTCCCTGAGCATGTCCCATGCGGAGGGTTTGTGGTCACAGTGGCCTGGGAAGCCTGAACACGAGAGTACCCTGGAGAGTCACAGCGCACGTCGGCAGAGTAAAGGCGCTGAGAAGTCCTGCAGAGAAGAAACAGGTTTCAGTTTGCCTAACCATGCCCTTCCCAAACTTATTCGACGGTGGACCCCTTCCTCCACATATGACACGTGCACTTTGGGAACCCGAGTTAAAGCGAAGGGAGCGACGTGTGCTGAGCCCCCGCGGTGCAGGGAGCGGGCTGCACGCTCTGCAGACAGGATCCTCGCGTCTCGTAGACTGGCCTCTGAGCTGCGTGTTTTCATCCCCGTGTTGCAGATGGGGGTGCTGAGGAGTAGTCAGTCAAGGAGCGGGCTCGAGGTCACGCGGCCAGTACCTGGGGGCGAGATTTGCATCTTGGTCTGCGTAACCGCGGGTCACATTCTCTTTTCCCTTTGCTGCCCTTCTTGATTCCCCTTCCGTTTTTAACCGGGGCGGCAGGAAGGGGTGGCGGGAGATGCAAAGGCCTTAGTTTAGGGCTCAGTCGGTGCAGCTTTGATACTTTTGTTTCTTCCTCGTGGACACGGCCAAGATCTTGCACCTCGTAGGACTCCATCTCTGCCGAGAGAAATGCTCGCGAAGTGGCCAGGCCCCGTGAAGTTCAGGATCGCCGTGACGAAGAGACGGCCGCCTTGGGCCTGGAGCACAGTCCCGTTCGGATGGACTGTCAGGCCCACGGCATGTGTGATCCTCCCATTTCGAGTCATTCTTCCGTCCAGTATGTCTCCCTTTTCCTTCTGCTGGAGCTGTGGCGGGTTTGGAACGTGGCCCCGAGTTCTGTCAGGAAGGGTTTGCCGACAGAAGCCAGTGAGTAAAACGTGTGACGAAGCGTCCCGCTCCCCACGGCTGCCGCTGGCCTGCGGCCACCTCCCCTCAGACGCCCCACCTGGGAGACGCTCTGCCCAAGGCCCTCGGCAGGCCGGGCTGATCCTGTGGTGGAGCCTCACACATCTTTGTCCATCACCAGGCGATCGGTTTACTGGTTCCGATGCTCGTAAGTCCAGCCTCTTCCCTTCGACGCGGTTCCCTTCTGGGCCGGAGGCAGGAATCGCCTCTCGTCCCTGGCGTTCGCGGGCGCTTCGCGTTTGTGATCTCGCCCATCTCCTCCTCCCTGTCCCCCCACCCTGGACCCAGGCGGGTGTCTGTCCCCGTGATGCAGGGGGGACGGCGAGGCTCGGGGCCTGGGTAACGCGTCCGTTCAGTCGGTTAAGGGTTGGGACTCGAGGGAGTGGGTGCTGGGCTTTGAGCCCGGGCCAGGCGGCCCCGGGGGGGGACACTGAGCCATCTTTCTGTGGTGCCAGTTCCTGTTTGAAAGGTCACGAACACGACACATGCCATCCTACAGGTCGGGCCTGCCAGAATTCCAGGTTTGGCATCGGACCCTTGGACTCCTGCAGAAACCTTCAAGGTGAAGGCTATGATTTGCGTGTATGGCCCCCTGCCTCCCACAGGTGTGGGCTAAGTTGGGTTGATAGGGCAGGTGGCACATAAGGTGGATAATTGATTTTCTTCTCATGAATATTCATTTGAGGTGACTTCTCCATCTGCTCTCCTTCTGTAATTTCAAAGTGGCCACTGAGTACTGAGCAGGAGCACGCCTGTCCCCTGCCTTCTAGGTCACCCCTCTTACTCCCGGATAACAGGGCTGAGCTTGTCACGTGTGGAGGGCCCGAGCGGAGAGCACGGAGTCAGTCTCAGGGCTCGGGGATTTTCCAGGCTGCCTGTCCTTAACTGCAGCGAGCTGTTCAGAGCCATCTGATGAACTGATTCTCAGCATGGCCATCTGCGCGGCAATGCGGGGCTCGCAGGGCGAGGAGGCCGTCCCGCCCGGCCATGTGACCGAGCCCCCGCAGGGCCCGTGAGGAGGAGGGCTCCCAGGGCGCCGAGGACAGTCCGAGATGGGGAGGAGGAGCCGTAGGCGCAGTGGGCTCGTCGTTAGTTTTGATGGATCTGCCTCAAATAATACGGCGTTTTAGTCCCTTGTGTGACATCCGAGCTGAGCCGCAAAGCGAAATGTCTCTGGGGGCCCGCAGCGACCGTGCCTTGGGGGAGGGAAGATGCGGTGACTCCCTTACTGTGGTTCAGGGGTCCATGTCTTTGCCACAGAAAAGGCGGTTTACCTGGTGTTCCATCAAGAACTGGATACTGAACAACTCTTCCCCATCAATGAAATGTGATCATCGATATTCCTAATAGAGAAAGAGTAGGTATAATTGATATCTGGAGGATAGAAATACCTTAAATAGCCCCCTGCGTGCTCCTCTCCGCCCTGCGTGCTCCTCGGTAGCAATGCAGAGCGGTCGGCTGATGCCTGAAGACGCGTGGAAGTCTGGGGGCGCGGCGGCCCATCCTCCGCCCGACCGGCCTGGGGGAATGGGGTGCTGCCCCGTCGGGCGGCTGAGACGAGGAAAGCGATAACTAACAGATGCGGGTGTTCAGGGCGGAAGGCTCCGCATGCCTCTTTCCCTGCTCGTACGACGCTGCGACAGCTTCTTTGACGTGACGTGTCAGCTGGCTGGACTGCAGTCCCCACTTTGATAAAACACGTGCTGTGAGGCATTTTGCAGCTACAGTTAGTTCTTAATCAGGTGACTCTAAGTAAGGAAGGTATGCTGATCAGGTGGGTGGGCCTGGCCGAATCAGGTGGAGGCCTTCAAAGCAGACCTGAGGCTTCTCCAAGCGCAAGTGGGGATTCTGCCCTGGGTTCCAGCCTGACAGACGGACAGACGGACAGATGGACAGATGGACAGACGGACTCCCCTGGTGACGCTCTGCCTTCCGGATGACGTGTGTGCTCAGCCAGCCCCCCACAATTGCTCCTCCTGGTTCTGCTTCTCTGGGCAAAGCTTGGCGGAGACAGTTGGTCTTCATACCTGTTCAAACCTGCTCTTCCCACGTCTGAGTGGAGAGTGATGGCCACGGAACCCTCAGAATAAAAAGGAAAATACTGTACACGACATCCCTAGGACCGATAAGCGAAAGGTCACACCTTCTGACGACCTTCATCCGCCCCACCTGCCCCGGCAGCCACCGATCCGTTCTCTGCATCTGCGTGTCGGTGAGTTTGGTTTTCGTGGTTGTAGTTATCGCTGGTTGTTTTTAGGTTCCACATGTCGGTGCGATTATGTGGGATTTGTCTTTCTCTGCCCACCTTGCTTCACGTAGCATCATACCCTTGAGGTCTCTCCACGTCGTTGCAAATGGCGACTTCCTTCTTTTTCATGGCTTACTGACATTCCGCTTTTTTATGGCTTACTGATATTGAACACGTTTTCTTCATTCACCCATCGGTGGACAGTCAGGCTGTTTACATTTCCTGGCTATTGTGGGTAATGCTGCAATGAATGTGGGGTGCAGATGTTTTCATTTTTTTTTTCCCCTGATAAATACACAGCAGCGGAATTGCTGGATCATATGATAGTTATGTTTTTAATTTTTGGAGGAACTTCCATACTGTTTTCCGTAGTGGCTGCACCAATTTACATTCCCACCAACAGTGCACAAGGGCTCCCTTTTCTCCACATCCTCGCCAGCCCTTGGCATTGCTTGTCTTTTTGATAACAGGTGTCCTCACAGGTGTGGGCGATATCTCATTTCCCTGAGGATTAGTGATGTTGAGCATCTTTCCATGGATCTCTTGACCATCTGTATGTCGTCTTTGCAAAAATGTCTGTTCGGATTCTCTGCCCATTTTTTAAATTGCATTTTATTTTTTTTTTGCTATCGAGTCATATGAATTCTTTATATATTTTGTATATTAACCCCTTATCAGATATAGGATTTGCAGATATTCTCCCCACTTCGTAGGCCGACTTTTCATTTTGTTGACGGTTTCCTTTGCTGGGCAGAAGCGTGGTAGTTCGATGTAGTTCCACTTGCTTATTTTTGCTTTTGAAGCCTTCGCTTTGGGTGTCAAATCCAAAAAATCGTCACCAAGACTCACTGTCAAGGAGCTCACTGCCTATGTTTCCTTCTAGGATTTTTATGGTTTCAGGTCTTAAGTTCAAGTTTTTAACCCATTTCGAGTTAGTTTTTGTGTACGGTGTCAGGTGGCTGTCCAGTTTTCCCAGCACCATTTATTGAGAAGACCGTCCTCCCCCCATTATATATTCTTGGCTCCTTTGTCGTGGGTGAATCAGTCACATATGTGTGGGTTTATTTCTGGGCTCTCTATCTTGTTCTATTGATCTATGTGCCTTTTTACGTCAATACCGTTCTGTTTTGGTTACTATAGCTTTGTGCTGTACTTTGAAATCAGAAAGTGTGATGCTGCAGCCTTGTTGTTCTTTCTCAGGACGGCCTTGGCTATTCAGAGTCATTCTTGGAAGTTCCACGTGGACCTTGTACCTTGACCTGAAAGGGCACTTGATCTGAGGCTAAAGCTTTTAAAGTCTTTTCTAGTAGAAAATCATCCGCCGTGAGAACCTTTCAGGCAGAAGCAGTGAGAACAGTCTAATCTGGCTGGCTTTCTGGCCATCCTGGAACATCAGCGGAGGGGGGTGGGGGTGGGGTACACTAGAAGTTAAGGAAATTACGAAGGAGACAAACATGGCACAGACAGACTTGATAACAGATGTCACACTAGCAGGATTTCGAGGCGACCCTGGAGACTGAAATAGGCAGGTTAAGGACGAATACAAGGAAAACCTTCACGGAGTCTATTTTATGGAAATTTTATTCTCTAAAATGTAGCATCGACCGAGACTCTAGAAAAAAGTTCAAGACCTTGGACGAATTAATGTGTGATGGATTTATAATGGGCTATTAAGGGAACCAAGGGCTATTTGGGATAAATCACATTTATCATCAAGTTTTAACATCACGGAAGATTTAAAATGCCTCAATGACTCTTCGGAAGGGAGTCACTGGAGGACATAGATCAGGGGACCCCCAATGACAACGATAATGCTCTTTCTCTTAGCGAGTGTCCTAGACAGTATACATCTCATTAGTTTTTATTTGTGCAAACACTCTCTGTCCCTCCTCGCTCCCCCCCCGTGCTCCCCATTCCCGCCCCAGGAAGAAAGGCGCATAGCAGCAGAGCCTCGACTAACTGCAGACGGCCAACGGCAGATGCGTCTCGTGTCTCACCACCCACTTCCGCCCGCCATGCCTCGTCCACGTGTCCTCGGGCTGTCCCCTCTTTCCCGGCTTCCCTTTCTTAGACCTGGATTCCGTGCAGCTGACTTTTTCTTTTTCGTCACTGGTGTCTGCTGATTTACCATTTTCGGAACTTTCAAACCGAGTCTCGAGCTCATGGTGCTGGGAGCTTCTCTCACGTGTGTTAGCCCGGGAGCAGCCAGGGGGAGGCACCGGCTCGTCACCGGGCGCGGCCCTTGGATGAGTCGATCTGTAAATGGCAGTGTCCTGCGCTGATTCCAACAGGACGTGGAGAATGTCCCTCTGGGAAAGGACTGTGGAAAAGAATTCCAGCTAAGTGGGGACAGGGCCGTCACACTCTCTTGTTTTTTCATTACGATTTTACGTTTTTAGGGCAACTTAAGGTTCACAAGCCACCTTTTCTATTTTCAGGGGCCGGCCATTCTAGCCTAAGTGGAATGGACACCCAGTTATTTTGCTCACTCTTGTTTCTAGTTAATTTCCTTGAATCAGCCGGGCGATCATTTGTCAGCATCTTCAGGATCGTTGACATGGTTTTCCACGTCACTTTGCACTGAGCAAAAATCATGCCGTCACACGGATAGGCAGCAGAGGCGTCAAGGGGTGACAGAGTGGTCTTGAGGATTTACCCCGAGACCCTCTCGAACGGTTCTCTAGCACGTGCCTGGCCCCTCGCTGCTGGCGGGCGTGGGCTTAGTGATCCTGCCTGCTCAGAACCGCGTCTCAGTGCCCTGCAGCTGCGTTCCCAGGCCAGCTGGGTCTTGTGACTTATGAGCTCCGCCCTGCTGTGAATGGACTCTTTCCGTGCGGACCCGTTTGTTTGAAATGTGGGGTGGAACCTGGGTCAGGAGGGCACGCGGTTGGGATGGAATGGGATTCCTGGCAAAGGAGCGGCCCTTTCCCCCGCTACACCTGGTAAGATGCCCGCGTCTGCAGGTCAAGGTGAGGCGGAAGCGGTCCTCCGAAGCGGTCCAGCGACTCCTGACTCTCCAATGTTCTTCGATTCTAAGGTCCAAGTGACAAGTTATTATTTTTCCTGCGTAATCTCTAAACATATTTGTTGTCATTATGTGTGTCAAGTAAAATATAAAAGTTTAAAATCTCCCTTCCTCCTGAAAGCTTGTGCCCAACCCGATTGTCATATCGACGGAAATTTCCCTCTCCCCTCCCCCCCCAACTTTTGCCAATCTATTCAGCATATTAAAGAAAAACTGCAATACTCAGGCTCGTTGTAATATGGAACACTCTTCGACATTTTTTTCCAAGCTCATACAAACCTGCACAAACATACCCGACATGCATTTTTTCCCCCTAAACGTGAGCTCTCACTATCCAATATCCTCTGCTTTGTATTTTCCCCCTGAATGAGCAGCTATCTCTAACCTTGCTGTGTTCAGTACAGTTGAAATGTGGCTAATGCAGATTTCTGGGACAGAAAAAGAGTATAAAAAGAGTATTAATACTTTTTACGTGTTTATTGCATGCTCAAATGACAGTATTTCGTATATATTGACTTAAGTAACATATTAAAATTAATGTCACCTGTTTCCTTTTTAAATCGTGGCTACCAAAAGATGTAAAGCCACTTGTGTTGTTTTGTATTAGACAACACCGCTCTAATACATTCTTTTTAATAAGTAATTATATTTTAAAGAACTTCATGTAAACTTTAGTAAGTTGGTGATCTATTTCCGTACAAAGTATTTTGTCTGAAATTCTTTCTGTGGAAGACTTTCTGTGTAACTGTTACTGTCCAGAAACGTGGCCGTTTTTCTTGAAGACTACTCCAAAGCAGCCATAGCTAATGCAAAATACGCATTTCTAACAAGATACGGAGCTATTAGCAGAATCGCCAAACTACACTTGTTGTCACAGCAACCCGCTCAGCCCCACCAGTCCTGTTCGACTTGAGTAGCTGTCATCTATGCAGATGAATGGACAAATGACATGTAATCAGTCCTGTGGCCGGAGGCACTGGGCTTACTGCAGCGGGCAGAGCTTGGAAGGCGTCAGGAGGCTCCAAATTTGGTGGGGAGTTTGCCGAACGAGGCGCATGTCGTGTCATAATTTGGAAGAAAATTCTAGAAGGGGCAATAACTAGTGAGTCTCACTGATAATTTATGCAGAACCTGTAGCATCTTCCTTTTTTAGAGGCTGGAAATATTTTGGAATCAGAAGATCTGGGCTGGAATTTGGACTCAGCCACCTTCATCCAGAGCTGTGCGGTCTTGATTAGTCGTTTAACTCTGTGGGCCTCAGATTTCTCACTGGCGAACGGAAGGGGACGACTCCCCATGTGGTATTCCTTTCTTCCGTAAACTGTCACTAAATCATTTAGTTCCCTTTATTAAAAGTAAAGTCTGTTTTATGAACATGCAGCGGTAATAATGTCACACGTATGCGCATCGTCTTTATTTCCAGCTGCCTGCCTCATGTTCCTAGTCCTCTAGTTTTTTCTGCTTTGCGGTCATGGAGACAGGGGACTCTGATCTGGTCACTGCTATACCCTTAGCGGTGGGGACAATCTAGGTTCTCAGACCTACCCTCAGTTTGGTCCCTGTTCTTTAAAACGTACTACCATGACGTTTCCCACACCTTCGCGCCCTCCTATGTGTCGATGACTAAAGCCTCCCAATAAGGAAAACTATTGGGGGAGCAGAGAATCGGGGGGCTGTCCATCTTGAACACAACATGTGGCTATATCATAGGGAAATAGTTACAAGCAGG
>NW_024349796.1:15621128-15622137 GCF_902729225.1 Pteropus medius | reverse complement strand
TTACTTGATTGCCTCGTGGTCTTTTCGAATGAGGCATTTTAAGAAATAGGAGAAAATGGGTTGGCTCGCCATCAAAATATATCCTAAAGGCAGTGAGTGCAACTGCCAATTTGGGACAGAAACTTGTTGGAATGTCTGTCTCTGGAGGATTTTCATGGGAGGCGAGACAGCCATCTTTCTTGGTTCGTTTAGTTGGACGTCCGCCTGGAACGGGGGAATCGGATGACCTTGTCGTCCCTTGTGCGATAGATTCAGGAGACTACACTGGACTGAGGATTTTCCCCACTTGCTTTATTATTTGACCCGATGTCTCTTAATCTTGTCTCTCTGGGCAGATTTTAAATTACTTGAAGGCTGGGATGCTGCCTTGTGTCGCGTTCTTGTTCTCCGTGGAAGGGAGAGAGAAGGGGGTAACTCGTGGAGAGGGTTTTGGGGGGGATGGTGGAGCGAGGCCCAGGTGGAAGGCTGACCATTAGTGAGAGGGAGGGTGCGCGTCTTCTGAGGTGGAAGAGAAGCGATCGCTACTGATTCGGATGTGAATGAATTAATGGACAGCACGAGAAACGATGAGGGAGGTCGCCTTTCAGAACTTCGGCTTCATTAATAAAGGACGAGGCAAGATCATCCATTGAAAGGAATCTAAGCGATAGAGAATGGTGAACATTTGGATTAATTGTTGCAGAGAACGGAAGAGGGTGCTGACCAAGGACAAATCGAAGGTTTGATGGGTGGTGCTAGAGGCTCAGATGGATTCTGAAGCCACGAATACGTAGCGGAGCCAACCCTGGCAGCGGCCCGGTTTTCATCAGTAGCACGCAGCTGGCGGGCGTGGCAGAGGAGAAGGGGCCGGAGATCCCACTCTGGCTCGGTGTTCTCCTGAGCAATGCGGGGGAAAGATAAGGATGCAGGGTTAGCCCATCCGGGCTGTGGGCTTGGCAGGGAGGGAGAGAGGGAGAGAAGGAGGGAGAGAGGGAGGGAGGGAGAGTGAGAGGGACAGAGGAACCGAGTA
>NW_024349796.1:15569629-15621056 GCF_902729225.1 Pteropus medius | reverse complement strand
GAGTTGGGGAGGTCCATGAAGATGATGTTGCTGGATCGGTCATCACACAGGTGGTTTATCTGTGTGGTTAGCTGGGGCGGGGCGGGGCGGAGGGCTAGGGCAGGGAGGAGGGAGGGATTAATTCCGGTAGAGGGAAATAGTATGTTAAATAGATCGATGTTGTATTAAGTGCCTACGTTCATAAAGTGAATGATAATCTGGAAATGCAGTTTATTATTAAATAATATAGTCTATAGCTTGATAACCTCCACTTATAGTAGTCCCTATATTATTTTTAAATTTTTTATTAACGCCGACTTCTGAGGCTACAGTTCACATCCTCACATTCATAACTTCTTACGAAACCATTTAATAGAAGGAAGGAGATGAAATGTTCCTTAGAGTCTGTCGTCTTCACATCCTGTGTGACTTAACTCTCTGTGTCCAGATGAATTTTCAGTGATAGATCCAGGGGTTATTTATCCCACCTGTCTGAAGTGGGGAAATAATAAAGAGAGACGTGGACGAGAAACGCCACACCCCAGAGCATCGTGACTTTGTGCTTTGGTAAGACGCAGATGAGGGGGCCTCATTAATATGCGGTTGCGCACACGCCAAACGTGGGTTAACCAAAGAGAAAAGCACTCAGAGAAGAGTCAAAACGTCTGCAAGGACAGGGAAAGTCGTAAAAGAGGCCAACTGTAGTCCCCCCAAGTGTCTTCGGTCGTAAGGCACGTCCGAGGAGATTCAGCTGCCACGTTGGGCTGCCCTCCCTTCCCCGCCCCATTCTCGCTGTGAGAAGGGGCCGGCCGTGGCGCAGAGCGAAGCGCCCAGGCTTTGGACCAGAGCGGAGTCGGACCTGCATCCTGGCCCTGTCACACTGCTGGTGAGCGGCGCGACCTTGAGCGTGCGTGCAAGCTTCTCTGAGCTTTCGCTTCAGCATTAGTAGAAGAAGAAGCAAAAGCAAGTAGAAGAGTGGACGTGGGGATTGGAGGTTACGCATGCGAAGTGCTCAGAACAGTATCTCATACACAGGAGGCAACGAACAAGTGGCAGCTCTTAGCTGTTACTATTATTACCACTAGTACTAATATTACTGAGGCTACGGGTGCTCTGTTCAATAAACGAACCTGTACAACAGAGGGAACGCCTGCGGGGAGCTCTGGACGTGTGTATGCTACACTCTTAATAAATTCTTGCCCTAATTAAGTAATTTGGAATGCCCATGGAACCTCTGTGCTGCAGACAGGGTCATCTACCTCCGGGCGGCTGGCAGACACTCGTCGGTGACCTCGTGTGTGCGTGTTTGTGCAGAGAGGGTGTAGGGGAGACAGGAAGGGGATTGGGAGCTGGAAGCAGCTTTCTTCTTCTAAACACAGTCGAAGAGTCTGGAATCTAGGATTTTTCTTAAGCTGAGAAATAACCCAAAAGCTGGGAAAAGCGACCAAAAAAGTGCCAAGAATTGCCTTGAGCGGTTTTAGGTCATTGTTAGAACAAGACATACAGGTTCCCTCACCACGGATTCGACGGCACGCTGCAGGAATCGGTCCTTGCTCGCCTGTGTCCTGTCGAAGAGGTTTTTGGTTTTGTTTTTTTAATTCTTTTTTTTTTTTTATTTTTAAACTTCATTATTTACCCGCAAACCAGCCACCTTTTCCCATTATGAGCAGCATATTCCAGCACTTCCTCCTGTCCAAATAAACTAGTATGTACTTAAGAAATGCAGACCCATCCTACCACCAGCATGATGAACCAGAATAAGAAATGCAGATACGTTAGATATACATATATATTATACATGTATGTAATGTGTATATCTCTCTCTCTCAAGGCCAAGTAGCTATCGAGGATGATGGCAAATCATACTTGTGAAGACCACACGGAGTTAAAAGAATCTTAGAGGTGAAAGATCTTCCTTCTGAACCCGCTACGATCTGCTTTATAAAAACTCATCCAGACTCCGCAGGAACAGTCACGACACAGCACGGGGTCTCGTGGACGTCCGGATGCTCCAGCCTCAGACGAACCGCTGCCATTGCCACGTGGTTCTTCCCACGCCGAGCTGTGTCTTGCCGCCCGTGGCCCTGTCTTCTGGCCGGCGCCCCGCAGAGGGCGTGTGCCGTTTGGGGTGACCCTTCTCACACGAGGGGGCGCGTCCTGTGCCGGTTTCCCAGGGCTGCCGTGACAGAGCACCCCGCACCGGGAGGCCTAACACAACAGAAGTCTCTTCCTATGTGGTTCTGGAAGCTCGAGGGCTCCGCGGCGTCGGTTCCTTCTGAGGGAGAATCTGCTCCCTGCTTCTGTCCCGGCGGCTAGAGGCGGCGGGCGGCCCTTGGGTTTGTCGCTTGTTGCTGTGTCACCCTAATCTTCGCTTCCGTCTCCGTATGACGTTCTCCCTGTGTCTCTGTGTCGCATGGCCGTCTTCCGTTCGCGTGTCTCTCCTCTTCTTGTAAGGATACTGGTCATGTGGGATCAAGGGCCCAGCCCGCTCCACCGTGACCCCGTCTAAACCTAAGTAATTATGTCTGCAATAGTCCTGTTTCCACATAAACCCCACTCTCAGATACTGGAGGTTAGGACTTCGACGTGCCTTTCCCGGGGGACACAATTCAACCTATGACAGTCCTTGAGTCCCTTTAGCTGTTCTTGACAGAACAGAGCTTCTGGGCTTTGTTCTACCAATTAGAGCACAGGACAGGGAATGAATGATCCTTTACCCTCTTTTTTTTTTTTTTTTGAGTCTAGGAATAAAACATTTCTAGTCCCGAGTGGTAGAAGAGATGAGTTTCAAAATACTACTTGCAGGCAAATCACACTGTGGAAAGTCCCGTTTGTCTGTTCATAAGAAGGTGCCTCGATTTCCCACGTAAGCGAAACTCCCCCTTCTCAAAGCTGCACCCTCGCCGGCCCCACCCCCGGCTCGTTCAGGACCCGTGCTCTCCCGTTTGCAAAACAATGATCCCAGAAAACATGCGAAAGTGAACCACACTCGGAGGGCTAAAGAAGCCGCACGAGGGCCGCCTTTTGGGGGTGACGTCTGGATGGGAGGATGTGAAACCCCAGAGCATTTGTGTTGGTGGGGTGGGCTGTTTAGGATCGATCTGTGGCCAATGTGGGTGTTGAGTTTTTCTGCATGGAGATACCCGCCCCCCAGTAGATTGTGGGGCCCCGAAGCGGGAGTTGAGGGGAGCTGGGCAGTTGTCCAATAGCGCGTCTGTTGCTGGGGCCGAGCCTGTGCCCCTTCCCACGGAGCTGCACGCAGCCCTCCAGAAGCCCCCCTGCTTTCATCCAGTTTCGGAACTCTGACCTAGAAGTGACTCGCTTGGTCATGTCCTCAGCCTCTGGCTGTGAGAAAGGGGTCTTCGGCTGAGGGTTTGGTCCTGCAGGCATGAGAAGGGGGCTGTGGCGAGTGGGTGACAACGGCCACGAGTCGCCACTTATGCTAAGGCAGCAGCGCTTGCAAGCATCCTCGGGTAGATGTTCACATTGCCTTTGAACCAGAAAGTCCTCACATTTATTTGCATAGCTTTTCAGAAACATTTTAATTCTTGCCACATATCCCTCCCTGCGTTTTTAGTAGGAGGCAGTGTAATTACTGAACAGGCATTTGTTATGGAGTGCATCAATAATGCATTGGGTTTTGCAATATTTCTCCTGTGTTATCACTGCGGTGATAGATGATGAGCCTGAGCAGATTCAGCTAATGCCGCGGTAATTTATGAGAACGTGACGTGCTGGGAACGGCCTAGAAGGAATCTTCATGCAGAGGCGGAAGGCGGAGGTTGTCGTGCTGGTAGCAAGAGGCTAGCAACGCTGCTGTTGTGTTAACTGCCCTCTGGACCCTTAATTAACCACCTGTTTGCTCTGCCTCTCTGCATCCCCGTGGGGGTGCAGGTATTCATATTTCTATTTGCAGTGAGCTCAGTGGAACAAAATACTGTTTTCTCTCAATGTTTATGGGAAAAGTAGAAACCGAAGTAGAGTTTTGGAGGTAATATATTTCATGAGGCCGATGAGACATATGTATTTTGATCACTGCAATGACTGTTTTTACTCATTAACTTGAATCTAATGAGATGGATTCAATTCCATTTAATTAAAGCATTTATTGAGTGCCTACTACATATAAAGCACATAGCAGCTGGTGTGGGTGGGTCCATCAGCAAGAGCTTTAACGCAAGGCAGAATGAAATCAGTACCGTCAATAAGAGACGTGAAAAGTACCACTTGGGGTCAAAGGAAGAAGAGATCGTATTTATTTAGTGTTTCAGCTGGATTCCCACGAAAAAAGAGCCCGAAACAAAATCTTCTACAGGAACACTTTATCGGGGAAGCGAGAGTCGGGCAGAAGGGGGAGCGAGGCCAGGCGGGAGAGCATTGCCAAGCTGATTCCAGCTTCGCAGAAAACCAGATGGCTGCTCGGCCACGTGGGCCGTCTCCAGGGAGCGTGCAAGGAACACGTACGTGTCCGTCACAGAGCATTGTGTCCACCGGCTCTCGCCCCTCAGCTCTCCCATCAAAGGCTGCCCCGAAAACACCAACTCCCTCACAATTTGGGGGTGTGTTATCCAGCCCTCCAGGGTGTTGCTGGGGAGGCCGGAGCCTCGGTGAGCACAGGCTGTCCAGGGCACAGGCACGATCCCTTGGGACCCGTGGTACCTCTCGGTCTGTGGTGGTGGCAGTGGTGGCCTGGGCTTTATGATTATAGAGACAACGTAAGCTGCCCCTAGGGTTATTCTGGCCCGGAAGGGAGGCAGACAAGCGAGGCTGGGGGCGAGGAGAAAGTCCGGGCGAGCACATCTAGGGGGTGCATTCTGTACAGTTAAGGTTAGGCACAGCGTCTGGCAGGGGGAGAGCCCCGGAGATGGCCCCGGAGATGGCACTTAACGAGGACGGGTGGGGTTTTGCGAGGCAGAGACAGAGAATGTCGTTGGTGTGAGATTCGAATCGAACAAAGACACGAACTTGGGAAAGCAGGGCTGGTTGAGGGCACAGTGCGTAGTCCACTCTGGTGGGATTTTAACTCATTTCCCGTTTGCGCCGAGAATACTCACCATCGGTGCTCGTGGCTGCAGCATGTACCCCGAGATAACTCATGCATCACAGTCCTCACCCCCCCTGCAGAGTTTGCTGTGAAATATCCCGCTTTTCGGATTTTCGCTTCGCTCTAGTATACCGATAGTCTTCGGAAACAAATGACGTCACTCTATTTGTAGTGCTCTGTTTTTAGTAGTGGCATCTCCGCTTACAAAATACAGTAATTCTCGATCGCCAAAAGCGTCAGATCCTAGAACACGTAGCATTCCTGCACGTGATGTTAAATTAACGCTGGCCGCGAGCTGCACTTTTTTTTTTTTTGTCTGAATGGTGCAGGAAGAGGGCTAAGATGTGTGTGGAGGAGAAGCGGGAGGTAAGGTCGCCAATGCACGTGGGCTTGACTAGGGAGGACCTCGAGAGCAAGCATGTCGGTCAGCGACTGCCGTATAACGAGCACCATAAGCATCTTGCCGGCGTGTGGCACTAGGCGTTTCTTCCCGGCGTGCCTGCTGGTCGCCGAGGCGGCTCTCTTCCAGGCTCCGGGCTTGTGGGCGGGCTGGGCAGCTTTGCTCCGTGCGTGTTCACGCTGGGGGCCAGGCCGAGGGGACAGGAGCCCGTTTTGGTGTGGTTGTCCCCTCAGTGCCTGTGCCTGGGCTGCTGTCTTGGAGGAGGGCGTCTGCTGCGCTCTCAGATCTGCCCCTCTGGCTCGGCCGAATGTCTCTTTTTCCAGAAACCTCTTTGACTGGTCCAGACCTCACCGAGTCTCCTATTCACACTCGTGGAATGTTTTAACTCTGTCGTTCCATAATCGTCTCATGCGGGTGAGTCTCTGACCAGAGTTCAGCTGAGCTACTCCACGGCCCTGCTGCCTCCGTGTCTGTTCTGTTCGGCCAGACGGCCAGCGGGGGCCTTGAACTGACGCGAGCCCCCAGTCAGGCGCGTGCCCTGGATAGTCAGCCAGTGCTGTTCCTGACAGCCCTTGTGATCAGCTGTCTCCCCTGCGTCCGGGGCTCCCCCACTATGTGTCCCTTAGATGAGACTGCCGTGGAATTTACCAAAACCCTGCTCTTTTTGGTTTGCATCGGTCAATCTGACCCTTGCCCAGACCCCCAAGGCACCGCCCCCCCGCAGAGCCGCACAGAGGCCTGTGCCCCGCGTCGTGCTCCGATCTCTGCAGTGTGTCTGGACCGTGCCACGTGGCTCCTCCAGGCACGTCCCATACTCCCTCCAACCCGTCAGCCGTGAACTTCGGCATTTCAGTTTCCCTTGCGGTCCGCTGCTGAACTGCAGCTCCCCATCTGACAGCCTGGGCTCCACTCAACACGTGTTCATTCTGAGAAGTCACAACGGTCCCGCTTACCCAAGCAGTCTGTGGACATTTTCCAGGCAGAGCCCAAAGCTTTTGCTTCTTTGGGTCTCTCGCAGTGTCTAGCACGGTGCTTGATACAAAGTAGATTCATCATTAGTGTTGATACACTGACCTTGGATGCACTGTGTACCTTGTGATGAACTTGGCTACGGACCATCTCATTTGCATTAGAAAGCAGACTCCCTGAGAACACTTGGGATAAAGGCTTCTGGGTGTTTGTGGCTTCCTCCGGTTCTGACACGGCAATCGGTGAACGTTTCATAGGTGGATTGTCACCTAGATGCCCCAAGATTAAGAGTCTGATGGGGGACAATGAAGTTATTTTCAACGAAGCAAGCCAAGGTCTCGGCGCCTGCTGTATAAGAGGCTGCAGGGGTGCCTGGCCCCCTGCTGGGGCTTCCACGATGTGGAGGACGCCCATCATCCTCTGGCTCTGGGTTACCTCTTGCTCATTATGCAAATTGGGTATGAAAATAATAGGCCGTTTTCGACTTCTCCCTCTGAAACCATGGAAACAGTGAACATATGGTCCTATCTGTGCCCGGGAGGAAACAGGAGGTTGACATTGTCCTTCGTGGGGAGAGAGATCCAGTATCTCCCTAAAGGGCTGTCCTTGCTTAGAGCGCTGCCGACTCGGGCACACTGAGGGGGCTGTCATTTCACAGGGACGGGCTTTTGGGGTATGTGGCTCAGAAGTCTGAATGGAAGCCGTAGCCCTGCCCCCTCCCGGTACCGCGTGCTCTCTGCTGTGACCTGCAGGTCCCTGCATCCGGAGGCGGCTGCTCGAAGCCGTGCGTAATCTGTTCTTGTCCTTTGTGCCTCTGCCGCGTCCTCTGTCCTCTCGCCCTGCCTTCCAGGGCCTTCCGTCCCTGGGCGCCCGCTGCTCCGGGATGTTTCCCCGCCACGGCGGTCCGGGCCTCCGCTTCGGCATCCGTTGGGAATGGGAGGGTCGCGTGGTCCCGGTCTTCATACCTGGCTTCCTGATAGACCGCCTTGCACAGAGCTTCCGGGAGAAATGCCAGGACATCACGAGCGGATCCTGACGCCACCGTCACCAACCTCTCCTCCCGACATAACGGGAGGTCGTGCAGAAATGCGAACCCAGAGGGCCGGGGTGACTTCCATCTCCGTCGTGGGGGCGGGGCAGGCAAGGCCTGTGTGGAAGTTGCTGGAAGCAACCTGGCGTCTGGCAAGGCAGGTGCCGGAGGTAAATCAGAAGGGAGTCTAAGATGGGAAGTTGGGAAGTAAAGTCAAACTCTCAGGGACTCTCGGCTGATTCTGCTGAATCCAGAATCCAGCTGCCTCGGCGGGGGCTGGCGTTTCTCCCATGTGACTTGCGGGGTCTCTTCCCATGGGACATGTGTGTTCTTGGAGCTCCACAAAAGCTTTCCAGAAAACTTTTCACCCATTTCCCCTCTAGAAAAAAAAAAAAGAAAGTGCAGCTCGTTGCCGGCTTTAATTTAATTTTCCATAAACACGCTCTTTGAGGCTGAAGCGAATCTGACTGGTTTTCAATGTGAAAATAAAATATAAAAACTGCTCTTGGAATTACTTCCAAACAGAGCTTGTCTCTAATCGTAAAGTAATACAAATGTACACAGAAGTCGGATTCTCTGCCTGGAATCGTGACCTCTGCCCTGTGGGGTTAAGACACCCCCTGCCCAGCGCCATCAGAATGCCAGTAATTGAGGGTCTTCACAAACACAGTGGCCCTGGGCGGACATGGCGTGTGAGGCCGTAGGTGGGGTCAGGAAGGCGTGTGGTCCAGGCAGCCGGCCCCTCGGTGGGACGGTCTCAGCAGACTGGCGGGGGCAGGCGAATCAAATCAGGACGAAACAGCCCTGCTCCAGTAAGACGGGCGGTGGAGGCGGGCTCGTCAGCCAGCCCTCTCGGCACCTGGAGGGACAGGCGCGCCCCCAGGGAAGACCTTGGGGTAGGCGCTGGGGCCAGGCCCTGATGGCGTCCACCATGCTGCTTTCTGACGATGAATCTCTGTCTTCTCTTTTCTTTTCTGCTCCCAGGGCAGAAATGGGAAGAACAGGGCTGGGAACCACACGGACATAGACCAAAATCTAACCTCATCCCTTGGAGACTGGCTAGTTAGCTCTGTAAGCCTCAGTTTGCCAGTCTGGAAAATGGCCGTGGTCACACCTCACTGGGTCGTGGTAAGGACTGAACGGTGATGTTTGTGAAACGCTTGTCACGTGCTCACCGCTGTCCTCTGGATGAGTGCCAGCTTGTCGCCTTCCCTCTTACAAAGTGGCGTCCAGAACCGACCCACGCCCCCCCCGGGTGGTCCCCAGCAGGACCGTGTGGCCCTCCTGCCCATACACTAAACTCTTCGAGATGCCATCTGAGGTTGCATGTGCTTTTGCGACAATGTTAGAGGCTGCCCTTACAAGGAGCAGGAAGATGTAGAGCTCTCGGGGGACCGCCAGAGGACTGGCCTGACTCTCTCCCAGATATCTGCGGACACCTTGGGGCTCCTCCTCCTTTGAGTTTTCCTGCCCAGGCAGCTGCATTTCCTTGTTGAGCTGGCAAGGCCCATTTCAGAGCAGCTGTCCATCCGTCAAGGAGCTGCGCATGGCAGACCAGGTCGAGGAGCTAAGGCCTCTGTCAGACTCCACGGTGAGGACCTACGGGGATCGCAGGTGTGAGATGCCTCTTAGAATCCCGGGACGGGCACGTGCAGTTTGCGCAAGCGTCCCAGGTAACTTCCCGAGCCCTCGTCCCCACCTTGAGAGTCGTTCTGGAAATGAGAGCTTCCCCGCCTAGGTGCTCGCCCTTCTGTGGGCGGACCAGATGCTGTTCTAACGCCCTGAAACATCTATGGATGCCATGGCTCTGTAGCCTTCGCTCTTTCCAAGGACAAGTGGCATTTCTAGTTCTACCACGTTGTGATTTATGTCCACTCCTCCCCCTTTCTTCAACTCTCCCACCCCAGCCTTGTCAGATGCCTGGGGCCTGGGCGGGCCGTCAAGTCTGCAGGCCTTGCTCTCTCTCGCATCCACCCCAGGCCCATCCCAGGAGGGGAGCCTCACTTTTCAGAGAATAAATCTGCAAAAGGGATGTTGCCGGAGCAGTAAATCTTGGCTCTGCGTGTGTGGCATGCACATGTGCATGTGTGTTTCTGAAGTCTGTGCTCTGTGTGACCCTGTGTGCCTACGGAGCGGGACCAGGGCCGACGGCATGAAGGGGCTTTTAAATTCCGAAGACTCAGAGGGAAGGACGTGCTCAGGGAAGCAAGGGGGTTAACAGGGTCGAGCTGAGGGATGCTGTGTGCTGGGCAGGGAGTGCTCCTGGTTTGACCTGCCACCTGGGATCGGCAAGGCGAGGGAGAGCACGTAGGCATGGACGTGAGGATCGGCTGACCCCCTCACCGCCCCCCAATTGGCACGGTCTAGTCTCTTTGCCGCTTTGGGGAGTGGGAAGGGGCTCCTGGCCTCCCCTGCGTGCAGAGTGCCCCCCGCTCCCTGGTGGTCAGCACTGGGTTCTGTCTTCTCCACGTTGTGTCCTGCCCGCCAGAAATGATCAGAACAGGTCCCTGGAGAAGACTCTGTGTTAAATGTAACTCTCCCAACGGATTTCTGAAAAGCCTTGAATGAAAACACAACTCTTCCAACCAACAACCAGTGGACTCAGTGAGCAGCTCCAAACAGAACCCAGCTGTGTGCAGACGGTAAAATCACCGGGCTGAAATCAGTCTGTTGGCTCTTGGTCTTGTGGGTATGAATGACATTGGCTGTACCAGAGGTCAGCCAGGGGACGATGTTAATGATCATGGAGGCGCTTCTAGGAACCAGGGTCTCATTGGGCCACTGGAGTACTGATGAGCGTGGATGGCCCTTGCATCCTCATGACAGCGGAGGGGAACGACATGGATACTGAAACCCACTGAGAGTTCCTTATTTTTTCAATATGATGAAAGGAAAGCAGCAAAGAATTTCCATAGGAATCGTGGTTCTGGCTGTTCCACAGGGTCCAGGGGAGGCACCGAGGCCCAGCTAACGGACATAGTTAGCAAAGAATGTATCCTTCCTGTATCCTTCCAACGGCGGGCGGCATCGTCCCGCTGGTGTGAGCGGAGAGAAGGAAGGAGGGCTGGTAGGAGCGAACGTAAGGAGGTGTCGTGTGGTTCCTTGCTAAAGAGAATGTGCTCAGAGACAGAGGCGGGGGAAGCAGGGCGCGTTGCCGGAGCTAGGAGGAGGCCTGGCCCAGCGGAGCCCGGAGGCGGAGAATTCTGTCCGAGCCAGCCAGACGGGCCGTGAGAAGAAGGATTTCAGCTGGAGGCGAAGGCGCGTGGGCTGAGTCTCAGCAGCACATGCCCTAACCCTAACCCTAACCCTACCCTAACCGTAACTCCGTTACAAGGGTTGACTCAATGGAGGCTGAAGACTTAGCCTGTGGTTCCGTCAGGAATGGCCACTATGCTCTGGCTAGGCATTTGTGCCAGTTAACCACGAGGAGTCCTTCTTGGCAGGTGTATTCCTTCTTGAGGTCCACGATCCACAAAGGAACAATCAAATTCATAGTTTTGGGTAGGGATAGGTGCTGTGAAGAAGCTGGAACAGGGTGCTGGGGTCGCGGGGGGCAAACGGGCAGCCTCTCTGGAGAGGCGAGTGACCTGCCTGGCGGGAAGGGGGCTGTCAGGTGCAGCCTGGGAGGGAAGAGCCTCTCGGAGAGCGGGAAGCGTGGGTCAAGCCCCCGGGTTTGGCGTGATCATGGCCGGAAGACGCTGACCATGGGGTAGGAAACGCAAGAAGCTCTCTGAGTTAGAGAAGTCACCTCCCGCCAAGCATTCCTGTCATTATTTTCGGACGCGTTCTGGTCTCCAGGGGCCTGCCGGGAGCCAGAGGAGCAGAGGTCTCGCACTTTCGTGTCGTAGAGAGGCAGAGCCCAGAGGAGGCTGGGGCCAGCCTGCTCCGAGTGGTCACCCGTCTCTCCTCCGACGTATGGAGGGTCTCTTCCCATGGCCCAAGCCCCTGCCCCGGGCCTTGCAGGCCTGGGAGACGGCAGGTGTCGAGGCCTTCCATGGGTGCACTCAGCTCTTCCGAATGGTTTTGGTGGGATCTGTGCGTTAGCCTCTGATGGCCTGAGGTGACCGTGGAGGCTTCGACGGCCACCATGTTGCTTTGGAGGGAGACACCACAGGCCTCTGGACGGCTGTGTTTTGCGGGCACAAGTTTTAGGCTTCTACTTCAGGGCGATGATTTTTCCTGAAATGCTTATTATTTATGGATTCCAGATCACCGCCCAGTTTGAAAACATATGAAGCTGCTTGGTGTGTGGGGACAGGTCAGTCGGCCAAACAGAAGAGTGTAACAATCATCTCACACAGCACAGAGCTACAAACCGAGCCCGGGCCCTCCCCTGTGTGGGGACTACAGTGGGTTCCCGGGGCCTGTCATCCCCAATCACGTCGTCTCGATCAGAAAGCCAGGTCAGAGTCGATTTTTAAAAAACTGTCATAGAAACCACATGCGTGTGCCAAAACATATTGCTTTCCTTCCCCACGGCTGGTACAATCCCTCGCCCTTTTCCTTGGAGCCCTTCTGAGCTGGAAACAGCGTGACGCTCAGAAGCACAGGATTATTTTTCATGCAGCACAATCCCAGCGAACGGGGGACAGTTCATTGCAGGAGCGAACTGTGGACTTTCCCAACCGGTTACTTTCAAACCGATGACAGTCAGGGCCCATCGGTCACTGTGCTGAGCCAGGCGGGCCCTGAGTATGATACAGCCCGACAAGCGTCCTGGCCCAGAAAGGGAGATGGCAACATTTTACCAAGTCCATCTTCCTTCCAAGGGCGTGACTGTAACTCTGAGCTCTCCAGGCTCAGGTTCAAAGGCAACCATCCTAATTTTTGTCGCTTGCAACCGAAACAACAGAGAGATGCCCTCCTCCCCCAGCCTTGTCCCCGGGCTCTGGGAGGCAATATCTGGGGCTGTGTTTTTGTCCTTGCTGCTGTAAGAGCGTTACTCCGGGGAAGACCTTGCCCGGTTTGGCCTCTAGGAGTAAAGGGACTCTCGATTTCTCGTGTCTCCTCCCGTTCAGTCTCAAAGGCACATAGTATGCGCTCCACTTTACTTAATGATCCGAAAGGCCAGATTTGGAATCCTATAAGCTAGAGTGGCATTTTAGAACCCTTTTCTTTCTTTTTTTTTTTTAACAGAGATCAGCCACGTGTAAAATAAAACACACACTGCACACCAGCGGCTCTCCAAGTGCGGCCCCACCCCCAACACCTAAGCTCTCGTTAGCAGTTGTGGTTCTCAGCCCCTAGGCCGAACCTACCAAACCAGCACGTTCGGGTGGGGCTCGGGGATCTGATTTAAAAGTCCTCTGGGTGATTCTGACTCCTGCGAAGCTTCGAGAACCGCTGCTACACACCAGTAACCTTCAGTGTCGAGCCATGTGTTAAACTTTGCTTTTTATTATTCATTTAATGACTCTGCATGGTGAAAGAAATGACTTTTTTCCTGTGTTAATGAGCGGTTTCCTCTGGCTCCCACGCCCAGCGCCGATGGGAGGCCGGATGTCTCCCCTAACCAGGGAGGGAGACCGGGAAGGGAAGCTCTGCATCACGAGCCCAGAGGTATCTCTGCTACTGAACTCCGTGTGCTCGGCACTTCGAAAAGCCAGAACCCAAAACGTCAGAGTCTGGAGTAAGAAAAGTCTCATTGATCGAGAAGGCGGGAGACCTAGCAAGGCCTCGAATCCATCTCATTGCCTGGTCTAGGTCGAGGGTTTTTAAGGGCTTTTCAGGGTTTAGGGGAAACCGGTGGGCGGAAGTTCTGTGGGGCCCCGTTTGAGCAGGAGGACCTTGGAACTCGGCCTTTCGTGGTGAAGGGGCGTCAACTCTGGGTCTTCCTGGGCGACTGACCCCTTGCTTCTGAAAGGGTTCCGGTGTTCAAGTTCCGAGCATATCCTGGTCCTTAGATGCTGTTGGAGCTGGGGGTGAGACACTGATTCAGTGGGGTGTAGAAATTACATACGTTCTCTGCTCACTCTGGCTCTGTGTGTGACTTGCAGTTTTGGTCCGTCGTCTCTGAAAAGCAGCTGGGTATCTCGTTAAACAGGACGGGGCCATTTCGAGCTGGTGTGTGGTTACAGCTCTGCGGAAATGCTCGCTGCTCTGTGTTCTGGTTTGGATGTAGGGGGTCTCTTTATATCTGAGAAGCCAGCTGTCCCCCTGGCCTTTGAGATACATGAGCCAACACATTCCCCTTGTCCTGTTTGAGTCTGAAAGATTTTTTTTTTGTTGTTATTTGCAACTCGAGGAATCCTGAAAGTCACAGGACTTATCACTGAAACGATCAGGAATAAGATTTGCCTCCAGTGAGCTGGTTCCGAAGGCCCAGCAGGAACTTGGCATCATTGTGTCTATTAACAATACTTCCTTGTTTTCTGTGTCACTGACGCTTTGACACCTGGGGCCTCCCTGCCTGGGAGAGACTGTCCCTTCCAGGGTTAGCCAATGCTTAGAGATGGCAAAGGGCTCACCTAGGAATATGCCTCTCCTACGCAGAAGAAAGGAGGCAGAGCCCGTACTCCAAACCACCTCCTCTATCTGGCTCTTACTCTCTAGGGGCAAATTTTTCTGCCCGAATCCCCCCGGAGCCTGCCTGAGATTATTCAGACTAGCCGGTCCGAAGCCTGCCTACAGCCAAAAGACCCGGGGTGACGACCCTCTGGCCCCATTGCAGACTCTGCCACCACCTGTTGGACCAGGCGGGGCCCCCTTGGCTGTATGCAGTGTGGGGCGGATCACACTCAGTGGTCCTGCCTCTCTCCCTTCTGCTTTCCCCAAGGAAAGGTACCCGTGTAAATCTAGCTGGGCGTGATCATTCGGGAACATTCTGAGCAGGGAAAAGGAGTCACAAGAGGGTGGTCTGAAGGATCTGGTTGACAGAGGGACTGAATGGCTGTTGTAAAGGAAAAGATAGTTATCATCAACAATAAAAGCACTGTCGATAATAACCAACCCAGCTTTCGTAAACAGTCCCGCGATGCTCAGAGAGGCTGGTGTTTGATCGAATGCCGTTCGAACCGGGTCTTTTGGCAATTCCCACTTCTAGAGCTTTTCCGTGCACCAGACTAGTTGTGTGGCTTTTGACCTCAGGGCATTTTCCTTCATCAGCTTGTGCGACAGGGGCGTTTGTCTTGCCGCTGCCTCCTTGAGTCACGTGCGGGCAGCATGGAGCCCTTTAGAGTCTTTGGCTGGGGCATTGAGCTGCCAAACCCGAGGAAACAGCCCTACAGCTGGCTGGAGCGTGCCTGGGGGCGGTCCTGCGTGGCCAGTCTGCAGACCCAGCATGGCAAGCCCCAGGTGACAGCAGAACCAGGTAAAGAATGCCAAGTTCAAAAAGATGAGATGGGAAACAGTTTTTCTATACATGCTTACAGGCTGCTTGTAAACTAAGATGTTAGAGTGTCGAGGCTCTCTGAGAAAGAGGTATTAAAATACTCACAGATATGAGACTTAATTAGCACTCGTAGATCGCTTCAGCTTTCATGCACGCCTGTGGGCACTTTTTCAGATACAGGCTGTGGCAACTGGAAAACGTATGCGTTTTTTCTTTTGGCATTTGTAGACATTTGTGATATGAAAAAAAGGAC
Organism: Pteropus medius; assembly: GCF_902729225.1. Lineage (NCBI taxonomy): Eukaryota > Metazoa > Chordata > Mammalia > Chiroptera > Pteropodidae > Pteropus > Pteropus medius. The sequence goes on along the minus strand of NW_024349796.1, from coordinate 15,606,051 downwards.
ATTTAGAAGCAAATGACTTCAGGTCCCAGGGTTAGCACAAGAAAAGCATGGCGGAGAGAACCACGACAGCTAGGTGACATGTTTCCACGTGGCCGTGGTTCCTTGATCTCAGATCCACCCCGAAGTCGCCTAAATCTAAGGTGTTTTTCCTCCATCGGTGATTCCGCCAGAAGCGCTGATGGAGGTCTCCGTGAGGTCGCTTCAAGTCCAGACAGGCTCAGGGAACCTCTGACCCACCGTCGACCTCTGAAAACTAATGGAGCAGCCCCGTGCCCCAGAGCGGAGGGAACGGGCGCTTTGACCCCAGCGGGTCCCGCTTCGTGGCGAACGAGGCACTTAACGAGCAGAGGCTCGGGCTGCCTGTGCTCAGAGGCGCATCGGGTCGAGGCCGTGCGGAGCAGAGACACCCACCTCGCGTGTGACTCTCTCGCAGGCAGCGAGGTGCGATCGCTCCCGTTTTCCGAAATGCCCTGTTTCCTGTGCATCCATTTTGCAGGATGGAGGATGGAAGTTTTCCCCGCGTGTGACTCGGTCTAACCTGCGACGTTTCTCCCTCGGATTTTAAGCTGCTCCTCTCCTGATCTTGGTGGAAATGTTTGACTGTGGGTCTTTTAAACCTCGGTGATAAAACTCCATTTTCTTTTGTCTTCAAACTCTTTGTGGTTGGGACCACGCGCCTTATTTACTGCTGAGGACTCTCGGTCCCCGGCCGTGGGTCCCACGGACGACCCTCGAAGCGGCAAGGTGTCACATCATTCTCTCCCTTTCTCTGCCCACGGACTGGGAAGCGGCAGTTTGTCCCCGGTCCCCGTGCCAGGTGCCACGCTGGCCTTTACGCAGACCACGTTGCCTGGTGGTTATGAGCCCCTCGATCCTGGGAAAGGCACGTGAGTTCTCTGCCCTCATCTGGAAAAGCATTGACTTGAAGGGAGAAACACCCTCCCTGTTCCACTGGGCGCCATCAGCTCCTGAACAGAATCTCTACCGCAGGCGGCTCTTCCCACTAGCTGCTCTGGGGATCCGATGAAAGAGACGAGGCGACCTCTCGTCGTATCGATCCTGGGCCCCCAGGACAAGACCTTACGAAGAAGCCATGGTTCTACGTCCTGGAGCAAGGCTTGGGGACAGAGCATAAATATGGGTTATTTGCGGCCACAGGAAAACCTTTTAGCACATTCGAACGTCGTGGGTCTTTGCCTTTGTTTCCCTGGGGAATCACTCTGCTATTTCAACCAAGATTTCATAGCTTGATTTCACTGTGGCAGGCAGCACAGGAAAGCGAAGAACTGGCAGCTTTCGCATTTAATCCATTTTCAATGATTCCAGGTCACTAATGGGATTATTTTACCAAAAAGAATCAGCTCGACCGTAGACATGCGAGTGACAGCTCTGTGACCTGCTCGGTTGGTCTTCCGAGCCACGGGCCTCGAGTGAGCTTTGGCCGTGGAAGGCAACGCGTGCCTGTCCAGTCTCAGGTCTGTGACCAGGAGGAAGACAGGCGTCCGGGCCTCTCGGGAATCCAGCCGGTCGCTGAGCACGCTGCGCCCCTCTCCCGCCTGCCTCCGGCTGTCTGTCCACAGCTGGGCACCTGTCCTCACTGTCACCGTCCTTACGCTCAGCCCCACGGGGACCTCTGCTCTGCTTCCCCCCTCCCCCCACCTCACCAAGCACCGAAGGCCTCATGGGTCGGTGTCTACATCAGGGCTCGGCAAACCTTTTCTGTAAAGGGTCGGTAGTAAATACGTCAGGCTCTGTGGGCCACCCAGTCTTTGTCACAGCTGCCCAGCTCTGCCATTGTACCGCGAAAGCAGCCGCAGAAAATATGTGAACAAACGGGCATGGCTGTGTTTCAATAAAACTTGATTTTGTGGACGCCGCCATTTGATTTTCATACAGTTTTCTGTCATGAAATATTATTTTCCTTTCGAATTTTTTTCTACCATTTAAAGATGCAGGAGCTATTCGCTTTTGGTCTATAAAAACGGGTGTGGGGCTCCACTTGGCCCGAGAGTTGTGGTTCACTGAGCCTTTAAATCCTTGTACGTCACACCCTTCTCGACATTCTTAGATCCTTTCCTCCGTCTCGTTCTGCGCTGACTCGGGAAGGCCTCCATGCTGGGTTGCTGAAACGGCTGCTCGTTTCCCCTCCTCTTGCGTATTTTCAGTCTCTCGGTCAAGGTCGTCAGCGAACGGCCGCCCGGTTTCCGGCCTCGCTCCCGACCCGCCTTGTTCTCCACACTTTCGACCGAACGACCCTGCAAGCTGGCCCAGTGGATCTCGTCGTGCACCTGTTTCCAGTCCTTCGAAGTCTGTCCCGTCCCGCGGCTCTGTGATCTCGTGCGCCCACCCGGCGTCACCAGCTCCCTGTCGCGGCCCCTCTCCCGAGCCCCTGCCACCATCCTGGGTCTTCGCTCCGGCCACCCTGACACTCTCACGGCTTCGCGAGTCACCTCTGGCTCTGCGCCCTTCATCGTGCTGCACGATCTTTCTCGAATCCCGTTCCCGTCTTCGCCGTCTGCCTCACTCCTACGAGTCCTTGAAAATTTAGCTTCCGTGTCAACATGTCCCTCTGACGAGAGGCCTTCTTCAACCCTGCCTTTTCGGTACGGTACGATTTAAGCGTCTTTCTTAAGTACCACACTGTGAGCCAGAGGCTCTCTCTATGTCTGAGCCGAGGGGCCCAGGCCCAGGCCGAGATGTACGCACACTCACACACCCGTCCACGTGCCACAGGTGTGGGACGGAATTAACACTGTTGAGTGAAGAAGGGGCGAGTGGCAGACACGCAGGTGGGACACGCATCGCTGTAGGTCAGGGGAAATGTGACAGCGGCCTGAGCGTGCGCCCGGAGCAGGAAGGGCAGGTGGTAAACAGTGGTGGTCGGGACCTGATGGGACCTTCCCAGCAGAGGAAGGTAGAGAGGACTCAGTCAATCCCTGGTCCTTGCGGTTTTCATCCCAAAAGTGCGAGGCTCAGCTCAGTCCCGCGGTTCCTGATTCTGCGTCTCTAAGGTTCGAAGCCTGCGTAGCTGGGGAAGCTCTGCTGGGTGCCATGGATTTGACTTTGGAGTGGACAGAGTTGGGTGGCCGTGTGGAGGAGAGCCGGTGGCCGGGGACGATGGCCGGAGGCTTTCTCCAATGGGGAGGGAGAGTGAGGTGAGGGAGCCAAGCGCTTCTCAGGGGCCACTCCCGGGGAAGAGGGAGCAGGTGTGAGACAGTGTTCTTTTTCCAGCGTGAGGGCATAAAAGGTCTGGAAGAATGGGGTGGGGTTGGCTGAAGAGGAACGGTTCTCAGTTAGACGGAGGTGGGGAGGCAGGGAGGTCCCTCCCTGGGGTGTGGGATGGTGTCTGTGGAGCAGTCATTGTGTGTCATGGCTTGAGATGTGCGAAGTCAGCGAGGATATGAGTTCGAGGCGTGATTCTGCCCGTGGTCGTTTGGGATGGAAATGAGATCATCAGGACCGAGCAGCAGAGAGGAGGGCTTGCTCCAGGATGCCCCGGTTCCAGTCTGCGGAACACGCTCCGGCCCAAAGCTGGGGGTGGCATGGGGGGCCGTGGGGTGTGTCGAGGGACAATCGTGCTGTCTAACCGTAGCTCAGTGTCTTTATAGAGTGGGAGGGCGCTGATGGTATGTATGCATTTATTTATGGACGTTTCTTTGAGTTTATTTTTTAAGTCAATTCGCAGAGACATCTCGTAAGGAACACTTTGGTAATCTGAACATAATTTTAACATTATGTCGCTCACTGTATTTAAGCAGACCGAGTGGCCCCCGAGAAGGGTCACTGCACGTCCATTTGCTGCTTCGGAGGCAGAAATCACAGACCTCCGCCGAGTCCCCTTCTTCCCTGGGGTTTGTGAATAGTTTACGCACGCAGCTCCCACACGTCCCACAGAATGTCCGTGCTCCCTGCCATGGCCCGTGGTGTCACACGGCTTCAGAGTATTCACGGGTCGAGCCATCTCTCGGACTTGACTACACTTGAAAACCTTTCCAGAGCTCGCTGATCTTCTCCGGTGGATGATACGCCGAGGCCCAGAATCAGCACTATTGAGCAGAAAGGAACGAGCATTCAAACAGCAGCCGTGACGAGGCTTCATCCTGTGCGGAGTTCTAGGTCTCTGGTTTTGAATCCTGTTTCTACTTTTTTTCCTTTAAGTTTCCTGTATAATTGTGTGACCTTGTGACCTTGGACAAATAACCGTTGAAGCCTCAGGTTCATTTCTTACCTGCTCGGGGCTCTTTTTCTCTTGGCTTCGGGGGTAAAATGCTTCCTCTCCAGTCTGTTGCACAGTCTTGTCTTCCGCACGTCTTTTGAATTCTGTTTTGCTGATGTCTGTCTTCGGGATTTCGCTCCACACACGTGTACGACTGATCCCATCTATGACCAGCGTTAGGTTCCCGGCCCTGTGCTGAGAACCCCAAATCTGTTCTTTTTGTTTCTTTCTCTCCACGAGCTGCAGGTTCTTATCTCCTACACCCCGCTGGTCATTTTCCCTGGAGCCTCCAAAGACAAACACAATTTATCCAAAGAGGAACTCATTATCGCTGTCACTGAGGTTTGTTTCTGGGGGTGACAGTTCATCTACTAGTCACTAAACACAGAAACGCAGACGGCTCAGCCATGTTCCTCAAATGTACGTGATAGTTCTCATTCGGTTACTTTATAGTTCTCGTTCGGTTACTTTGTATTTGCTAGTTGAGAACGTTCTTTTTCCTTCTGCGTTTCTTTCTGCTCCCATTCAGCACTTGCTCTGATGTCATCTCTTTGAGATACCATCTTGGGCTAGGTTTCTATAACAGGCAGAATTTTAAGGAGGTCCCCCCAAACACCCCACCCCTTTGACGGAGTACATGTGGGGTGACTGTGGGTATAATGGAGTATCACCCCTTGACTAGGCTCTGTTGTTGGCACAGGCCGAAGGCTTTTGCAGACACAATTACGACTCTTGATCAGTTGACTTTGAGTTAATTAAAAGGGAGACTGTCTTAGGTGGGCCTGGCTTCATTGGGTGAATCCTTAAAGAAGATCTAAAATTCAGAAGGATTCTGCTGTCTTTGAAGAAGTGGCCCTGAGCCCACTGACTCGAGAGTCCGTTGACTTATCTGTTCTCTGCCGCAGACTCCGAGCTCACCGGAGGCGGGGACATTTCTTCCCCTATGGGTACCCGGCTCAGGGTCTTACACACTGTCCGACTCAGGAATTACTTGTGGGATGAATGAATGAAATGACTCACGAGGAAACTAAAGCATGTATGGTCGAAACAGATTAATTTTGCTTTTTTCCATGGAAATTCTCTGGGGGAAAAAAAATAGTTTCTCAGTGGATTTCTGCTGATAACGAGTGAATGTTTTTTGTGGCGGTGTGCCTCGTTTTGTGAACCCCCAGGCTTTGACTCAGATGAAAGCCTTGAAATACAAGAAAGTTTGGAAGTGCACCCCCTCCCCGCCGCCCCCCAGCCCGATCCCGCGGTAGCGATGTGCCCACCAGCACTTGGCAGGGGCAGGAGGATGAAGCTGTGGCTGAAGCCACGTGGCCGTACATCAGGTGCGGGCTGAGCAGTCGTCCGCTTCCCGTGACACGATGATTTCTGTGCAGCAAGTTCTGTCGGCTAACGCGTCGTGCGTGTGTGCGTCCCAGCACCTCACTGCTTGAGAGGGACGTGTCATGAGGTGCAGGCCCTCGGGTTGGCTCGGGTGGATTTCCCTCCCGGGGAGGGTCGGCGGGGGGCTGAGGAGACGCCAGGAGGGGCCCTGCCAATGTCATTTAGGTGCGAGTTCTAAAACGCGAACATCGAGGCAACAGGTGCGTGGGTCACACTGCTCGGAGGTGAGCATGGCGAGACCTGCTCCGAGTCACAGCCCCCGGGGGAAAGGGGACACAGCCAGAGCGGGAACTGGGGCGGGATGGGGGAGGGTGGTTCTTTTACAAGTAGTTTTCTACTTAACAATGTGGCTTTTTACATTTTCTCCATTATAAAGATAATAATACTTACTATAAAAACGTCTAAGTAACATAAAAAAAAAAGAGAAATCTACTCATAATTTCACTAAAGACAATCAAAATCAGTGATGCCGTTTTGGCATATTTCCTTGCAATCTTTTTTTATTTTTTTAAAAACCAGAGCTATGATCATACTTGCTCTATAATTTTATTCTATGCTTTTTTTTCTACTTTATGTTAGAACATTAATTTTGATGTTATTATGTAGTCTTAATAAGCATTTTTAATGGCAATTTATTTTAGGCAGAAAATTTTAAATAAAGAAAAAAATTACCGGATGATCTAAGATGCTTACCACAGCATTATTTATAATAGGAACATCACTGGAGACAAAATTAGTATTCAAAAATGGAGAAGTAGCTATATAAAATGTACGACAACCATACCATGGAATATATTTTATTAAAATTATTTCATTTGGGTAAGTTATCCAAAATGGAATTCCTGGTTCAAGGGAAGGGAATATTTTCAAAGATTTTGGTAAGTAAGTTTAAAATTTTTAATTTTTATTTATTTTTGGTTTTCAGTGAGTTTTAAATTGAAGTATAATGTTAATACGTAAAGTGCACAAGTCGCATACGCAACACAAACCACAGACTGAACATATCAGTGTGGCTGTCACTTCTTTTCTGGGGTTGAAATTTTTTTTAATTGGCGGTAGCTGTGATGGGAAGGAATGTTTGAAAATGAAACGCGGCTCAGTGCAGGACAGGACTCTCTCGAGAGCGGGGCAAGTTGGGGCTGGGAAGGAGTAAGCCAAGCCCGATGTCCTCGGAGACGCTGGAGTCACACACTGCACCGATGGTTCGAGTTCTCTGAAGAGCCAGGGACGACGAGGGAGGGGACGCCGGCTCGCTGGGGACACGGCACGCTACGCTCGCTTCCTTCTGGGACGGGGTCGCCAGGCTGCCAGACGAGGCGGCGCTCGGTGACGCTCGCTTCAGTTCACGTCTCTGCTGAGCAGCCTGGGAAAGGAAGGGGGAGAAGAATCTCGAGCAACTAGTTCACTGCGAACTGAGCCCGGCGGCGAGTCTCCCGCGGGAGCGATGTGCTAGCCCGGGTAGAATAATCGTAGTATTCAAGCTCGTTTTCAGAGCCTAAGGTTTGAGAATGACAGTGACATGCATCATGGACACGGAACAAACAGGAAAGCCAGGCTTTCCAAACCCACGAGGGAGCTTAATGCCAGCTAGGCTTTTGACAAAGCTCTTTCGTTTCTAAGTTGGAGACACAGGGTAATGAAACCGAGCCGTGAGGATGTCCGCTTGCACCTGGCTGGTCTCGCGGGTGAGCGGAGGGTCTGTCTGGGTCCTGCGCGCTGTCCTGCCCGTCATTCGGTCAGCGGCTCCGGCTCACTCCATCTCCCGTGTCTGCAGTACAGAGCTCTGTGTGGGAACATGCTTCATGCAATGGCATGCGAGCTTCCTTAGGAGCGATTTTTTGCCATGAAAATAAATATAAATATATATATATATATATACACACACATATATATATTTTTAACATGCCATTTCTCATCGGACGAGGGCTCTGGGACACACCCACCAGCCTCGGAGAGGACGGATGTGCATTTCTGCTGCCTCACAGCAGGCCCGAAAATGGGCATCAACACCCGCCGGATTTCCGGCGGGGGCTCATTCAGGATGTCACGTGCCGTGCAGGACAGCTGCAGAGGAGGACAGTGGCAGCAGCTGACTCTGTGATTGCGAAGGGCAGGCTGCCGGCTTCACAGAGATTTTCTTCACCGAGATATCTGGAGAGCTTTTTCTCGGCCGTGTGACGTAACCCTGGAGTCTATACTGGTCAAGCGGCTCATCTGAGAACACGAAGCCACGATGCCAGTTACGTCCACGGCCAGTTCCAAGAAATAGTTCTGGTTCATATTAATCCAATTCCTGGTCTTCTCTTTAAGGCTCCCTGTCCTCACCGTGCCCGGTGCCGTGATGCAGGCCCACGTCCTGTGCTTGGCTAACTGCTTTGCTTCCTTGCGGCCGGTGGCCCCTGCTGCATCCATCCCGGGTCCCACCGCCAGGATGATCCGTGGGATTCAGCACCTTCCGTCATATCCCGCCCTGCCTGAGAACCTCTAACGGCTCCTCATTAGTCATGGCATGAAGTTCAAGCCACGCTGGGAAGACACACGGCATGCCTTGAGGGGCCACCCGGGGAGGGGAGGGCAGGGTGCAGAGAGAGGGGTGCAGGACCAGGGGCGCGTGCCTCCGCAAAGGTCAATGGGGGCGCGCTTCGGGGTCCTGGGCTAAGGGTGGATTCCTGGGTTCGCACTGCTGAGAGTTCCACGGGTCGTCTCTCGGGGGTGTTGGAGAGGAAGGCCTTGGGAGGCGGGAGAGACTTCATCACAAGGGCCGGCGGGGAGTCAGAGCGGGAACTTACGCTGGCTCGTGACTGCGGGCTGCCGTCCGGGGCACGTGCTCGCACGAGGGGCTAGTGTCAGGTTAAAGTCCCCACAGGCCGCTCGGTCCAACACGGTGGACGCTGAGGCAGCACCGCCGTGGCGTGGCTTAGCTAAACTCGTGCCACGGCGTCTGGGAAGCAATCGGGTTCACCGGGTTCGGGTTTTTGAGGCGAGTTGAACACTGCTGGTAACTTCAGAGGAGGCGAAGGTTCAAGGAAGCCCAGGGAGAGCAGAGGCACACGGGGGGACCACGGTGGCCTGTCACCACCCAGCGGGCTCGGCAGGGCGGGGCCGCGGTCACGGAGCGAGTGTCTCGGCCTTGGTGCACTGACATCTGGGGTCAGATAATCTTGTGTCGCGGGGGCCGTGCTGTGCGTCCTTGGCTTCTGCCCACGACATGCCGATGCCACCCACCCGGCCAGTCACGTGACCCAGAATGCCTCCATACTTCCCCAGATGTCCCCGAGGAGGCCAGGTCACCTTCCTGCTGGGAGCCACAGCCACAAAGGGGTGAATGGCTGCCAGACCCAGAGAGAGTCGTGGGGTGGGCAGGGGCAGAAGGAAGTGACAGGGGCCTCGTGCAGGCTGTCCCCTCGTCTCCGTCGGGCAGTCACTGCCGAACCCAAGCTGAAGCCGGAGGCCACGCTTTTGTCCCTGTCACGATGCTTCTTTCTTTGCCTTTAGGGCTGAATCTCAACAGGCGATTGGACCAGCGTCCCCGAGCTGGGGCACAGAGCGTCACTGGCGACGGGGCCACTTATTCTCATCAGTGCTGGGGGGATCGCGCCCGGAGATTAGTTACCGGAGTCATCGCTGGGGACCGGCCTCTGCCTCTCGCCGTCCCCCGCGCTTGCCCCCCTCAAATGCAGTGCCCGCTTATTTCCCGTTCGCTCTGATCCGGCCTCTTTGTCCGCTCCTCCTGCTCATTTCCCAGGGCAGCGCGTCAGGAAGGTCTGCGGGAGCCGGGCACAGCTGTGCCAAGGTCCCCCCAAACTCCCAGGGCTCCTTCCGAGACACACCCATCACGGCCCAGCTCCCCGTCTCGTTTGTCCCTGTGGGGCATCCTCAGCCCTTTCCAGAGGCATCCGTGCCCAACCGCCATTCTGCGGATGCTCTTCTGCGCTGACGTCTCAGTGCCGGGTGATGCGTTGGCGACTCTGCTGGCGTGAGCACGCAGAGCTCACTGTCAGGACATATTTTGTTGATTGACGGCCTAGGCTCTCAGGCATCTGGGGACAAAGTGCCTCGATTTTGTTGGGAGAGTTTGTGGGGAGCAGCGCTTATCAGATTTTTAATGAGCGTGCACATCACCTGGGGTCCTGTTAGAATTCAGATTCCGCGGGTGGCTTTGGGGAAAAGCCTGAGTCTGCATTTTTAACAAGCCTCCAGGCTGCCGCGTGTGGGTCTGCACGCCACGTCTGAGAGGCCAGGGCCAGACGACAGCGAGGCACACGGGGTCTCCTGATGCGAACAAGCCGCTGCATAATAGCTTGTCAAGAACCTGCTGCCAAACGCTGGGCGAGGTTTTCTGGCGGAGGCGGATGCACACGCTTTTCGTCCAGGGGACCCCATGCGACTGCATGAGAGGACAGAGATTTCGTGGCTGTCACACTCCTGGAGAGCTGTTTCTCTTCCGGATGTGGACAAAGGTTTGACTCCAGCGAGCCTCGGCGTTTCCCCAGATCATCGTCGCGTGCTCCCGTCGGTGGCCCTCCTTCCACTGTCCTCAGCTTTGCCCCACACGCAGTAGTTTTCATCCTGACGCACAAGGAGAAACAGGGCGTTTCTTGTCCTGTGCCCGGATAGGAGGTGGTCGTTTACTCTCTCTGCTGGGGACGAATCACTTTGGCGACAGGGGAGCCTATCTAGCCAAGCTGCTTTTCCGCAGGGGAGGCTGAGGTGTGGGTCTGCGGTGCGCGCGTCGGCTGTTGACTCAGTTTCTTTTGGCAGTGACGTTACTGTCCGTGAACCGCGGACTCTTGTCACGGTGCCCGAATGCCAGCCCAGAGCATCAGGGAGACAGCGCGGAGACCGTCTTTCCGAAGGTGCCATTTCTGCTGGCCTCAGAATGACCACGCACGGCTTCGGCTCATCCTTTCTTCTTTTGGGGGACTCCGTTTTCGGCCACGACTGAGTGCTCCCTGAGGCGATGCACCCCGAGGAAGGGCTGGGACGGGTGCAAGTCTGGAGGGAGCATGGATTCCTCTTTTGGGTGCTTGTCTCACCAGTGATGCGATGCGGCTGGAACGCCGCCGATGGCCTGCCAGTGCCAGCTGCCGCGTCGCACTCAGCTTTTTTTTTTTTTTCCTAAAATGTTTTATTTCTAATAGTTTCTGTGTAAGATAGGAGCTTTCAGGCCATTTTCCTTTTGGGTATTTCATTTGGATTTCTCATAGCAGAAGCTTTCGCTTTCAAGTTTTCCGACGTCAACTTTGAGGCGCATAACTAACGAGTCTAATCTGGAGCTTCCTGTGATTTAACAGAAACGTCCGTAGAGACGATCAGATCGGCTCTGTTCTGGATGCGTCTGCAGGCAGAAGGTGAGCACTCGCAGTGGGGAGATGCCCTGTCATTTTACTGTTACTGTCGTCTGCCCTTGTCCGTGTCATCGCTTCTAACTTTCATACGTTCGGCTTCGACGCTTCCGAGTGGTGCCCGAACTCGGTTTTGGAAGACCAAAGACAAGCCAGGCGCCCCCAGCCGTGTTGGTAAAAGGTCAAGGTACCTTTGAAGCAGTTTGAAATGTCCCGAAAATGTTCGCATCGCTCTCTGTCCGGTACATTTCGTAGTAGAATTTCCAAGTAAAAATTTTCATCTGTACTATCCTGAGAACTCATGGTCTTCGAGACGCAGGAAGATCTAACTCCACGCGATAACGACAGCAGAAAACAGCATCACTCGGCCCCGTCGCTCCCCGGCCCCGTCGTCGGCCGCCGGCCCCCTCGGTCGTTATTCCGCAAGCTCCCTGCTTTTCTCTCGGAGGCTTCCCGGGGTTCATCTCGTCTCGAATGCTCTTGCCTGTTTCCTCTCCTCCCTCTACCTCTCCGCATCCTTCTCCCTCTTCTGGGTTCTAGTTTCAATGCCCCTGTCTCGGGCGGACCTCCTGTTTGTCTCCAGAAGATGGTAGGGACGGTAGGTTCTGCAGTCATGTGCTTGTGATTCCTCGTCGTAGCATTTCTCCAAGTCGTAATTATATTTACATGTAAACTTATTTACACTTTTTTGTTTGTTTCATGCATGTCGTATTTCCTAGGCTTCATACTCAAGGACCAAATCTGCTCACGTCATCTCTGCAGTACCCAGCATAGTGGCTGAAATAAGACAGACAATCAATTAAATATTTGTCGAGTGACTAAACAAGTGGACTCCTAGGTACTGTTGGTAACAAAGAGGGTGATGAAGTAAAGAATGTGTCTGAGTCAGTGCAGATTCTTCGCTGGAGGGAGGATGGGAAGCAGGGAAGGGACAGAGAGAGAGGTTGGGGGGTTGTATAATCCTCTGGATCGCCAGCTGTCATTTGAGTCAGGGGGATCTTTCATGTAAGAGATAGTTCCAAATAGCCCTGAACAGAAATATGTCTGCTCTGATTGCTTTAGGCTCGCCAGCTTTGTCCTAGGACATCTGAATGACAATGCTGTCGAGAGGGTGACAGTAAGCTCACGAGGTCGGCAGCGGTATGGCACGGGGCGTCTCTAAGTCAAAGTCTAAAGGAGGTGGTGGACCTTGGAGAGTGGCCATGTTCATTTTATCTTGGAGCGACCTTGACGCTGGTCAGTGACATCCAAAACGGAACCGCCTCCAGGAGGAGCTGAAATACCTTTTCAACAGCTCAGGGCCCAGCCGAGTTCGGGTTGCCCGGGTCTCGCTGGTCATTACTGAAGCAGCAACGCCCCCTTTCCCACCCTTTTTGGGTTTTTCTAAGATCACAGCTGGTGGTTTACAGCTGTGACTAGAAGGGACGTGTTTATATTGAGCATGGAGGATGGAACTTAGATGATGGAGAAGCCTTTTGCCTGGATCCTCCCTCTTTTGGAGCCAGGAAGTGTAAGACAGAACGTCCTTTGCAGATTTCTCAGAGCCTTGTCTGTACTTTTCAATATCCCTCTTCTTCCTCTGGTCTTTTGGAAAGAAAATGTGAAAATGTCTCGCCACAGTATTTCTTACGCACCGGGATCTCTTAGCTTCGATTTCTTAGCAGCGTATAAGGGTTTGTCTAAAAATGACTTATTGGGGTACAGTCCCAGAAGGAGACCAGTGGCGGAGTGGAGCGTGGGCCTCCGGTGCAGGGCGGGTCAGTGAGGGCGCGACATGGGGCTCGCTGGCCTCCCGCACGAGGGGCCCCGGTGGCCAGCTCTAGGTGAGCGGAACCCCACTGAGTCCCCCAGCAAAAGCATTCCCTCGTCCCTCCCGCCTCTGGGAACTGTACTCAGCATCTGCCAGACCTCGCATCGTGGGGATAGGGGGCCCAGCGTCCCCAGGGCGTGGTGGTAGGACAGGTCACGTCTGGTTCACCTTTCGGTTTCTGGACCCGGTGGCCCCCTGTGTCTCCAGACGCAGCCTATGTAACGCTGGCAGCTCAAGCACGTGCGGGCTGAAGCGAGAGCACCTTGGCCCCGTGGATGTCAGCTCCTAGTCGGCACCTCAGCTGCGTTTTCAGTGGGGATTCTGTGTCCCACGAGAGGGGCCGCTTCTGAGTGATGGGGTGACACGGGGCCGGGGAGTCCTGGGTCACGCGCCCGCAGTCGCGTCCCGTTGGCTTGAGCTGGGTCTCTGGGTCTGAGGCAGCGTGACAAGCGCCCCGCTATTGGCCGGCCAGGTGCTCCGGGGCTGCCCGAGGTGCTGAGGCGGGGCAAGCACGGCCATTCCCGGCACGTGGTCCGTCCTGCCGAGGACGAATCTCTGCCTTTCCCACAGGGTCGGAGGTGCAGCGTAATTGATCTGCGCCAAAGTAGCCGGGTGGCCTCCGGGGGGAGGGACCATGTCCAGACCCCAGCATCCGTCTCCGTGAGGGATGGAGGCCCAGGCCAGCCTCGGCGGGAGGATCCCACCTCGGCCTCCACGGCTCCCACGTTTGGTTCCCAACCTGTGACAGCTGAGGACGGAGGTGGGGGAGGTCATTACCGGGCGAGTCCCTTTCATCTCATCTGGGGACGTCATGTTTCCTGCTGGTGCCCAGCGGTCACTCACAGGTCACCTCGTTGCCTTGTAAGTAGGGTAAAATGCCGGATCATGACAGAAACCTCTTAATTGTAAGGCTGTAATTGTAATTGTAAGGAGTCGAGCGCGTCGTGTCTAGAAGGAGCCCACGGTGCCGAGGCCTGACGTCTGCCCAGCCGGGCGGCTGGGTTCCAGGGCTTCTGCCCAGGCACCGAGCAACGCGGTGAAGGCCGCAGTAGGAGGCCCTGCTGCCTGGACGGGAGGAAAACATTAGATCTCGGGGTGCGAGAGGCAGTTACGGGGCCCCGTGGGGCTGGAGCCAAGGAGGTGTTAACAGGAGGAAGGTGCCCCGCGGAGGGGGCCTGGAGGCGAGCCACGACCCCGGGGAGCGGGGTCCTCGCGTAAATTCTTGCTGTTTCACAGGGAAGGCGAAGCTCCCCTCTCTGTCACCGACTCCCGTGGAATCAATATGAGGCCCTTTCTGCTTCCGGTGTGGAAATGCAGGGGCCCCTCGTACCCCCAGGGAATGCCGCTTCTTCGCGTCAGTCCATGGGACCCGGGGATGCGTGGCCAGTGCCTGAGGAGCACTGCTCCGCTCATCGCAGGGGTCGTGGGCGCTGGCCACGCCCTCGTCATCGCCCGTCCTTCCGTCTCCCCGGCTCCCGGGCTGTCCCTAGTCTTGACGATGGCTTGACCATCAGCAGTTTATTTGGGGGTGGTTTGTCCTACCTCGCTGGCTTGTTCCACTTCCTTTGTTTTAGGACATTAATCTGTCCACTCGAACCCAAGCCCAACCTCGGCCCACTTGGCCGGCCTTCTCATCTCAGAGACGGAGGTAGAATATCATGACTGCTCTGGGTCTAGGTCGTTATAAACACACATGCCTTAAAATTCCATGAAGACGTGAGTTCTAGGTCATGAAGACATGAGCTCTAGGTGTTTTTTTTTTTAATCATCACGGGGAAAAAGAAAACAAAGTGTCTCGGTAGCTTTTCTCGTTTTGAACATTAGTCTCGAGCGAAGTTGATACAAAAGTACCAGCAATACTAACATCTGGGAGAAGGAGCGGCAGCCCGGGTTGTAATTCTGCTTCATGTGAAAATATTCATGTTCTCCCAGGCCTTGGATCCTTGGTTAGCATCTGAAGTAGAGTTACAGGAACGTGTCTGCCTTTAGTGACGCGCGTGGGGCGTGAACCAAAAGTGTGACACCACACAAGTGTGACACCATCTGCAAAACAGTGTGCTTTTCAAGTCTGTTGACAGGACTTCCTGGAGGGGAATTGGGAAAAGATGCTCAATTCTTAACAGAAAGGGTGTCATACATTTCCTTTCTCCGTGGAAATAACCATTTGTAATTATTTTCCCAATCTTAACACAGACAATTTTAACATTAAAACTTCAGCTGCATTCAGGTAAAAAGCTAGTGGGCCTGGATAATGGAGTCCCCAGAAATTGCTTCTACGTTGGGGAATGGCATCTGGTCCAGTACAGGAAGCATTAGCGTCGTAGGAATGAGGAAGCACGTTTACTCACATGTTTATTTTCGGCTTTAGCAAGTCTCATTTGGGGACAGAAAGATGTCTTGGCCAAGAACGGAGGTGGGACCAGGGAAACAAGAGGCCAGAGCACATTCAGGAACGAGGAATGCAGAGATGGCATTTGTGGGCTGAATCAAGGCACGAAACTGGGTGAATTCATAATTAGCTGACTGACCTCATCCCCTGCCTCTCATACTTAAAGGGAACTTCAGAGAAGAGTTCTCCCAGAGCCCAGTGCTGCTTTGGATGATTTTTTTTTATAATATGACAAAATGAAGAAGAACAAAAAAGCAGGCATAAATTCATCATGTAAGAGCTTTTATTAAAATGTAGGCATAGCGGATTTAAAAAGTTACACGCAAGCTTACAGTTATGATTTAGAAAGGTACGAGGGAATGTGGTTCTGATCTAAGGGCGTGAAAAAGCTGGATTAGTTACAGAATAGTCCTTTAAAACACCTATCAGAGAGTTAAAGGCACAAAGAATCAAAAAGGAACTCAGGCCCGTCGAGGAACGAAGCCCGAAGCCCTTCCAGGAGAGAGCGGACCTGCACTGCCTTCGGCTCTGCAAGGACAGCCAAGGAGGAGCTGAGCCCTCTGGCTTTTTCCAAGTAGTTTGTGACAACTGAAGAAGCATCACTTCTTAACTTTGGAGTTTTCGTGAGGACACTACAAAGCCTTCGTTTACTAACTAATATAGGAAATGAAAATGTTTTCATTCTTCAAATCTAATCTCTATGACTGGAGGAATTACAGCTGATTGAAGATCTCTATCACGGGCGAAAGCCTTCAATTTGGTGTTCTACTCATGTGATTTAGTTGCTAGAAGGGACTGCCGAGCTCGAGGCTGTAAGCGCACTCGTCAATCTGGCGTCATACTAACAATTCAACACTGTCACTCACAGTGATCTTTGGCCCTCACAGGATCCTGAGCGCGAACACACACAGGAGCTCCAGAGTGTGGGATCGGTTAACTCTGAGAGTGGTCATAGAGATGATCCAGAATAGGCTTAAAATAATTTTAGTCTGGCGCTGGAATAAACACACACACACACGCGTGCGCGCACACACACGCAGACAGATGCGGGGCCTCCGAGATCACATCCACAAACTTTACATGTGCAAGCCCAGATCCTAGGAGTCATCCTACACAATTCTTTTCTTATATTTTCCATACGCCATTTGTCACTCAGTCCTTTGGATTTTACTTTCTAAGCATTTCTCGAGTCTGCTTGTCTTTCTCTAGACCACCGCCACCCTGCACCGAACAGCCTCCAGGCCTTGATCGGGCTATTGGCAAGTGATGGGTCCCCGTCTGAGCCCTGAGCATCTCTCCTTCACTGTACGCGTCGTTACAACAATTATGCGTTTGTTTGTGTATTCGATTAATGTCTTTCTCAGTAGCTGCCTATGACCAGGGGCCGTTGTCTTTTCTGATTCATTGTTGGTATCTTCAGTGGCAGGTGTGTACTAATAAATGAGTGAGAACCCTGACATAATTCAAAGGAACTGTCAAGAAATGGAAAACGATGTCTCCTTGGATTCTAAGCAGAGTCATGTGTGTCCTATGATTTCTTTTATCCTGACCCAAGTAAATAAGTTGGAATATGTGTTAAACTGGTGAATGCCTCAGAATAGGGAGAAAATATGATAAGATGGGGATAAAAAATATCTTAATGGGTTGCAACGAGGCAGTGAATTTAATAAAATCAGTGGTACATGATTTGGGGCATCATGCCCTCACTAATTACATAGTGATTTTTACCATTTTTGGAATCAGTATATGTTTATTGCAAAAAAACAACAAAAAGCAAAAAGAGAAATAGTACAAAATCCCATCAACCACTTTTAACCATTTTCTTATGCACATATTTTGTAATAAGATAAGATCATATTACAATGTTTCACAATCTGCTTTTTAAACAGTCAACTGTCCATGTATTTAAACATTTTTTGCATCATTTTAGTATTATGTTTCTTCATACGTATATGTTACCTTTTAACTAATATCTTGCTGATAGATACTTGTTTCCAGTCTCTGTTGCTATTGTTACATTGTTAGAATGAAGATCTTTATGGCCATAACTTTCACGAGTCTATTATATCCCTTCCATATGATAAATACTTGAAGGTAGAATTGCTAAGCCAAAGAGAGTCCCACTTTAGGATTTTCTTATTTGAATTGACAAATATACCACCCAAAATAGCCAATTTATATTGCAACCAGAAGTATAAGACCTGACAATAACAAACCCTAGCATTATTGTGTTATCTTTTATTTAATATTTGTCAATTTGTTAGGCCAAAAATAGTTTCTTAATGTTACCTTAATTTGCATTTTCATTTATTTTTTGGCCAATGTTAACCTTATTTTATAAATTTTCTATTCATATCTTTCGCCCATATTTTTACTGTTTACTTTTGAAAATTAATCGATAAAGTCATTCACATCTCTGTTGAAATATGAGTTTATCTGAGTATTTTTCCTTGAACCATGCTATCCAGACATAGCTTTCCTACCTGATAGTCCATGGTTTGGCCAGTTACTTATGCTTCATTTACGCATCTCCCTATCCAGTTTCTGCAGCATCTTCGAGTTATCTGCAGCGGGCCCCGCCCCATCCCAGGAGACACAGAACTCGGCACAGCAGCTTGTCACTGGCTGGTGAGGACCAAAGCTCTGTCCTGCCTTACTAAGGCTCAGCCTCCCTAAGGTGCCAGTCCCTCCAGAGTTCCTCAGTGTATGTCCTGCCTTACTAAGGCTCAGCCTCCCTAAGGTGCCAGTCCCTCCAGAGTTCCTCGTGTATACCCATCGTCTGGGGGAGGGGCGGCCAGACTGGAGTTAGCTCATGCAGTAATTCCCACAAGCCCTACCTTCTGATCGACTTCCCTTGTGAATTTCATGAAGCATGCCTTCGCTAATGTCCCTGTACGTCCCAAAGCTCAAGTGCCAATGTATTCCTTCCCACTCGGCCCTATTCAGCAGCAGTTATTTATCGAATCCCTACTATGTGCCGGACAATTTTCTAGATGTTGGGTCAGTAGTGCTAAATAAGTCAGACCTTGTAAGGCTTACATTCTAGAAAGGAAATGGATAATATATAATCAAACGAACAAGAAATTGCATACTGTGGTAAGTGCTCTCAGGTGCTTGAATCACACGTGGTGGCCGTGAGTGCAATGTAAGGAGAAAGGGCGTATCATTTAAGAAGGCTTTCAGCTACATTGACCAGAATGCCCAGCCAATAGTGGTGTAAGCAGTAAGAATACTTAATTATCTTAAATAATGTTTAGAATTTTGTAATTCAAGGTGGAAGCAGCCGCTTAGCTATTCCTCAAATCCCAATCTCTTTCCGTTTGCCCTGTCTGCTTTGAGTGGTTGGTTTGATTCCTTCCGAGTGAAGCTGTCTGCTGTGGCTCCAGGCATGACGTCCCTGCTCCTGGCAGGAAGAAATGGGAATGTTAGCTGTGTCTTTCTCCTTCATCGAGAATGCCACAGCCTTTCCAGACTGCAAGCCTGTCCATTTACATCTGAGTGGCTAGAACTGGTGCTGGTGGCCACCTATAGGGAGGCTTGGAAACGGGGGTGGGGGGTTGGTGGAGGTGGGATTGTTATGTTTTCCTTAAACTAACATAATTCTGGAGCTGAGCACGTTGCTGTTCCAAGGTTGAGGTGGTGTTAGCGAGGAAGAAGAGAAACGGGCCTTGGGTCGATGGCAAACGGAGAATGGGTGGCGAACAATGTTGATGAACTTGGTCAGCTCATTGATGAACTTGGTCAGCTTACGGAGGGTAACCTGGGTTTGAAGGCTCAGTTTAAGGTGGCTCTCAGCGTGGTGTACCACTGGACCAGCAGGCGAGTCCAGTCAAGATCAAGGATAAAGTGAGTGGGTGGGCAGCCCATCGTCTCCCTTTTCTTCACAGAGATACAGTCAGTGAGGCTCCCATAGGGTGAGACATCTTCCAGGTCGCAGGCTGCCGGAGCTGTACCCAGTTTTTGCTGTGGTATAGCAGGTGCTAGCTTTGGAACTCGTGTATTAACATTCAATGGCAGTAAAAGAAAATGGGTGGTGATAATCAGAGTGTATGACCTGGATGCAGAGATACGAGGCATGTATACGAAGAACGTTACTTCTGTGAGTCTGACCTCGGAGCTGGGGAGGGGGTTGGGGGCTGGGATGAGACCTAAGAGCAGTTTTACACATAAAGACGCCCGCCCACACGTCTGGTACAGACGCCTGAGAGTCCAGCTCTCTTTGGCCGTCAGGCTTGGACCCTCTCTTTATTCCTGGAACTTCTTTCTTTCAAAGTTGACCATGAATTTACAAACATATGTTCTCAAGCACTTAATACGACTTTGAGAGAGGCCTGTATTTCTTTTTTATCGGCTCACGGTGCCGTATTGTTAGAAACCCCCGGAAGACATTTTGACATTGGGCAGGGGCCGGTATTCAGGTCAGGGACACAGCTCTAAGTGGAGGCTCCAGGATGGCAGACCTGGGAGGGAGACGCAGGGCTGGGCAGGTAACAGAGATCACGTGTCCTGCCCACTCCTCCTCTCTCTCCTACAGGAGTTCGGTGAGGTCTAGTTCCCTTCCATTTTAAAATTCTTCCAGTATGCTAAAGCATAAAGAGAAGTCTGAAACCGTTTTAGAGGTTTACATTGGATAAATTAATGCTATAAAGCACAAAAGCTACTTCTTTCTATTCAGAGCTTAATTGCAGCTTGATCACAATTCACAGTGCATCAGGGGTGGCGAGTTGAAGTCGGGGTGATAAATCTCCTCTTTCAACCCTCGGAGGCTCTGTGACTGATGTAGGACTTCTTTTGGAGATGACTTTAAGTGTGAATCTGAATTTTGTCACCGAGGAGCTGTCATGGAGCGGCAGTGGAAGGGCCCTCGTGGGTCTCAGATTCTGTTGCGTCCTTTGCCATGGGGAGCTCGGTCATACATTTAAAACTCGGTGCCTCTATCCCCCTTCCCGATGGCTTTCTCAGCCCCGTTTTTCCTTCTTTTGGATGAGAGCGGCACAGGGGAGGGAAGTCCCTGGCCAGTTTATGGTACTGATGACGCGTGCGGGTGTCAGTACGTGTCCTTTGGTGTCCCGGGGAAAGGGGTCTATCAAAGTTAGACCATTACTGTTTGCGAAATCCATCAGGCGGTCAGAATGTTCCTTGAAAGCGCGGGGCGCATTACGATGGAGCGGGAGCCACGGTCCACTTTGCTCTTGGAACGGGAGTCGAGCGCTAACAGGGACAAGTTGCGGACGGCGAGGCTGACCACAAAATAACCCAGTTTCCTACAGTTATTTCCCCAAGGAATGGAGAAGGTACTGTGATTCTTTTTTGCTGGGAGATAAATTGGAAAAAAAGTCCAACCCCTCTTTAATTCAGCTCTTTCGATCGTGGCTAACGGCCCCTGGCTTTGTCACAGCCGTACGAAAGGGGACATCTGCACGGGCCCTCTGCACAGGGAAGAGGCATGTTTTCCTGCCTTCTCTCATCTCGGCGTGTCCTGCCCTGGGGACTTTGTGAAGCCACGTCAGGGGGCTAGGACAGCGTGGGCGCAGGCCCTGATGAAGAGCCGTCTCTCGCAGATGTGGGTAATTAGGCGCGACTGGCTAATTGGAGTGGAGGACTGGAACGGTTATTCTAGGCTCATTAGAAGCGATGAGGCACGGGCAGCCGTTTTCCCCGGGAACGAGCCTGCTGACAGCTTCCTGTAACTCTCATCGCTGATTAAAATGCTCAGTCGTCCCCGAGCCCGCGTGCTGAAGGCCGGCCCTGCATCATTTCTGAATCTAATGGGAGAAAACTGTTCTCTGGGGCTGTGCGCACGCGGAGCGGGTGGGGGTTCCACCGCTGATCAACAGTGGACCGAACGCGGCGGTAGACCGGGAGTGACCAGAAGCCACCTGGGTCTGGCTTCGCTCCGCCACGGTGGCAGAACCCAGCTTCGCCTCGGTTTCCATGTCAGTAACGTGGGGTTAATGGTATCGACTTCACAGGATGCTTAGGGTCAGGGGCGTCATGGGAGCTTGATAACCTCCCTCTTTAAGAATCTCTTCTTGACCCTTTTATTTCCTTGCCATTCTGCTTATGTTATTGTAATAATTGTAGAATTTCATCAGAAAAAAATTTAAGTACTGTGATGCTAAGTGTCGTGTCACAGCTTGAGGGTGAATTCTGCGGGCGGAGAGGAGCGAGGGACCGCATGGGTGACCTTCCATCCTCGAGTCACTTTCAACACTGGCTTCGTAGGAGGCTCGGCCACCAGGACCCGGTGAGGCGTCCGGTCCCGTCCCCTCATTCGGCGTGCAAGGAAGTGAAAACGTGCAAAGGGCCCACGGTCCTACAGCCGGTTGTGGTCAGATCCGGGGCCAGAAACTGTTATTTTGCTATTACATTGATTTAAAAAGAGATTGAGGGAGATTTTGAGGGTGATAGGTATGTTTTCTTTTTTTTTTAAATCTCGGTTGGAAGGATGGTTTTACGGCTATTTCCATTTGTTAAAACTCACCAAATCGTACACTTGAAATATTTCTACTTTATTGTGTGTGAATTATACCTCAATAAAGCTGCTTAAAAATCTTTAAGGCAAAAATTAAAAAAAAATTAAAATCGAAGCGTGAGATGGCAGCAGAGGCAGCTCGTCTGGAACCTAGAACAGAGCGAGCGGTTCATTAAGCAAACGAGCAGGTCGCGCTGGCATCAAACGAGGTCGCGCTGGCATCGTGCGTTCGGGTCCCGAGCGCCTTTCCCGACGTCATCCCCGGAGATCCTTCAAGGTGGGAGTTCAGCGTCCGCGTCTGTCAGGGACCTGCCGCCCACCGCAGGCCCTGCTCACGGCGGGGCGGTGGGGGGCCGGGCTCTCCGAGGCGGGGGGCCCTGAAGAGCCACCACCGCTGGAGAAGTTCTGCTGAGCAGACGAGTGGGTCGGGCGAGAGCATTTGTCTCCACTCGGCTTTGCTTCCCCGTTTTCCCTTCTTTTGGATGAGAGCGGTGAAGGACCTCCATGTCGCTCGCTCTCCTTCTCCCCCTTGGCTGAGAAGAGTGTGGGCTGGCAGGTGGAGCCCTTGGAGGTCACCCTGTGCTCCCGCTGGGAGGGGTGGAGCGGGGTGGAGAGAAGCCAGCCAAGGGGGAGAAGGCACTTGGGACTGAGACCAGTGAGTGCTGTCACTGTCGCTCGGTGTCTGGGGGACCCGGGCGGCCCAGAGGGTCCAGGAAGACACAGGGAGAGGCGTCCTCTGAAGAATCTGCCTCCTCGCTTCGATAGCTCCTCTGGTGAGGTCAAGGTGAGGTCAAGGTGGCACATCTTGGAGTTGTTTTTTTTTTTCCTTAAAAAGGCTACGTGCATAAAAGAGAGAGTGACAGCCACAGAAGAAACTTTGGCTGTAAATGGAAAGGACCCATTTTTTTTTTCAGTGCTGATTTTGTTTTCATGGTTAATTATTTATTCATAAATCTTGCTTCAGAGGTTTTATTTTGGCTCCCAAAGCGATAAAAGCTCAAGGTCACAGGGGAAGTACTTTCAGATGCTTATTGATCCTCCTCCAGCTAGCGTTGTAGAATTTTAATTCCAGGAGTGGTGTTGCTCACGGGAGGGGTGATGGCTTAATTTTAGCTCCCAGATGAAATATTGACTTCGATGAGGGATGGAGGACAGCGCGGGTCAGGGCAATGAGGGCCGTGGCGACCTTTACAAAATGACAGTGATGATGACGATGATGGTGTGTGTGTGTGTGTGTGTGTCCGCAGGGCGAGGGCAAGAGCTTCAAGGATGCTAGGCTACTGCCAGTTAATTCCTTCATTCACCGGAAACAAACAAAAAATACATTGGCGATTTTTCTAGCACCTTCTTTGAAAGCTGTGGATATGTATGTCCCAAAACCACGTTGCTCTCATATCTGTCAATAACAATGGCCTTAAAAAAATGCGACATTTCGTTTTTCTCATTGTACCAGTTAGGCTGTGTTCCCCCAAAGCAGATGAAGTGCATTCGTATGAGGTGAAGGTTAACGGCTCAAATTCTAGCGCTCTCTAATTTTAGGTTGGTTTACTTTTTTTTAAGTTTAAATATGATTATTTTTGAATAGTTGCAAATGGTAACATTCGACAGGCTGCAAATATAAGTCCTTTCCCTCCGACGCTCTACCTCCCTGGTCTCTATCTCCCGAAGCAGCAATTCTTAATAATTTTCTTGGTATCCTTCCAGAAATATCCTGTGCTTATTAGCTTTGCATGCATATAAGCCTTTTAAAAATTAGCTAATGATAGCATATTAGCAATTTGTCTTAAGATGACCCCGTATCAGCACGGATAGCGGCTGTGAATTTCATGATGCTTGGCGGTCCTAGCACAATTCTGGGGCACAGCTGGACCTGCAACTCTTAATTTCCTTCCTATTCCCTTCACAGGACTCCCCATCATTTTTCTCTCACTCTCAAAATCTTCGTGGCAAGAAAGACATTCTCAGTGTGCTCACGTTGGTGTATTGGCCAGGACACTTTCACAAAGAAATCCCGAGGGACGATGGCTCGAACGACACAGAAATTTCTCTCTCCCTCCTGTGACAGTTAAGAGAGAAGTGGTCTAGGGCTTGCAAGGTAGCAACGGTGACCTCCGTTGAGAACTTTTACCTGATTCAGAGCAGATGACGAATTCTTATCATTCCCCTCGGGGGCGGGGGCAGGGAAGGGGTCTGGAAAGCACACGTACAGTCCCTTCCAGGGGCACAGCCTGTCGGCGGTGGGTGCGGGTCCTCACATGCCGCTGGCCAGCGTCGTTCGCATGGCCACGTGGGCTGCCCAGCTGGAACTCGGGTGTTCTGTCATTGACGAAGGCAGCGTGGGCGTCCTCGGCCAGCCAGCAGTGCTTTTCACAGTGAGGAGGTCCCAGCCCCAACTGAGCCCCAGCTGACACCAGGTCACAGGCTGATGTTCCTTCTGCCACTTCTCCCCCGTCCCGGCCCATAACGACATGTACCTCTCAGGTCTATTTAGCACAAACAATAGGTCTGAGAATCGTGCGCTCTCTCCCTCTCTCTGTGTTTGGTGAGGGTGACTATGTTTTGAGACAAACCATTAATAAATTATTTTTGATGATAATTCTGTTTAAAAGACACCTATCGACCGGTGAATAAGACAAAGAAGACAGGTGCATTGCCAAACGGCTACAGTGCAACGTGTCGTGAGCCGTGATAGGGCAGGGGAGTGCAGGTCACAAGTTCATCCTGGAGAGGGAACTCTTGGTCCCTCTCTTTTTACCGGAAGACGGTGTGAGAAGCTTTCGGTTCGGAGTTTGGAGACCAAGGTGTGAGGCTTAGTAATGATGAGCTGCGTGACCTTGGGCAGGGCGTGAAACTTCTCTGAAATGGGAATCGGACTGTCGAGTGATATCATGCGAAGTCCTGGATTCATCTGTGCCTGTAGTTGGATACAGCCCTTGGCTTTTCCAGTCCTGCGAGTCAGGAGAGCTCTCA
The DNA here is from genome assembly GCF_902729225.1 of Pteropus medius. Taxonomy (NCBI): domain Eukaryota; kingdom Metazoa; phylum Chordata; class Mammalia; order Chiroptera; family Pteropodidae; genus Pteropus; species Pteropus medius. The sequence continues at coordinate 15,581,457 of NW_024349796.1, read as the reverse complement.
GCTTCCTCACCTATCCAATGGGCACAATGACCTCTGCACAGCCCGGCGCACGGGGCTTGACGGAGTGTGACAGCGGATGCAAAGGCGCCTTATGATCTGTACAGGGCCGGGGCGGAGGCGTCTGTGATAACCGAAGGACCTGTCCACGAACTACCCCCGTTTCTTTAACTGTAGGATCCTTTATCAAGGCCATAGAAGAAAAAGTTCCCACAGAGATCAAAGCGTCTCTGTAAGCTGCTCCTTCGGGGCCCCATTGTCTTAACGCTTCGAGGAAGAGCAGGGCGAAGACACAGCAGCCCCTGTCCAAAGACCGCGTCCGACGACAAGTGGAATGATCTGCAGAGAGTCCGAGAAACGAGGCCGCTGTCGCCCTCTCTCCCAGCCTGGCCGATCCCCAAAGCGCGTGAGAGGTGCTCAGAGGGTCCCCGGCGGGTGAGAGAGCAGGAACGTGAGACACGTGTGTGAAGGGCGTGCATGGCCAAGCGAGCTGCATTTACAGTCGGCGGTGGGGATGGATCTTGCATCCACAATGTCACCGAGAGGGGACATTAGGAGTCGGTCTTCTTGTTAGATTTCTTTTTCTCTGAAACTGCATAAAAGACTTGCTTCATCTCAAAGGCTGAAAAGTAGGTAGCTGGTCTGCCATGCCGTTAGGGGGATCTGGGTGGGGTGGCCGAGCATGGGTCATCTTGAGAGTTAGGAAGCTTGAGGACCGCCAGCCCGCGGGATAGATGGAAGCTTCTCCTCCTCCTCCGAGGCCTACTCTGCTCGGGGCCCGGCCGCCTTCGCAGCTTCGGCCCCCACCTCCTGCCTTGCCTGTTTCTCGCTGGACATGTCCGCAGTTGCTGCGGAAACACGCTCATCCTCGGCTGTGGACTCCGGTCGGCCCTCTTTGTGGAAGTCGCCCTGCCCCTCCTGAGCTGGCCAACGCCTGCTAACCCTTGACCACTCAGCTCGGGTGTCACTGCTCCAGGAAGCGTTCCTGCCACCTCCCTGTGCCCCCTTCAGGGCTCCCACAGAACCTCGTGCTCATCTCTGTGATTAAACGTAAACTCGTCACGTTATAGTTATCTGCTTGTGTACGTTTCTGCCACTGTATTGTGAGCTTCTCGTATTAGGGACTATGCTTCATAGCTCACTCACAGCACCCAGTCCTGGGTCTGAGCACTTGACACGTAGTCAGTTATTTGACAATCACTGAATGATTTATGAGAGAAGGAAAGGAGGGCTGTATAAATATTCGTCAACGTTTCTGTCACATCTGTCATTTTATCCCTGCGTAGAATTTCCCTTAGTTACAGCAGACATAGAAAGATACTAATTCCATCTCCTAGGCCTTTGCTGGGTCTCAAATGCAGAATAGATTCTTCCCGTGCTGATACCTCCATGTTGTGTATTTAAGGCTCCCACGCCTGGTCCACGGGCCGATCTTCACTCTCTCTGGGTCAATGATGTTATCACGTTGTGACCTTGGCAGCTGCAGAGGCTTCTGACTGAGCTCCGTCACTTACTGCGGACTCACCCATCTGAGCTTGCTGAGGTTTCATGCTGAAGCCGGTATCGACTGCATCGGTGGAAGCGCTTCTTAGAGATTCTGCTCACTGCTCGCTAAGGCTTCGACGCACTGCGTATGTTGAGGAAGGAGAAAGGGGTCATCTCGACACGTTTGCCCGTATCTTTCTTGCTTTGTGTAGGTTCCCCGTGTCTTCTTGCATATTCGGAGAAGTTTGAAAGTGAGACATTAAGTAGTCCCGTGTAAAATAACCCAAGCAGAAAGCAAGACTGTTTCCCAAAGTAATCTCTCGGCTGCTTCTGCGTGCACTCAGCGCCTGATCGTTTCGGATCTGCACATCTGCCGTCCTGTCTGCTGCAGGATGCGCCCTCACGATGCCTCACCCGAGGGAGGTGGCCAGGCTGTGCTGATCCAGCCACGCGCTCCTGCCCACACTCCCCCTCGTCGTCCCAGATTGCGGCTGGACACGTACCTTCTGGCCATCGGTTTGGCTAGCACAACGATAAAAATAATAAATAACGATGACGATTTCACCTTCTGGCGCTTCCTATTTTTCAATAGGCTTTCCCATTTATTTCGCATTTTCTATAAATTGTGATAAGCCTATAAAGCGATGAGGTAAATTTGTGGCAGTATCATTATTTCAAACATATCCATAAAGAAACTGTGGCAATGAATATTGAGTTTTGCAAGGTTACACAGCAAGTCACCCGAGGACCTGGGCTAGAGTATCTTCTAATTCTCGCTTAGTTCCTGGTTAAGAACCAAGACGGAGGTGGCCAGGTGGCAAATTGCTCGGGGGACGTGTGGGGCGTGTGGGGCGTGTGCGCAGTGTTGTTAAGCGGGCGCCTACACGGGGACGTGGTAGGGCAGAGATGTTCAGAGCAGGGGCCCGGGAGTCACACGGCCCAGGCTCGAATCTTAGCTCTTCCCACTTGCCTAACTGGGTACAGTGAGCAAGCCACTTCCACGCTCTGAACCTCCGTGGCCTCCTTGTAAGTGGGAAAAGTTATAACAATCTCACGGTCACTATGAGGCTTAGACAAGTTCCTGCGTCAAGCGAGCTTTCAACTGTGCCTGGCACGGAAGGAGGACTCACTCAGTGTTAGGTCCTATTATTATTCCACTCAAATTCCTCTGCGGCGACTTCTCCGATTATACCAGTGAATCAGCGTTTACTCTTTTTCTTCTCTGGATGCTGGGCATTAAGGCCTTACTATTTTTTTAATGACGCGACTTGGCGCTGCAGAATATTTTCGCCAATGCTCTTTGATAATTATTAAAGGGGTACTGTTCGTCTCTCTAATGATGTTACAAACGCCACGGGCAGACTCACTGCCCCACACATCTTCCGAATCGCTGCCTTTAATTAATATTTGGTTAAGTGATTTTGGATAAAATTACTTAGAGTCCACTAGTTTTTTCAAAGATTAATTTAAGAACATACCTTTGCCCGGCATATCAGATTTTTATCTCCTTGTATGTAAATTACCTAATTCATGACACTGCGCAAATGAGAAGTTTTACAGGTGACTAACAGACCATGAGGGCATTTCGATGACACAGTTACCAAGTATCTGAGTCAGAATTTGAACCCAGGTCTTCGAACTTCAAAATCGAGCATTCTTCCCCTTTCATTGGAAGCACACGGCCAGTTTAGACTGGACCAAACCACTGACGGTCATGTGCATTGCTCATTTCTCCTTCGGTTTCCTATTTGGAGATGCCCGCCCGGTTAGGGAGTTAAAGCAGACACGTGTGCAAATCAGGATTTTAAGTAGAAAGCAAAACAAACAGTGTTGGATGCAGCCGTCTCAGACCTCGGGTTAAGGGTCAAGGCCAAACTGACCAGCAGGGCTGGTGGCAAGCATTTTCTTTCTCCTTGGACATTCTTACGCAGGAGTTGAGATCTTAGTAGCATAGCTAAGCAGGGGATGTTTTTTTAATGACTGAAAACAATACAATAAAATAAAAAGGAAAAATCCCGAGAAAAACAAAATTTCAGAACAATATCAAATGTTTGGTAGGGAGGAAGGTTATTTCCCAAATATTTTGGAAAAATGCTACTGAAGTGAAAACACAACATCCTGCCCCATGCACACACAGAGACTCACACTCACGCACGCGCGCGCACACACACACGCAGACCTTAGCGTGCATCGTAGATGGTTCGTCAGCCTCGTTTGGTTCATTTCTCGCTTACTCTCTCTTGCCACCCAGACGTGCTGAATTACACCCCTCCGTGACCTGGCTTCGTGTGCCTGGGGAATGCCAGTTAATTTTAGTGGGACCTGAACACTTGTCAGATCACACACCACTCGTAAGACACCGGTGTCTTGATTAAGTTCTGCTTTAGAATAACTACTTTATTCTCTTTATTACCAAAAATCATAGAGATCTGCCTGTATCTTTTCAATCTGTGTAATTTTTATAAATGTATAGTCATCACGGTGTCTCAAAGTGTCTTCCGGTAAATGACTACTGCGAGGCTTCACGGTGGATGTTGAATTGTGGTCGATCGCACTTGAATTCTGATTAGAATCCTCGTTTGGATTGTGCACGGCTGTGCGGGGTGGTGCGTGAGGAGGAGAGAGTCGCAGCGTCTCCGAGCGGAGGCTGCAGAAATGCACGCTGCGCACACTGGGTGTGAATTCCCACGCAGAGTGGCCCAGACACTCAGGAGGGAGCACGGTGGGAGGCCGGGGGAGGAGAGATGACCTTCCCTGTGTTTGTCCGGCCCCAGGCAGGTGGGAGTTTGATTCATTCTTTCGGGGGATGACCGTGACCGTGACGATGAAGATGCTGACGGCGAGGGAGAATAATGAGCCTTTCCCAGGCAGCCGGCTCTCGGACAGGGAGGAGAGGCCCATCTGGGCCTCACGATGGGTCGTGGCCACCTGGGAATTCAACGGCTGGGTTTCCCGAGCTGCTGGCTGACGTTCGAAGTCCCACGCGCCTGCGGAACGGCTTTGCTCCCCTGAGCACCATCCCAGGCAGGCTCTGACATAGCTAGAAAATTTGCTGACGGTTATGGGAGAGTCAACCAGCTGTTCCCAAAGCGAGCAGACTGCTTCTGTGGAGTCAGGCTCAGAGCTGACGAATAAGGAGTTCGTTCGGTAATAGCTAAGCTGCTTGATTTTTTTTTTTTTTCCAATTTAAATGTGGCGTTAAAGCAATACAACATTTTTGCCAGGTACATTCTGTTTCAAAAAGATGCATCATCCTCACGTCTGTACTCCTATCTACTCAGCTGCAGGATGGTTTGCAGACTGATTTTGTGCAGGAATCACTTTTTGACAGATCGATATCAGTGCACGTGCCGGCTCTGCAGAAGAAAGCACGCGCCGTGCTGGTCAGGAGGACTCGGTCGCCGGGTCTCAAATCTATTATTGTAATGTTTTTGCATAAGTCAAAGGGTCATGGACAATGCCGTTTAAAAAGCCAACGAACAAAACCTTCGCATGTGAGTGAGACTCAGTAAGCTCCTGTAGACAGCTGTCGACTCCCTTTAATTACCTGCTAACTGGGCGAGATTGCGGTTTTAAGTGCTGTAGAAACGCTTCGTTTTCTGGGTTTCTTCCCCCTCCCGTCTCTTTCTGTCCTTTCCTTTCCCACCGAGGAATCTGGAGGCAGCGAGAGGGAGCAAAGGGAGACCTGAAGAAGAAGCAGGGGCAGGATGAAGGACACCGAATGACCTTGGGAAGTCTGGGTCACTCGCTGATGTATTTAGCTTCGCCGTTGCAGAAAGGGTGCATGACAGAATTTTCTGAGCACAGAAACCGTTTTCGACGATGCCTTTTCAGTGCAGGCTGTGGCTGTGACTGACCATTGGAAAATTTCATTGAACTTTAGATAAAGATGCAAACGAGTGCAATTATTTCTATTCATTTTCATTACGAGGGAGCAAATGCTATTGGACAATGAAAATAGCGGATTCTCTTTCGGGGACGGGCCGGGTAGAAAGGGTAAGACACAGCTCAGACAAAGAGTTGATAACTCTTCTTCTTCTTTGTGGCCTTTGTCCCCGAAGGCCGGGCTCGGTCCGAACCAGATTGTATAGCGAAGGGTCGTTTTCCGCGCGTGCTCTCGTCTGTTCACCGTGTCCATAAACCTGCAAGTTCTGGGAACTCGTTTGCCTTTTTTATTAGACGTGCACGAACGTTACTGTCTTGGTATTATTATTTCATGTTTCCGCTTTCTTCACCGGCGTCTCGCATTGGTCTGGGTCGCCTTCCCGAGCACCAGTTTGTGGGACATTTCTGAAGCCACTGAGCCCTGTGACCTCCCTACATCCCACGTCCAATTAGCTTCGAACCTGTGTTGTCGATGTCGGCCTCGGGGTGTCCTCTGAGGAGTGTGAGAGACCGCAGCGTTTTGCAAGCTGTCATACAGTGTGACTCAGCCACCCCGAAGCCAGCCACGTCACAGACGTCTCCACTTTGGGGAGTCTGATTTTTCGGAGTCACTTTTCGGGTCTGCCGTCGGTTTCCATGTTTGCCCGCACATTGCTGTCCTGTGTTCCATCAAGTGCTTTCCTTAAAAAATGTGCTTCACCTATGTCTCTTGAGTTTCCCTTTGGGCCACTTACACCCTTTCTACGGGTTTTGATATAAGCACTGTTTGAACTTACAAGAAAGTGGAATGATTTTGCTTCCGGGGCGTCTTTAAAAGCCGCGTTCACGCAGGCGCGTAGGGCTTGCACTTGTCCAGAGAAGCCCCAGGAATGACAACCAAGTTCATGTGCATGCAGGCAATGGCAGCGGGGTCACGATGACCACCGGCCAAGAGAGGCTGTGAAGTAGCGTCGGTTATCGGACGAATCTTGGTTTAAGAGATGTTAAAATGTGAAAAAAACATGTCTTAAAGTTAGCTCAGTGATGTATTTAAAGTGGAAAGAACGAACAGATTCCTTCGAGCTCCTAAAGCATCAGATACTGACTCGATAGTACATTTCTAAAGAGGCCGCAGGCGGGGTTTTGAAGGAGGCGCGTCTGGAAGTAATGAAATCGCTCCTGGGACAGAAGAAGCCTGATACTCATCTTTGTCATTTATGTCACAGGCTCAGGGACAGGGAGAGAACTCTGTGTCTCGTGCCCTGCTTTCTCCAGCCCATTCCCGGCACAGGATGCTGTCTTCTTCCTGAAGCCTCCGTCCCGCTCGGCGCTCAGCCAGGCTCACTCAGGAGGCTTGTCTGTCCTTCAGCTCTGATCCGCCAGCCTTGTGGCGTGACACTCACTGCTGCTACGCGTCTCTGGTGGCCTGGGGGGTCCGGGTGCTGCAGTTCATGACACGCAGGCTTCTAACGTGCCGCACGGGTGGCCACCGGCCCGCTGCCAGCTGCTTCTTCACCTTCGAGTTCCATCTCAGGACCATCTCCGCCCTGGACCTCGGCCCCGCTGACCAGCATCTCGCCGTCTCACTTAACCCTTCCCCGCTTTCCCCTTGCCGCTGGCAGACTGGCCGCCTCTGCCCTTCCGTGCCATTAGATTGGGCGTTGCTCGCACGTGGATGCCAGTCAAGGTCATGTCCGCCCTACCCAGTCCTTCGGGGCAGTTTTTATGGGAGCCCTTGCTTTCAAGCGGTTTTCCACAGACTCGTCTTGCTATGACACCCAGCCCCTTAGGCCGACTGCGGGCCTGGCACGGCCGAAAGGGGAACTCGCTCAAGTCCGGAACCGCTGGGGATGAAAACGGACAGCATGCATGGGCTTTTGGGAGCTTAAGGAGGACTTACACCTGGAGAAGAGCCACTTGGGGTTTTCAGAGAGCTCCGAAATCTTAAACTGAATGAATGTCAAGATAGTGGCATTTTAAATATCAGATTGGACTTCCGATCGTCACTAACTTGCGTTCTGAGTGGTCGGTGTCTTACTTGAGGAACTGAAGCCACCGTGGAGGAACTGTGAACCTGTGCCCCTCGAGTCCGTAGCTGGGAACCGTTAGGTTAAATGATGAACGCGAAGCCACGTTCGTAGACTAGAGAAGGTTCCATAATGAGGTTTTCTGCAGCGTTTCATTAAAACGGTCTCTTTAATTTTTTCTCCCTTTGTTTCTTTGTTTGCTAGATTATCACTTCAGTTAAAATCCGGGTTCTTGTGGTTTCATTTTACCAGCCTTGTATTTGTTTGATTTCAAATCACTCGGATGATTTACGGGAATAATTACAACCACTTGATTATTAATGATGTAGTTTTATGGGACTTTTTGTTATTTTTCAGAAGATATTTTATAAAGGTGTCTTAATATAGTGTGTGGGGGGACACTTCATTTAAATGCTGTCCAATACCCAAATAATTCATCAGGGATCGGACAGTGTAAATCACAGCTGGGAGACTAATCACAGCCCATTTTCCGAGCCAGGTGACAAGTCCCACAGACTCAGGTTTAGATGTTAGCGCAGGTGGCACATCTGGGCTCAGTTTCTATCAGAACCAGAATATAGTAGACAAAGCGACAGTCCAGTGGCTTTCTAGTGTCGTGTGTATTTATCCTTTCTTCATGTCAGTGGGTTCTGGTGTAAATTTGATTTACCATGCATCCAAACACATAGAGACAGTTTGGCCTTTCACAAACAAGGCAGCCTCATTCGCATCTGGCTTTTAATTCATGAGGAAAGATGGGGGAAGAACAGAGCGAGGGGAGTGGTATTTCAGTTCTGTTGAGGAGTTTTTTTTTTAATTTTTATTTTTTTCCTGCAGTAGTGAAATCGCTTGTTTTTTTTTGTTTGTTTGTTTGTTTTGTTTTCGCATTTGATTTTGCCTTCTTTCTCTTCTCGGTCCGTGGGCAATATTCTGCAAGGTAAGAAGGAGCACGTAGTGTCATTCCAGAAGCATCGAGGGATGCAGCCTCGCCACAAGAAGCATGTCGGGCCCGTCACGCTTATCTGAGATACCCTGGAGTCACTGGAGAAAAACTGGACTCAGCTCACCGAGGAGAGGGATGATGCTGAAGAGAACAGAGAAGGACGGGCTGCCGCCGGGACGTTGCCGAAAACCTGCCATGACGATTTAAGTCGTGGGTGACGAGAGATTGTCGAGGGAAGAAATAGATGTGTGCAAACGCCCACGTTAAGCACGTCTGCCGGAGTCCGACCAGCGTCCCTCGGAGTCGAGCTGTCAGGACTCATTGCTCAGATTCTGTGGAGAGAGCGTGAACGTGAAAAGCTCTACTGCCCTATGGTATCAGTTTGCATCACGGCTTAGATATTTGGTGGAACAGCAGACAGATTAGACGTTTTCCGGAAATCTAAGTCTGTTGACCTTTCCCGCTGTCAGGATTTTTTTTTTTATTTTTTTATTTTTTGTCGGGGGGAGGCAGTTGGGCTATGATTCCATCCCACTCAGGTCCATCGGCTCGTAATTCGTTGTAGCTGTTGTCTTCCCAACTGGTTATCCGACATGATTTAAGTCTTCGTCCTTGTTCCGTGAGCTTCAGGGTAGAAGTCGATGCTTTATTTCGCACACAGCCGCAGTCCCGCTAGTGGGAGGAGTAACCGAAGCTGGAGGGCAGGTCTCGGAAGCGGTCACAGTGGTAGCCCTCGGACAAACCCTTCCCCGCAGAACAGAGCTCTGTCCCCACCAGCTGCAGCATCCTGTGCGTGAAAGGGGCCGATGTTCCCCAAACGCATGCCAGAAAAACGGTCCTGTCCTACAGTGCATGACCCCCTCGGTCCGCAAATGCACAGTGAGTCCTTTCTTAACACACACCTGCTGTCGCCTCTGAGCAGCTCATGTTTATGAAATGCTGCAAAGTTCTGCCCAGGGACCAGCGACACAAAAATGTTTCCGTTTGACCGTTTCCCTGCTGCTCACTGGCTTGTCCGATGGGGAAAGTGCCAAGAAAGTTCTTACTCACCAGATGGGGTCTCAAGGGCAAGCGCGAAAGCACGCGCGGGGCCAGTCCCGCATTCGCATGCTTCTTCGATGACATGTCTTCTTGATTTTCTTCAATATTGGAAAATTCTCTGCCATTATTATTGTGTTTCGAAGAATTTCTCTTCTCCACAGCTGATATTCTCTCCTCCCGGAGAGTATCCTGAATCTTCTCATTCTCTCCTCTGTGCTTATTAACCTGTCATTTTTCATTTATTTATCTGTCTGTGCCACTTTTTAATGCGCCAGTCACCCGCTTCGGTGTTTCTAAGCTTTTGCTTTGTCCATCCATTCGTAGCATGAAATAAATGACTTTAAGCTGGGCCATAGGACCTCCATTTCCAAACGCGAAGCCAATCGGATAATCAAAACATTTGTAAAAATAAGCTATTTGACCTCAGACTCAAGGCAGGATTTGATGTGCAGGTGATTAGAAAGAGAAATTACCTCGGGAGTGACTAACAGAGGCATAGCACTAGGATAGTTCTCTGGCTCACGTGGTACCCAGAAGCAAAGGCCTACGGTAGCTAAGAAATTCTGCAGAAAAAGCTTTAAAGGAAAATGAGACTGGGTGGGTGCCAAGGGTCAGTCTCGGCATTGGTGACTATGACAGTGGCTCCCCAGATGAAGCCCTAGTTTGGTGTAGACAATGGGAAGACACTTTGAGCCGGGTGAGCCCCTAAGTCTCATGGTAGGAAGACAGTGAAAAGTTACCGCAGCGGATTCTGCGTGACTTACTAAGAGCTTGTCCAGGACCGGCGTGATCGACCAACATTTTGGTGACAGATGTTGTCTGTCACCCCGCCCGCAGCTCTTCTGGGATCCGTTTTTCGTACACCGACTGTCCTTCTAGAATCATTTCTCTTTTTCCGAAGTATTCCACTGTAAGTTCCTTTGAGACAAGATTTTTGGGGTAAACTCTAGTTTTGTTTATTCGTGCATGGCTTTATTTCATTCTTGTTCGTATATAGTCTTGCTGGTTAAAAAGCGTACGCTGACAGTGATGGCATCTCCATGCAGGTGTTCTTCCACTGTCTTCTGGGTGCCGTCGTCCGTCTGGGGGGTTTTTCATTAAGACCATTATCCCGTCACGAAGGATGGGAGACGGGGCAGAGAGAGCGCTGGCAGGGGACGAGAGTCACTGGTAACAAGTCGAACATTTTCAGCTGTTCCTCGGGTGCAGAAAATGTTCCATTATGTAGAGCGTCATTACCCCCCAGGCATCCTGAGCATCGCTTTCAGACCTCGTTAAAGTGATGACTGCCGGCAGTGACACGCAGAGCCGTGGGGGACGGCCAGCCCCGCCGGGTAGTGACGGGATTTTTTCTTCACCAGAGAGCACCCCCCCACACACCTCATTCCACCATTGCTTAAGTGGTTTTCACTTACCAGGTTATCTGGAAACCGGATGGGTCTGCATCTCGCCCACGCCCGGGATGACAGAGGTCTTGATCCCAGAAGGGATTGGTGTGACTTCACCCAGTGACACCACTCCTGTCACTGGAGTCATGGTTTTCATTAGCGGGTCACGAAATCAATTTATCGTGATGAGGTCAGCATTTAAAAAAGACAAATGGAATACAATAGCGTAGAATTGCATAAAACAGAGAGGGGTATGTCGAATAGACCGGAAAGCCTCAGAGAATACAGCGTGTTGGTAAATGATGCTGTTCTAATGTGTGTGCGTATGTGGACTTAGCCTTCTGAAGTCAGGGCAGATTAAAGCTAGGACATGGGGACGCCTGTGCTGCTTTGTGAAACTGTGCGCGCGCGCGTGTGTTGGTGAAGCTATGTATGGAAACCACTGGATATACTGGGGATTTCTATTCAGTTCCAGTTCCCGGGTCCAGTCTGGTTTTCTAATGTCTTCGTTATGTCATCCGCGAGCACAGGCGTTAACTAACCTTTGCGCCGCGGCCCCATGGAGAACAAGGCAGAGTCCCAACGAAACCCAAAGCTCTCTGCTTCTCTTTTGATCTTTTTCTTCTTTGTTTTCAGGGGAACCTCTGTTTCTGGCAGAACGCCCAGCCGTGGGGTGTGCCGAGGGGAGGGTCTCGGTGTTGCTTTCTGAGATGCGAAGCCCTGAAACACGGACTGGCCAGCTCGGAGGAGTGGCCCCGAGGCGACCGCGCCCAGCCAATGGCTCCTGTTGTGCATTTTGGTCTCAGAAAGCAATTCGTTTAGCTGCGTCACGTTTTCCGTCACCATCCGTCTTACACTCTGCATTGCACGTCCGCTTCCCGTGTGTCCTCTGTCCACTTCCATTTCAACACCACGACGTGTGCACGCACACACATGTGCACACACGTGCGCACACGCGTGCACACGCACGCACATGCACACATGTGCGCACACACGCACACACACACACACGTGCACAGCGCACACATGCACACACACGCACACACGCACACGCATGCATGCACACACGCGCGTGCACACGCA
>NW_024349796.1:15556610-15569228 GCF_902729225.1 Pteropus medius | reverse complement strand
TATCTATCTATCTATGTATCTATCTTCTATCATCTATCTATCTATCTAATCTATCTATCTATCTATCTATCTATCTATCTATCTATCTATCATCCATCTAAGACATTCTTGGCTTAGAGAATAGGCTCCACAAAGGGTCCAGGGAGAGATGCTGGGCCTCGTCCGGGCTGCAGTGGACAGTTCCGGAAGGCAGAGCACGGTGCATGAAAAGTGGGGCTGAATTAGGGAGGAAGGATGGGGGAACCTGTGTGCCGGAACAGAGATCGTGGTCCCCAGTGCGGTCCCCAGTGGGAGAGACTAGGGGGAGTTTTGAGCACGAGAGAGGGGATCAGAGCTGCACTCAAGAGCATTTTTTTCTGGCAGCAGAGAGTCATACGTGGTTAAAGACCTCAGGCCCAGACACAGAAGGCTAAGAAGCAAGAGACTAGTTCCGCATATTGTGTTAATCAAACTGTGTCTGTTTAATCAATATTCATTGACGACAATGAATAATGGATTTGATCAATAATTTAGTGACCTGGTGAGATCGTTTCTTCCTTTTCTTGCTCTTTCTGGCATCTGTTGTCGTCTTAAAACACACGTGCACGCACACACACACACACACACGTGCACACACTCCAAGTCTCATTTTCCCCGGTATCATATTGCAGCAGTGCATTGAATAAAAATAGCTTGGGGTGATTAAAATATCTTTTTCAGTTCATTCCCTCTTGCTATAGATTGATTTTCTGAGCATCTGTTTGACACCGGAAGTCTTGCATCTATTATGACTTTGGGGGCTGACTTTTTAATGGGCCGCTTATACGCTTCCTAAAAATGATCGTGCTTTAGATCATAGGTACCGAAATGAACAACTGACCAACACAGTTCTTTTGGAAGATAGTCCAATGATGAGTGTCTCATCTCACAGTGAAAATAGTTTGTGGGCAGCTGGAGCCTGCTGACTCACTTCTGAAAACCCCAGAGCTCAAGCACCCAGCGCGTGGGGTGTGAGTCAAGCTCAGGCCAGCAGGGAGGGAGGACCCTGTTGGGCATCTGGCTTGGGTGTGGCTTTGCCCTGACATTCCCCGTGTGTTTCGTGAGAGCGATGGATATATATTTGACATGCAGCTTGGCGCCTCCCTAAGGGCACCTTGGAGGGGCCCGGGTACCAACCACATTGGCACTAATGTTCTCTGCATTTTCCTGTCTGTTTTTCTATCTTCCTTGTGATATTCGGAATTTCAGTCATTTGCACTGGCTGTTGAAGAGACTCTTTAGAAGATCGAAACTTGACTTTCATTCAACACTGAGAATGGTTCGGCCGGCAACTTCGGCTTGACCTGTTCGAGGAAAGCTCTACTTAATACTTATTTAAACCCATTAATTATGAGCTGGGTACTGTTCTAAGGTTCTTTTATTTAATCCTCAAAACCAACCTGTGAAGGAGGCACTGTTACCGAACACGTTTGCAGGTGAAGAAAATGAGACAGAGAGAGTCAGGATAAGTCACTTGCCGAAAGCCCCACATCCAAGAAGGGGTGTTTGGCGATTTCAGCCACAGGCGGCCCCGAAGCCCAGCCCGCTTGGTCCCTCTGTGGGGCCACCTCTGGGGCACTCTCTCCACTCTGGAGAGAGCTTCCTGCCTCCTGGCAAAGAGCTGACCGGCCATTGACATCAATGCATGAGTGGTCAGCTCTTTCTCGGGAGGCAGGTGAATAACTTTTGTTCTTTTCACCGATAGGCTAAACCCCAAACTCAAAACGATGGATGGAATTCCCAGGACTGGGATCCATATGTCCGTCTCCACAGATGCGTACCTGGCATCAGCAGACTGCCAGGCACCACGCGAGGCTCTGGGAATTCGGGTTCCCACCCCTCCCGGGGCAGCTGGGAGGAGGTTGGGGGGGACGCGTGGGCTGTCGCCTTCCTCGGAAGATGACAAAGTCTGCACTCTTTTGGAATGTGCTCAATTATTCGTGAAAGCACAAGTACATTTTTCTCAAGCAATTTTGAAACTCGAAAGAAAGTCAAAAATGTTGTCGACTGGTTTCTTTCTTTTAAGTAAGCGATTGCACGAAGAGTCACAGTCGTGGAAAGAACCACGTGGGCCTAGAGATGCCATGTCATAAGCCTCTCCTGACACCAGACCCTTTGCCAATGACCACTACATAAAATGCTTGCCCAGGGCTTTTTTTTTTCCCTGAAACGAACTCCCGAAGGAGAACAGTGTTTTTCTGTTCTAAACAAGAGCGCGGACTGCGGGATGTGGGGGAAGCTGTAGACACATGAGGGGGGCGGGCAGCAGCTTCACGGTGGAGCGGAAGTGGCTTTGGGGCCAGACAGAATGGCTGGTGTATCTCGCCTCTGTCACCTATTCGCTGAGGGGCCCTTGACAGGTCGCTTAACTTTTTCGGGCATTAGTTGCCTTGTCATTAAATGATGCAATGATTTGTACATTGCAGAGTTTTCGTGGACATCGGAGATAATTTTTATAAACGTGCTGGAAGAAGCGTGTTTAATAAATGCCCAAATGGGCTCTTCCGGGCTTGGGTTTGACCCCATTTCTGCTCGTTCATGCTTCGCCTTTGGACACAGAGACATGTGCTTAATAGCCTCGCCCACGAGAACTCTGCTTTCAGTGCTGAAGTCTTCCGGATAGAGGCTTCAGCCCCAGAAGTTCTCCCCCAGAAGTTCTCCCCCAGAGAGGATAGCCAGAGAAATACAGGATGTCCGGTTTTGCCCTGTGGGGTATACTTACACTAAACAGTTATTTGGGTGTCCGACATTCAAATTTACCCACACGTCCTATATTTTTATTTGCTACGTCGGGCAGCCCTGTCCCCAAGGCCTGAGTTTCCCAACGCCCATTTCAAAGGATTCATGGCTCGTGGCTTCTCCTCCTGGGAGCTTTTAGTAGGAACTTGGCACTCCCTGGATTCCTGTATATTTCTGGATCTCCTTTTAGACTCCGTCTTCTGTGGATCAAAGGCTTCCCATTTCCTCTCCGTCTCTACAATCTGTTTTCTGCCCCTCGGGTCTTTTCAGAGCTCTTTATCACATAATGGGATTTGCCTGCCTAAAAGGACAGTAAATCCTCAGTCCGGAAACCATGATTTGGGAGCGGTTTGCTTTGGAGGAGAGGTGTAGACGGTGCTTACCTGTCATCCCCCGGGATGCACACTCTGCCCACACGTTCTCAGGCTTACAGCTGATCATTCCCTTGCTCCGTTCAGCTCAGCATTATTGAGTGTAATATGTTGAGGTCCCGCGTGGGACCCGGGGGAACAAGGACGACCTAGGCACGGTCCTGCCCTCGAGGATCTCACCTGTGAGGAGAAGGGACAGACGAGCAAAGGACGCCAGCGTTACGTGATGCAGGCTGTGGCTGAGGGAGGCCGAGGGTGTCACGGGAGCACAGAGGGGCCATCAGAAAGCGAGGTCGTGCAGACTCTGCTGACCAGGCGATGAGCTGTCAGATGAGGAAAGGGGGCAAAGGTGTGCCAGACAAATGAAACCCCGCGATCAAAGGCCTGGCTCGTGAACTGCCACCTAGGAGCCGGTGGCACTTTCTTACCACTGAGATCCATACTAGCTCCTACTGAGACAGAGGCCGACAAGTCTCATTATTATTATTTTTTACTTTTACCTCCAGCTCTAGAAAGAGAGACCAAAGAAGACAAGAAAACGATGTGACATTACTCATCACCGTATCCCTATGCTTAGCACGTCAGTGATCTGACACTGTGAAATCTTAGAAGTCCGGAATCTAAGAATGTGTTGTTCAAAAGGATTTCTTAGGCATCAGAGTCCCGATACAGGAAATGTGGGGAGTGGCACGGTAGGCGCCGGCTTCCTTAAAGTTTGCCTGAGTCACAGCATTGCCAGGTCACGTCATCGGATGTCTGTGACATCAGCATCGGCGTGACCAGCTCCAGCCCTCATGCTTTCTGGAGTTCTAGCTTCTTGGGAGATGGTGACATTGGACTTCTCCAATATTTAGCAGAGTTACATCCACCTAAGTCTGATGCCTCTTTCTTGGGCATTTGAAAGAGCTGAAATCTCCAACCGACACTTATTCATTCCCCTCGTACCCAGCACAGAGTATCACAGGGACACACAGCATCACTCATTCTTGAAGCACACGCGTGGAGAGCACTATGGTTGGACAGGACTATAGTGACGAGTGTGACATCCCAAGGTCCCTGCCCTTGCAGTCTGCTTCTCAGGAAAAGAATCGGTGAAGACACAGAAAGGAGGGGACACATTAAGGGACGACCCAGGCCCGTTAGCAGGGCGCTTTGCTTCAGGGCACGTACCACAGCCGGAGTCAGCCCTGCTTCCTTTGGGGAGGCAGAACGGTGAGGCGGAGGAGCATGGGATCGGGCACCCTCGCTTTTCTGAGCCCCAGTTTCCTCTTCTGTGCAATGGGATGCAGTGCTGGAGTGGTGAATGACACATGCCCAGTGCTTAGCAACGTGCTCGACACAGAGCGATGACCTAATGCGGGTAGAGCCCTTTAGTAGGCTCGTCTGAGGCTGCAGATCCTTGAGGTTGTGGAAATACCGGACTCCACACCCCCACTGCACGACCCCCTCCTCACAACTTAAGCCAGCAATTCTTGCTTTTATCCCAAACACATGCACCCCCAATCTGATGCTGCATTCTGCATGCCCTCACGGTCTCGACACCCAGGTCAGGGGATCCTTCCCATGAGTTCCAGATTATTTATTTTGACACTTCAGTGTCCAGGAACGGTTGACTGTCTCACACGGTATGTCTTTGTGGAATATTATCTAGGAGGCAATTAAACTAGTTGATTTCATACTCATTTATGTATGTCATGTGTGTCATGCCCAGAATCCTGGGTTGGAATATATCTGTACTAATTAATTGCACTAATTGTTACATATGTGAGGTTAGGACCCCTTGAATATATTATTCAAATTTATGCAAAATAGACAGAAATAGCATAATCATCATACTCTTCAACACAACGATAGTACTGGCTCTTGTTTTAAAGACTGAATTAGAGTTCTCTGAAAGCTTGACTTTTGTCAACAGAGACATAGTCTGAACCTTAAAATTCAACTGATTTCTATTCTAGGTTTACTGTCCGAATCGGTGACATTCTCCTTCGTCTTTCTAGTAACCCCGCTGGTCAAAGATGGAGGCACAGACATCTAATGCAGCTCGAGGAAGACAGACAACATTAAGGTAAAGATCTAATAGTTAATATGCTGTACCATCTGGGTGTAATCTACAAATAAATGATGAAGTCGACAGAGAGGTGTTGCTTTAAGCAAGCATGGCAAATAAAAATTCAGTCTTATAAAACAGATGAAGGAATGAATGACCACATCGAAGATGAATGCTTTGCTTTACAAAATAATTCACCGTAAAGTACATTAAATACCACCCCTCTTGGCATGTTGAAAATGTGACTGCCATTTGGAAAGTCAATAATTTATACGCAGGTTTTCAGGAAATTATCTAAAATTATCTGAAGTAACGTGTAACCCATACCAGATGTTTTGTTTATGACTCCATGAGAATTATGGGTCAAGGATGGCCCTGAAACCGAACGCCAGGGCAAGTGCAAACTTGGCATCGCCTAGATGATGAGAATGGGAAGCTGGCGTTGTCATCTGTGAAACACGTGTGCGGCAAACACACGCCACTCAGGAAGTGGAGGAGCTGCGGTGCCTGAGAGCATCTGAGAGAAGGCGTTACGATTCGGGTTGCTTGGTGAGGCAGGAGGCAGTGGGGGCCTGGGCAGAGGGGTGGTGCCGGCGGGGCCGCCTTGCTGCAGTGCGGAGGCGGTGACATGTTAGCAGGTGACCTCCTTCCGTTTTCAGCCTTGAGTCGTGGTAATATCATTACCGTGTTCTCCAGCTTAGTCGTCCAAAGACTGACTCGTGGGCAGAGATTGGCAAACCTGGTTTTATTGACCTTTAAAACCTAGTGCTTTCGACCATTATATAGCGAGAGTTAAACAGTTCACGGTAGACCCATTAGCGAGAGTTTAAAAATTCCAATGCATGACTAAAACGTATTGGCAGGAAAGCATATTTTAAAAGTGTCGGCTCTGAGGTGAACCATCCCGGTGAGGATCACAATGAACATGGGAGATTTTGCAATGTTCGCATTCGGTGAATCTGTAGCAATGGAGGGCTTGCGTAGTCCACAAGACTATTCACGGTCGGCCCGAAGATCTAAATTTTCAGGTGTGCCGACAGTACTATTTGCTATGAACTACAGATGCTGTGGTCGGCAACAGTTTCATTTTATTTTTTCTGATTTGTGAATGGTTTAACAAAAAGTCTCGGCAAGCTGCGAAAGGTGAAATCATGTTTAGTTATGTGTTTAAGGAATCTCACTGTTAAAAATAAACCTGCTGCACACATCCGGGCTGTTGTGGAAATTCTGCCGTGTGTAAGGGCTGGATGGAGTTCTACTGGATGCCCCGGCAACACTGATAAATAAATCAGCCTGCTCCCCAGAAGCCGCCCCCAGCCGGAGCCGCCAGGCAGCGCTTGTCATCTGAGATCTCATCACGCTGTCTTTTGACCGTAAATTTGCCTTGTCCCTCTGCCTTCCTCTCTGTATTACCAGCGTCTTGATGGAGTGGTTTAATTTAGTTATCACGAAATGTCTTCCCCTCATGCCCGTGGTGGAGCATCTGTGCCACACACTGTCATCCTCTTTTGGAAATTTTAATATAGTAAAACCCTCTCCTGATGCCGTGTGTGTAAAAAACAAACAAACAAACAAACAAACAAACAAAAAAACCTACAAAAGAAAACCGTACTGTATCGATTTCTCTGGATCTAATTTTTCTCTTGGGTCTCGGTGAATTTCACTGTGTCTGTTTTTCTCACATATACTTATAAAAATCCATAGAATTGCTAATAAGATTTTAGACCTGCACAGTGCGTTTTTTCTGGTCTGACTGAAGACAGTAATATCTTGAGATGTTAATTCCGTCATATTACAACT
The DNA here is from genome assembly GCF_902729225.1 of Pteropus medius. Lineage (NCBI taxonomy): Eukaryota > Metazoa > Chordata > Mammalia > Chiroptera > Pteropodidae > Pteropus > Pteropus medius. The sequence goes on along the minus strand of NW_024349796.1, from coordinate 15,562,250 downwards.
ACTCAGTAGCTGGAATGGACAAGTATTTTTGGTGCGAAAGCAGTTTTTAGCTTCTCAAAGACAGATTAGAGGAGAAAACAGGTCAAGCTTATTTTATCCACTACATGAGCATCTTCTGTTTACAGTAAGATTATATAAACATTTCTGGTGAAAGCCACTTTATTTAAAATACAGTATAGTCTGTACCAACAGAAGCCCTAAATAATTAACTCAGCTGATTGAGGATAAATTCAGTAATTCTTAGCCTCGAAATCTTGTTTGGGAGTGGCCTCCTTTGGAAAAGGAAGGAATATTGTTATATCTTTTTTATGAACAGAACTTTTTTTTCCAACTTTGAAGATACCTACTTTGTCACTGATGATGTTTTACGTCGTAAAGACGACAGTACCCCACTTGCTTTAGGTTACAATCATCTTAAAATACCCTTTTCCATCCTTGACTTTCAAATTTTCTCCATCCTTATGTTTTTGGTGGGTGTCTTATAAAGAGCGGGTGACTGAGTTGTTTTTGCTGTTTTGTACAATCTGACTATTTCTTCTGAGAATTTGGTCCGTCTACGATCAATGCAATCCTGGTATATATGGATTTATATGCATCGCGTTGATTATGTGCTTTCTATTTATCTCACTGTTCCGGTCCCTCAGCTCCAGCCCCGCTTCTCGCCTTTCTATAGATCGACTGAAATTTGTCTTTATATCAATTTGAATCTTTTTTCTTTTAATTCTCACTTACCTCTTTTCTAGTTTTGAAGTTATGCGTTCTGTTTATTTTAATGGTCACTCTAGCCGTTTTAACATTCATGCTTAGCAAAGTCTAGAGTTAACATCTTTACTTTCCTAATTGTCCTCGGAACCAACCAGCTTCCCCTGGAAATATTGTCACGTTCCCGACGCAGGGACAGAAATGTTCATGGAGATGCGGACCTCGAGCGTTCGGGTCGTCCGGCCCTGTTGGGTCTTGGCCGGCCACGTCTCTCTGTCCTTCCTCCGGCTGACACTCGAGGCTGCCACGCTCGGGCTGCAGCCCCCGTCCAGCTTCCATGACGCCCCTGCAGGCCCCTGAGTACACCGTCGTTTCCAGGGCCTTCCACCGCTGGCCCGGCCCTTCTGCCTCCCTGCTCGCCGGAATTCTGCTCATCCCGAGAAGCGCACCCCAAGTCTCATCGTCCCCAGGGAGACCACCCCCCCTACTGCTGCGGTAGTCACCGCTCTGGGCCAACTCGGGCCGTACAAGCTCGCGTGGCGTTGGTACAGTCCCTCGGGTCGGCGATGGCCAGATAGAACGGACTCGGGAGAGCAGGGGCACGTCCTGGCTCTCGTGTCCCCCGCACCTGGCACGGTGACACACACCTAGTAGGAGCCCCTCCTGTGGGTCGAGTCAGCTCGGGGGATGATTTTTCTTTTGGTCTCTTGCTTTGAGAACTGCTAATCATGGAGACAGATGGCAGCCCCCGTTTCTGGTCGGATCTGAGACCTCGATGCTGTTCTGGGTGCCTAATTGTTCTTCACGGGTAGTTAAAACCTGCTTAATGTGTCTCAGCTCTAAATAGGATCTCCGATTTACAGTCCAGTCAGGCAGGACATTGGGTCACCGGCAGGCGTGGCAGCCCCGTGGCCCAGCCTCCCTTCCCTGCCGACCCACCGCACGGGCGCTGCGGGCGTGCTCGAGGTGGCAGGGGAGCCGTCCTTCCCAGCAGGCCAGGGGCCAGAGAACACCGAGACACCGTCCCTGTCCTGCAGGGCCTTGCTGTGCTGCCGTGCAGAGCCTAAGGATTCGGCTGCTGGCCCCGGGGCCACCTTCCTCCTGGGCGCGAGCGAGTCTGTCCCCTGCCAGGCGGGGTGCGGGGGCCGTGGTGCGGGCCTGGGCCCAGAGCTACGGGACTGGCTTGGCATCGGGACCGCGCTCCTCGCCCGCTGCTGGATCTCGGCTTCACCCTTTCCCCATCCGTGAGACGGGAATCACCGGAGCCGATGACCGTCGTGAGGGACGAGTGACATCGTGGGCGTAAAGCACGGAACTGGAGCCCGGCCCGTGCTGAGCGCCGGGGGGGCTGTGTCGGAGTCCCCGAGTCCTTACTTCGGAGTCGTGGCCCGGCCTTTGGTGCTTCCTTATCGCACCTGCCCCTGCGTCCTGCCCGCCGAGGTTCTTGACCCTGTGCCTGCCTCCTGCGGCGGCACCTCCGTGTCCCCACTTCCCGGACCATCTTTGTCGGTCGGCATCATCTTGGCGACCGCTGTTTCTCTTCTGCCCAGAGACCCGTCTTCGAGGGGCAAATGCGGCCCCTTCATTCCGTTCCTCGAGGTGGACGTTTCTGCAAATCCGTCCTCATCCGGTCTTGCCCCGGCTGAGACGGTGCCACCACGGGCAGGTGGGACAGCCGGGGTTCAGCGGCGCTTGGATTCCGTCTCCACGTCGAGTCGCGTCATCTCAGCGTCCGGAGAGAGGGAACCATTTGGGTCCATCCTGCCCTAAAAAAAACTATAGCTTAATACAGTTTTTCAGGCGTGTGAGCCAGTGATAAAAGTTCTAATCTCTGCAAAGCACGGGAAGAAGCGTGAACACCGCTTGGGAAAATACCCTTCCGTCCTCAATTTCCTGGCCCGCGCCTGTCCCTCGCCAGCGCAGAGCTTATCTCGCAGAGGCAGCGGATTCCACGGTGACACTTTTTAGACCAAGGAATGGTCTATTTTTCCTCTGCCTGCAGTTTCTTTGCAGTATTTCGAGGAAGCGTTTCGATTCTCACGGGGGAGAAACAATCGATTTGGACAGTATCTCTTCCCTGTTATTTCCTGCTTGCATTTTTTTTTTTTTTGGCAGTTTTACTGGAGTCATTGGCTTTATAAAGGCATCAGAAGGGAATTTAATTTTGAGAGAGAAAAAGGAAAATGCTTGAAAAGTTCTTCCTGGAAGGAAATGGCAGTATGTAGGTACTGAGCTGGACTCCTCACTACGCAACCATCGGAGACACTGTCCTTGGATGGCCAGCTAGGACACGCAGCCTGTGGGGCCCCATGTGGGGGCCGAGTGTGGGTTCAGCAAGAGTGGGGTCCTGGTCTTATCTGTCTGTGTAACCTCCGCACCTCGTCTAGCTACTGGGGAGGCTCGCCGGTACCATGAATAAATGATTATGTTGGAAATAGGTCCGAGCACAGGCTTGTCCTTAGACCCATCTGTCTTTCCCGTGTCATTAGGTGTTTGTGGAGGCTTTTATCCATTTATTAAATATTCATCGAGCACATCCAGGGTGATGAACACTGCCAAGTGCAGAGAAAGCAAAGGCGAGGGAGGGAAGTTCTCTGCTCTGGTGGAGCTCGTATGAGAATTTTCCTGTTTTCCCTAAGGTGATGCTAGATCTACTGTGTTTTCCTTTAAAAGATTTGTTGCTTTAAAAAAAAAAAATTAGAAATTTAAAGTAATAAAGATCCATGTACCTGGGTGACATTTGGTCATATTTGCTTTAGTTTTCTGAAAAGTCAAATATTACACACGATACCGAAGGACCCTCTGACCCCTTCCAGTCCAATCCTCCTCCCTGTCAGAGCAGCTCTCGGAATGAATGGGTTGCACGTTCAGTTTGTTTGTTTGTGGTTTTATTAGTCGGTGAGTGAGCACACGATAAATTATATCGGAGATAATATTTTTGTAAATATTAAGCCAACGCCTTTAATTTTCACCCTTTACGTCTTAACTCAGTGCAGCTGGATATGGAATTCAGGATTTTCAGTGATTTCCTGTAGCACCTTGGGATGCTGACTGAACGGAATGTTCTTTCAGTCAGAGAGCCGCATCGTTCTTAAACAATTCTCAGCCCGTGTCCCTTTGACTGTCGCATCTCAATTTTTCTACGGTTCTTTCCACCTGATGATCATATTAAGTATATTTTGGAGACTCTCATTCTAGTACCGATGCTTGTTACGTTCCATTTTTCTAGCCACATTTTTGTTCTTTTATCTGCGTTTGTGATGTGCTGGGTGAATTCCTCAGTCTTACTTTTCCATTCACTAATTCTTTCTTTGATTTTATTCAGCTAGAGTTTATGCCACCTATGACACTTTAATTCCAATGGCCATATTTCTCAATTTCGGGCTTTAAAATTGGTTCTTTTTCATATTCTCGATTCGTACGTTTCTTCCCAAATATATTTTTCAGAGTTATTTTGAGATCTTTTTTGAGATTATTGTTATTATTATTTTTTGTTTAATTGGGCATGATTTTATTTTCCAATTGCTAAGTGTATTGACTGTCTTTCTTAGTGTTAGTTTTTCTCACGTGCTTTGGAATGATGACTCCTCTCGAGTGGGAGAGTCTCTGTTTCTCTGCTTTCCACTACGTGCAGTGGAGCCGGACCTAGAGTCCAGATCTCAAAGTATCCTGCCCACCAAGGTTTACTCAGCACCGGCAAATGTCCCCAGGTGATGTGTCCCTTTTTGTCGTGTCTTTGGTTGATACTTAACTAACGTTTCCATCAAAAACTTCTTTTGTTCCTGTCGTTCCTGTTTAAAGTAACTTCCAGAACCAGGGTGGAAGCAGCAGGACATAGAGCCCAGGCTTGGGGATTTGGCTCCTGGTTAGAGGTCGTCCTGGTCAGCCTGTCCCCATCAGCTTCTTCAGTATCAAAGTTCCCCTCTGGGATTGATTTGACCAGTTTTTTTATGTTATGTTTCATTTGTCATTATGTTTATGATGTCATTACGTATTACGTTTTATGTCTTATTTACATACACTCAAACTCCCCCATGCGAGGTATACATTTGATGGGTTTCGGAACTGCATACCGATGTGTCAATGCCCCGCAGTGAGGTGGAGTCTGCTCCTTTCACTCTAAAAAGATCCTCTGGGCCACTTCGGAGTGACTCCTCCTCCCGTATCTGTCCCCGAGAAGTCACCGATCTGCTTTCCGTTACTAGAGTTTTACCGTTTCTAGAAATTCACATAAACGGAATCCTAGTCCTTTATGTAAACTTTTGTTTCATTTAGGACAGTGTTTTGGAGAATCTTCCACGTTTACGTGTGTATTAATTAATAAATGGTCCCCAGGGACCCGATGGGTGTGACACCACCTTTCCCACCTAATTCCCGTTCTCCTTACCAGGAATTCTTGGAAGATGCCTTCTTGCTGCCTTTAATCAGGGCCTCAGGCAAATTTCTTTCCTTCTCCGAGCCTTAATTTCCCATTTTGTCAATTCGGGGTGATAGTCCCATCACTGTCCCTTCATTCCTGAGGTTCCAGACCCGCTGAATGTGTCCTTGTCCTGGGTTCTCAATTAGGTTCAGACCTCCTTGGGGGGTCACAGTACCCGGCACGTGAGATACTCTCAGGGACACGCTCTGACGTCCTATGAGCTCGTTTACTCCCAGGGGAAGGAGAAAAGGCCTTCAAGGGGACCCAGTCCCACCGCCCGTCCAGCGCCTTGAAGGTCCCTCGTCACAAGACACGAAGAGGTGGCCCATCCTGAACACTTCCAGTCGTAGGGAGATCGGTCCCTTCCAACGATACACATCCGTTTCTGAAAGCTCAGCTTTGTAGAAACTTCGTCCTCACATTCAGCCAAAGGGTTGTCTCAGAGTCAGCAGGCTTTACAAGAACTTGGTCTTCAGCCCGGGTGCCCTGGTTTTCCTCTGTATGTTGGTGTGTGGGGG
>NW_024349796.1:15552724-15555811 GCF_902729225.1 Pteropus medius | reverse complement strand
CCCTTTCCCGTACGTCTAGAGCTTTAAAATTTTCACGCTTTTATTCACAAGTGCGCTGAGAGGCACGCAGGACAAATGCGTGTTATATGTCACTCCCTCTAAGAACCTGCTCTGGCGAAAATACCTATTACTTCCCAGCACATGGCCATTATCTCTAAATAGCTTAAAGAGACACGTCAGGTTGTAATTGAACCAGTATTAGGCTAACCATATCATTAGTCATTCTCAACAGGGCATTTTGATAGTAAAAGGGACACTGAATAATTACACAGGCGTAGAGTAGGAAAATTAGGACAAAATTAGAAAAGGGGAAGGGAGGGAGGAGGAGGAAAATGAACGTTTAAAGCCCTAATGTGTGTTAGGTATAGCGTGCCAAGTGGTTAAACGGAGTTTAGCTTAAGAGATGTATATGGTTATGTTCCTTGTACAGATTTGGAAAAATCAAAAAATTCCTGGCAGGCAGTACAAGCTAGTGATTAAGATCGCCTTTGGAAATCGAGTTTCTAGCACCGTCATTCATCAAATCTTTCCTGAGCACGTACATCCCATGCACGGCTCTAGTTGCTGGGAACAGGGCAGCGGCAGGCGAGGAGCTTTTATTTAATTGGGGGGAGGGATTAAAATTAAATAAAATATAAATATATATGCACATATGTATTTACATGTTTTTTCCTAAGCAGGTGTTGATGGATGTGATTAAAAAAAAAGATTATTGCAAGGTAGGGGGGTGGAGAGAGCTGGGGTGTATTTTAAGGCTGACCAGGAAGGTCCATTTTAACAAGTCGGCTGAGCAGAGGCCTGCGGGAAATGAGGGACTGGACCGTTCGAGGGAAGAGGGTCCAGGAGGAAGCGTGAGCACAAGCATCGGCCTCCAGCGGGGGGGTTGCAGGGTGGGCATGAGGACGCGAGGAGGACGGTGGTGGACGGAGGGAGAAGGAGAGAGGCCGGTGAGGTACGGGCAGTGACAAGGGCCCACACCATGGCGCCTCGGAGGCCAGGGGAAGGATTCTGGATTTCACCCCGAGACAGGAAGCTACTGGGCGTTTCGAGCAGGAGACTAACGTGATCCGGCTTGTGTGTTTCGAGGCTCACAGTGGCCGCTGCGTGGGGGTCCGGGCCAGGCGGTAGAGGCAGGTGGGAGCGTCGTTAGAGTCTGGAGACAGGTTGATGTTAGCTAATCCTTTGCTAGCGGATTGGGTGTTCAATATGGGAGGAACGTAAGAATCGAAGATGATCCCAAGACTTCTTTTTTCTGTTTTATTTGTTTTATTTTTAATGCTTTACATGTGTTATCACATTTAAAATGTTTTTATTAAATATTTTGGGTGACATTGGTTAATAAGATTATATGTTTCAAGTGTACAATTCCATAATACATCGCCTGGACATGGCACATGTGTTCAGCACCCAAAGTCAAGTCTCTTTCCATCTCCAGGAATTCGAGCCCTTTACCCTCTGCTACCCGCCCCTTGCCCTTCCGGTAACGACCATGGTGCTGTCTGCATCTGTGTTGCTATTTTATATCCCACGTATGAGTGAAATCATATGGTTCTTGTCTTTTTCCGTCTGACTTGTTAACATAGCAAACTTGAAGGTTGAAATCGGTGTTTTCCAAGATGCAGGGGCCGGTAAGAGCCTCGGAGTTAGGGGTCCAAGCCGAGTTCTGTTTCGGGCCTGAAAAGTCCGAGATGCCTGTTAGGCTCCCGAGTGGATGTGTCAAGGAGTGTTTGCCTCCCACGTATTCTTCAAACTGTGCTCATCCATCATGGGCACCGTCCCGTATACACAACATCCTTTCAATGACGCAGACACGAAAACCCTCCCGTATACACAACATCCTTTCAATGACACAGACACGAAAACGACACGTCAGAACGAGAGGAGCGGGGCCGGAGATGGCTGTGGGTACGACGTCCAGGGGTCCTGCTCTCAGGCAGAGCTAAAGAGTGGGCGGTGAATCGGAAGGGCTCGTGGAGGGTTTTAGTTTTCTTTTTCGGTTTTGGGGATGGCGGGCGTGCTCGTGAACCGCTGGGGATGACCGAGCAGACAGCGAAAAGCCGCTGATGCGGGAGAGCAGCCACTTTGGGGAGCAGAGAGTGTCCTCGGGTCGCGAGGAGCGTCAGGTTCCAGGGCAGAAGGGGAGGAGCTGGCCCCCGCCGGGAACTGGGGGACGTTCGCCATTGCGAGAAGGGCACAGGTGCCGGTAGGGGAGCTGACCTTATGGATGAAACTTCCAGAAATTCCATCCTGATTGCTTTAGTTGTCTCAGTAAAATAAAAAGCGAGGTTCTCAGTTGGCTGTGAAGGGCGGGGAGGAGAGGGGGAGAGGGGAGGGTCCGGATAGTAATTTAAGGGCGTAGGGAAATTAATGGGCCAGGACCACAGACGAGCCAGACTGAGGTTAGTTGCCAAGGACAAAGCAGGACCGCTCAGGACCCCTGACTTCCTTTGACCACGTGCCTGGAGCGGCACAAAATAAGCAGGGGGCTGGATTGATGATATTCGGGGAAGTCGCCGTGGAATAGACGAGACGTTCAACAGAGGAGTCGTAACCTGATAACCGCACGTTAAAGACAGAAGTCAACACGCGGTGGGCGCAGGGTGGCGATGGTCTCGGCACAGTGGTCTCAGCTCCCAGCGGGGTCACGGCACCGTTGGCAGCAGGGGTTAGAGAGACGGGATGGAAACACTGAGTGTCGGCCGCATGAGGTTAAGACCGCGGAGAAGCCGTAAGTACCGCTAAGGACAACCAGAGAAGGTCATGAGCGAGGCGAGGTGGAAGAGAAGATCATTAAGAGAGAAACGAAGCAAAGAGTTGAGAAGCCAGGGCAGTGGAAGGATTGTGTATATACACGTTAAAATAACAAAGAACGAAGACAGGACCAGTGCTGGAGTCAGAAATGGAATAAATCATCAAGGAAAAGGGAGGGCGTTTCGGAGACCGGTATAACTTTGCTGCGGGCACATTGTTTGACCAGTAGCACCAGCAGGGACCTGGTTAGACAGGCAGACCCTCTGGCCTCACCCTCCTTACCCCACACCCACCGAAGCAGACCCCAAAGTTACCGAGCTCCCCAGAGGTTCGTAC
>NW_024349796.1:15523894-15552713 GCF_902729225.1 Pteropus medius | reverse complement strand
CACGAAAACCCTCCCGTATACACAACATCCTTTCAATGACACAGACATGAAAACGACACGTCAGAACGAGAGGAGCGGGGCCGGAGATGGCTGTGGGTACGACGTCCAGGGGTCCTGCTCTCAGGCAGAGCTAAAGAGTGGGCGGTGAATCGGAAGGGCTCGTGGAGGGTTTTAGTTTTCTTTTTCGGTTTTGGGGATGGCGGGCGTGCTCGTGAACCGCTGGAGATGACCGAGCAGACAGCGAAAAGTCGCTGATGTGGGAGAGCAGCCGGTGTGGGGAGCAGAGAGTGTCCTCGGGTCGCGAGGAGCGTCAGGTTCCAGGGCAGAAGGGGAGAAGCTGGCCCCCGCCAGGAACTGGGGGACGTTCGCCATTGCGAGAAGGGCACAGGTGCCGGTAGGGGAGCTGACCTTATGGATGAAACTTCCAGAAATTCCATCCTGATTGCTTTAGTTGTCTCAGTAAAATAAAAAGCGAGGTTCTCAGTTGGCTGTGAAGGGCGGGGAGGAGAGGGGGAGAGGGGAGGGTCCGGATAGTAATTTAAGGGCGTAGGGAAATTAATGGGCCAGGACCACAGACGAGCCAGACTGAGGTTAGTTGCCAAGGACAAAGCAGGACCGCTCAGGACCCCTGACTTCCTTTGACCATGTGCCTGGAGCGGCACAAAATAAGCAGGGGGCTGGATTGATGATATTCGGGGAAGTCGCCGTGGAATAGACGAGATGTTCAACAGAGGAGTCGTAACCTGATAACCGCACGTTAAAGACAGAAGTCAACACGCGGTGGGCGCAGGGTGGCGATGGTCTCGGCACAGTGGTCTCAGCTCCCAGCGCCGTCACGGCACCGTTGGCAGCAGGGGTTAGAGAGATGGGATGGAAACACTGAGTGTCGGCCGCATGAGGTTAGGACCGCGGAGAAGCCGTAAGTACCGCTAAGGACAAGGCTTATAGGTTTACGACACAACCAGAGAAGGTCATGAGCGAGGCGAGGTGGAAGAGAAGATCATTAAGAGAGAAACGAAGCAAAGAGTTGAGAAGCCAGGGCATTGGAAGGATTGTGTATATACACGTTAAAATAACAAAGAACGAAGACAGGACCAGTGCTGGAGTCAGAAATGGAATAAATCATCAAGGAAAAGGGAGGGCGTTTCGGAGACCGGTATAACTTTGCTGCGGGCACATTGTTTGACCAGTAGCACCAGCAGGGACCTGGTTAGACAGGCAGACCCTCTGGCCTCACCCTCCTTACCCCACACCCACCGAAGCAGCCCCCAAAGTTAACGAGCTCCCCAGAGGTTCGTACGCACATTAAAGTTGAAAGCTGCTTTACCCGAATGACTCCATATAGCAACAGACTGATGGCAGAAACTTCAAGCCCGAAGTTGAGAATATTGCTTGAGAGAAGGGAACTTCCACTGGTCTGCAGTGAGACAGAGACTACCCAGGTCAGGAGCAGCGTTCAAAGTGCTGGGGCAATGCAAATGGCAGGTTAATGACTTACTCAGTAGAGAGGGGGCATAGATTTCAAATGGAGCAGAACAGAGCAACGAAGTTTGTAGGAGGTTTCGCTGATGATGGCCCAATGGGAAGGTTTGGGGATCGAGGAGGGGAAGGTGATGGGGTGAGAGTCGGTGACCTAGGGGGTTATACAGGGACAGAGGCTGGGAGTGAGGGGTGACCGGTGGTCTTGTGCTTCATGTACTGACGGAGAAATAGGAATCCAGGGTGTGGCTGGACTAAAGCTGATGACCTCTTTAGTGGCTGTGAGCAGAGGGTAGGGAGGTAAGCGTGAGGGCACCTGCCAGGACCAAGCAGAGCTGGGCCCGGCGCGCAGCCTTCATATTCCCCAGGGACAGTGTTAAGGCTGACGGAAGGCCACGGGCAGGCCCAGGCAAGGACCGATGAGAGGACGGAGGGGCAGACGGAGGGGAGCACTGCGGGGCACACGCACGACGCGGGGGACCTGGGTTGCTCCCACCGGCCACGCCCTCCTGGGCGAAGACGTTTCATCTCTCCTGGCCTCGGATTCCTCAACCGTAAAATCATGGTACCAAATAGCAAAGCTGTGATGTGAAAATGTTCCGGGACCTCTTCCCGTGCCAGATGCCGTGCGAGGTGGTGAAGCTGCCTCAGCGATGAGACGCTGTCCCTTCACAGGCGCGGTGGGGACGTGCTTGGTTCATGCATAGGCTGCAATCAGTGCGGTAAAAGCTCTCCAGAAGATTTTAATGAATAAGTCATTGCCTACTGACAAATCAGCGTTGCAGGTGATTCATCAATAGGCAATTACCTGTCTGTTAAAATTATCTAGAGAATGAAGGAATCCATGAATGTGTGGACATGGCCCAGACAGTCCGAGGAGTTGGCCTGGCGTATGCAGATTCTGGATTCTGGTTCTTAAAAACACCCCCGAGATGACAGTAGTGAACGTCCGGGATGGAGACCCGCCTGTGCGGGGAGAGACCTTGCTCTCGAGGACTGGGGTCCGTTTTGACCAGAGGGGGCTCACCTGTTCCCCTGTTCCCCAGTCTTCCATCTCTGCCCTTGACTCCAACACCCTGGATTTCCACTCCGCATTCGAACTAGGGGAAGGTCCTTGCGATCAGAAGGTGACGAGAAAGCCTGAAGAGCCGTCGTGCGCCACGACCCCCGGACAGATGGAGCGCTCGCTTCAGAGGAATTGCTCGGCATCCGAGTTGCCAAGGACGGCAGAGGAGGAGGCTTCCCCAGCAGCAGGGAGAGAAGGGACGTCCCGGCTGGACGAGGCGGCTGGCGCCACGTTCCAGATGACAGCCAGAGGCCTTGGAACCGGCGCCGGGAACGTTGGAAGGAGACGCAGACCTGGCCAGCGCCGCTGTCTCTCGCTGGGACACGAGTCGGGGAACCTTGGCGGGGACGGAAGGCGCGTCCGTGTGCTTCCCGTCCTGGCGTGGGCTGCTGCCCCTGCCCTCTCCGGCGGGAGACACTGCCGTCCGCCCCCCGCGGTGCATCGCATCAGCCCACCTCCTGACCCAGCTCGCGGCCAGGCCGTCATTTCCACCTGAGAACCATCTCCCAGGTGAGGCCAAAAATCTGACCACGGGAAGAAGCTACGACTTATGTGCTGCCTGGGGGACCGGGCGGAGCCCCATCGCTGGACCGCGCTGACGTTTCTCGCTTTTGCTTTCCTTTGCTTATGGGTCCGCTGTGAGGGCCGGAACCTGCCCCGCCTGGCACACAGGTGCCTCCAGTCAGGACTCATGTAGCCGTGACTAGGGAATGTCACTGGCCGTCTTCACACCTGCTCTCGGTCGTGGAGATGCCCGATTGGATCTGTCTCCAGCGACGGGGTTCACTAGCTGCGCTCAGCTGCAGACTGAGCCTCGCTGTGCCTCCACCTCCGTCAGTTCATGAGGATGGAGGGGCCGGAAATGCCACCCCGTGAGAGGCGGGACTCGCGGGTGCCACTTGGATGGAGCCGTGGAGGTGACACCACACCAGGCATGCAGGGGGCGAAGGAGCAGAGACACGGGGTTCTTGTTCCGCAGCCCCGGGTGCCCGGGGAGCCGCTCGGCCTGGTGGCGGTCCAGCAGCAGCAGTGGTGACTGCTCACACACGGCTTGGGGGCCCGGCGAGGGGTCCCCTCACAGGGTTTGCATTTGCCAAGCGTGATCTTCGTTTGACGCAGATCTTCAGTGCTTTTTGCCGGGCCCAGCCTTCCTTTCCCACGTGAAGTAGGTCCCTGGTGTGATTGGGGTCTCTGTCAGAGCACGCAGGTCCTTCCCGCTCTGGTGGGGGCTGACCTCCCTGGGGAGGTCCTGGTGGGCCTCCCGGAGCGGCCACGGTGACGCAGGCCCAGGAATGAACAGCTTCCGATCTGGTTTCTAATGGCTGCAGCTCATCGGCCCGGCGCCCTCCCTCCTGCCTGCCTGTGACACCCTAATTGCTCCTGTGCAGCCAGCTCGCCTCACCTGGGACATCCCAGGGACTCTGGCCATGTAGGCAGCTCACATCATTGTCGCCCTCCGCCTGAAGGATGTAGGGACCCCACGAAGCTCTGTGCTCCTAATTCAGCATGGATCCAGCCTCGTGTGCATTCCGTGTGACACCGAGTGTCCTCTTCACGGTCACTTATTCCCTGTCTCCCAACAGCCTTCAGCAATCGAGGTGGATGGTTTCGGGGGTCTTGGCCACCGCAAGCTTTGAGAAGAGCTGGTCCTAGTGTTCCCGGCTTCTGCCCTGCCTGCCCTCTTCCCTCCAGAGGAGCCGGGGTCCTTGGCTCCACTCTGGGCTTTTACCATGAATGGTTGGCCTGACCACCCCCCCCGATCCCCATGGCAACGGGCTCCTGGTTACCGAGACTTTTGATTTTGGAGACAGACTTTTATTCACAGGATCATTCCAAATTTTCTCTGGATATCATAGGTTTCTTCCTTCCTCGAAGAGAAAGGGGTCCAAACCCGGCCCCCCTGGGTAGGTAGCCCTCCCGGGCCTGCCCGGCCCCCAGTGTCCTCCCGTGGACAGTGGACCGGCCAGTGTGCTGGACGGTCCTCGGGGAGTGGAGCCTGGTCCTCCCACGTTTGTCCCTGGAGTGCTCACCTCTATTTCAGAGAGATTCTTCTTTCTTTGCTTCTTTTTAAAGGAAGAGGGTGTTTAGGGTTCACGATTCCGATTCTTTTGCTCTAGAGCACGAATGTACTGATTGCGAAAAGCCGTTTGATGTCCACTCAGACTCTGGAACTGTTTAACGAGCTTCCAAAAAGTTCTTTGAGCCGCACAGATTGTGTTTTGGTGAATCTGGGCAGCCTCGTCTGGAGGGGCTGGAAGGTCGTTCAGACTGCGGCTTTCCTCAGGCTACGTGAAGAAGCGATTGCCTTACGTGGGAAGAAGCCAGAACTCTCTGCGCCCGTGGGCCGGGGGGCGGGAATGATTGTGGAAATTCGTCTGCTCGCCGTCTGCTGGCACTGCTTTCTGTGCATCGCGTCTCATAGGACTCCCCGACCTCTGTGACCACCCAGGAGAGGGCATCGGGAGACAGAGGGCTCACGGCGCCCCTCACCATACGTGCGATGCCCCCTCTTCCATGCGGCGTGATAGAGAAATCCTCCTAGTTCTTTGTCTCGCTCTTTAAGCCTTATCAATAGCCATGTCCCCAAAGTCTCGGTGAGCGTAGTTCTACAGAGGGTAGGCCATGGGGAAGGTTTGCGTTCAAGGGCCAGTCTGGACATTTCCCAGCGAGGTGGCCTGGGGCAAGGCAGTCAGAGTTTCTGTGGCTTGTTCATTCACTGTCCGACGACAGTGTCCGCCGTCTAAGTGACTGCACCGTGTTCTGGGCGGGCGTTCCATAATAATGACCGCGATGACAGCTGTCGTGGCAGCTGCCACTTACCGAACTTGGGTTATGTGTTAGGCACGGGACCAAGTGCTTTATATACAGCTTTCTACTTAGTTCTTCCACAAATCTTCGCTATACTCGGGACCAACACAGGGAAGCTAAGGCTAAGAGAGCTTAACTAGCTTGCCTAAAAGCCACACGGCTCGTAAATGACACCGCAGAGGATCAACCCCAGTTCTGTCAGACTTCAAAGCCCGTATTTCTAACCACCAGCTCACCAAGATGACTCACCCCGTAATCCTGCATTCGAGGGTTTAGAGGCCCCGTGGGGAGAGAGGACCTGCGTGTGACTAAGGTTGGTGTCTTAGAAAGACGCTAGGTTATCAAGCAGATGCTGAGATGCTGAGTTCCAACAACAGAGTGTTTTGCAGCTGTGGGGATGAAGGAAGACTTTGTGGAGCAGTTGTCATCCTGACTTTGAGATCTGGCTGTGATTCGGGTATGAGCCGTGGGTGCGGGTGATGATTAGGAAGGGACATCTCGCCTTCTGGTTGCTGCAGCAAATGTGAAGCCAGAAGCTTGGGACGGTCGTGGGTTAGTCCACGTGGGACGCCACACTCTCAGTCGAAATGAGCATATGGATTAAATATGGCCATATTTGTCTTTGCAATCTATGTTTACTTATACCTACATGTGTATGTTTATATCTGTATATCTATATATCATATCATCTATCTCTAGGGCCTAATTTCACTGCTAGGAATACTGTATATGCCATGCTGTTTTCCACAGCACTGTGTGTGTGTGCACGTGTGTGTGTGTGTGTGTGTGTGTGAAGCTGATACATCAGCCAGCACCCTGGCCTCTCCCCTCATGAACACTCAAAAGGAAGCTTCTGACTGGCAAATTCGCAGGTCAATATCTGAATTTTTCTTCTCCACAAGTAAAATGGAATTGAACCTCTTAGGGCCCCATTCATTCCACAGAGGCAGGAAGATACCTCACATAGTCAGTGTCGGCCGGAAGATGGGGTGCCGGGGTGGCACAGACGAGTCCATGGGTGATGGCCAAGGAGATCGCGTAGGAGCTGGGGGGCCACTGCATGGGCTCGGGCTGCAGTCTGAGTGACATGGCGGGGGGGACGCTGCAGGCTTTAGAGCAAGGGAGGGACATGATCTGACTTAGGATTTAGACAATTTTGCAAAATAGAGACCCCGTCTTATTCATCTCCGTGATGCTAATGCCAGCACGCTCTCTGGGACATCCAAATGCTTAACCAATTTGAACAGAATCGCGTTATTAAAAACGAACAAGAAAACGATATGGCACTTGTCTCAGGTCGTTGACAAAGCGTTAGTTGTATTTATGACATTAACATGTTTGGTTTAAAACCTCAGTGTTTACAGGCCATCCCGGACTCAAATGCCCACATTCCTGTAGCTGATTCTCCGAAGGGTATTTGAGAACCAGCTCTTCCTGGTACACTGATGCATTCTATAAACTGTCCCATAGCGCAGGAGTCCGTCCCTGTGTCTGCTTCCCATCTCTGCCTGGCCAGGGCTGATTGGCTTTCAGTGGTTCTGTCCCCAATTCTCAAGTCGTGAAAAATATCAAGCACATTCCGATGGAAATTCTATTAGTAACTGGGACCATTATTATTATAATCCCTAGGAAATCGTAAAGCCGAAACAGCTTTTGCATTTATCCAAAAAAAAGAAAAAAAAAAAAGCTTTTATCTTCTGTTGCCAGCTTGCACACGATCATGGAGGACATGTCTTTGATCTGGCGTCTTCATTATTTTTAGTTTCTTTGGGACGGGCTTTTGCCTTCATCAAGGCTGGAAGCCCACTAGAGAGAAGCTTCAGGAAGAAGAGTCGATGACATTCGGGGTGTGAATTCCCATAGTCTCTCTGGCAGTTCCGGAAGGACCCCCTTCCGCTTAGGGTGGAAGCCTGGCTCGGGGTCCCCAAGAGGGTGGCCTTGTCTAGGACTGGGGCTTTGGGTTTCAAGTCCGGGCAGAGGGTCTCTGCTGCAGCTCTGCTACCCATCAGCTGTGTGACTTCAGCCAACTCAGCTCCTCTGTTGGTGCCGAGGGAGACGCGTTCGCGGAGCCTCTTTCGTGGGTTCAGCACGGGGCCAAGCGCTAACGGCACACGACGACCTAGGCCTCAGAGCTCTGCGAGGTGACATTCCACCAGCTCACGGGAGAGGAGACGTGGGCTGGTGGCCCGAAGACGCGTGCCTGAGCGATGGCAGAGCTGTTTCGAAACCAGGATCGGTGTGTCCCCAAAGGCCACGCGTTTGCCCCAGCTCCTTAGCCTGTAAGGGGAGTTCATTGGTGCCTGCAGTTCCAACAGGTTATGCCTGAGTTGGATTGAGTTCTGACGGCCCGGGGATTCATCACGTAGCACAGTCATTCAGCTGCGATCGTGTCGAATCCCTGTCCTTCCTCTGAACGAGACTTTCGGTTCCTAAAGGCTGGTCCCCACCCGCCACGTGCCATCTCACCCCGACTTCTCACCCCGCCCCTCCGCTTCGTCCCAGAAATGTTTGCTTCTGTCTCCTGAGAGCCGCTGATTTGCATCGCATCCTTCCTCTAAAGCCTCTTTCTTTTATCCACCTACCTATGTTTTTTCCTCCTCCAAAATATTCCTGTGGAAAACTCACCTTTTCTTCTTCCGGTTCTATCTGGAAACTTTCCTCGTTAAAGAAATTCCCTGAATGGGCTTTGGAAAAATCACTTTTTCACTTGTAAATCAAGAGTGTCACATTCGGTGGCCCCCTCGCCCCTCCCAGGGCTGAGTCCTGTGATTGCAGGTAAATCTGATCTCTGCTTTCCCTGTATTCCCTCGGCAGGTGGCTTTATTTGCATATTAGGTTGATTCGCAGGTTCCACCGACCGTGCTACTTTGTTTTCAGTCTTCGATTTTTTTGCCAGGTGCAACGTTTAGGTAGTTTTATCTAGACTGTAGGCTCTTAGAAAAGAAGGACTATGCAACTTCCCCCTCCTGTCCTTGGCCACAAGACAGATCCGTGGACTCAGGGGTTATTCAAACAATGCCATCAACCGTCAGACAGATGACAGATAGTAAGTCCCATCCAGTGCCTTGTCTTCCTGGTGTTTCTGCCATATTCCTGCCACGCCCCTTTTTAATGCATAGCTTTAGTTACACATTGGTGCAAGAATTAGATCTTAGCTGTTGGCCCTTGTTGGATGAGCTCTGGAACACATACTGGCCGAATCTGTGTCTATGCCCTTAGTGGGGAGGAGCGATCTAGAGAGATCTGGCTCCCTATAATGCCCTCTGAATTTCGGGGATGGAATTTGGGTCTTCTTGGTTGATGGAACGCATCACATTCTCAGATTCATCGGGGAGCTGACAGCCCCATCCATTATGGTCAGACTGAACCGTTTTTAGATTGAAGTGTTTTTCCAAATGCTGCTGTCCGCAGAGTCTGACGTTTGTATTATGGTGATAGGAAGCAAGATTTCTTTCTTCATTCATTCATTCAAAAATCGTTTTATTGAGCACTTACTATGTGTCAGAAATTTGGGGTAAAAAAGATAAGTAAAGACTGATTCTTGCCCTTAAGAAGTACTTGGCCTCACGAGGAAATTGGTACTAAAACAGTTGCCATCATGCGGTGAGGTGCCCAGTCACAAAGGTTCTGAGGGACTAGGAATGGGTTATGAGCAGGGGACACCATGGAACATGTCACACAGGAGGCGGATTTAGGGCTAAGCCCTAGTAAGATTTGGCAGCAGAAGGACAGAGGACGTTCCAGGCAGAAGGAGCAGCCTGCACGAGGACAGGGGATGAGAGTCTGGGGTGAAGGGACTGGGGGAATAAGGCTCAAACCGTAGGCAGGGGCTGGAGGTCGAAAAGTCTTACACGTTTTATGGAGGAGGCTGCTTCTGCACGCCAGGCTCTGGACGGCCCCACGAGCAGGGCGGGGGCCAGGCAGCCCGGCGTGGCACACACCCGGGCGTCGGGGGTCGGGGAGCAAAGGGAGAGCGGGCGCCAGGAGCCGTGGGGCAGGCAGTGACCGGGAGGAGCCCAGAGCTGGGCGCTGGTGCTCGCCGGCAGGCTGGGCGAAGCTGGACGAGGCCCGGATGAGACGAACGGGGGCGGGCACCGTGCCAGATGCCGCGGAGGGATTAACAAGGCTGAGAAGGGGCCCGGGGCTGACATTCGGAAGGTCGGCAGTGACCTTCACGGGGTGATTCTTGCGAGGGAGCAGGGATGCGGTTCGGTTAGGCGGCTTTGTCCCCAAAGCTGGATGGTACAGCTTGAAGACCTGGAAAAGTTCGTGTGGCCAACTCGTATTTCAAAAATTAGTCTTTTCCCTGAGATGTTCTTAAAACATAAACGTACCATAACATGCTTTTCTACGATATTTACATAGCTTCTTATCCTTCGGTTGCTAATCCTTGCTTCAGGAATTTTAGGCTTTTGGCAATAAACCAAGTAAATATTCTAACATAGAAAATAAAATTGTCCTTTATTATCGAAGTCTTTAAAATAAATATCTCTTACATTAACTCAGACTCAGATGTGTGTGTGCGTGCGTGCGCGCCCAGGCATGCCCATGTGTAGATGTGGAATGAGTGTGTATGTTCACTTAATGCACGAATATACTTCATATTCTATATTTCAAGCCGTGTAGGAGCTCCCGTCTGCCCGTGAGCGGGAAGTACATGGCGGAGCCGGCGTTCCAGCTAAGATAGCTATGTGTGGGGCCAGGTTCTTCTGTGCTGTACGGGTGGGAGGAGAACCAATCAGGAAAATGGGTCCCTTGACGGATCATAAGGTCGAGGAGTTTAAGATCCCATCTATTCCTGCACAAAGAAGCTCTCAGGCAGGGCTGTGCTGACAGATTCATCCCCTGGGGTTGCAGGAGAAGCCTGGTGTGTAGCATTTGCCGGTTACCCTGGTGTAGATGCTCTCGGCGTGGTGGATTCAGACCAGCACCGTGTCCGTCACTGAAGGTGAGTGAGGGGAATAGAGAGATGCACCGTCAGTTCTGGGAAGCCAGGACCAGCCAGCTCCAGGACTCACCACTGACCCTTATGTCAGCAGAGAAGTAATAATAGCAACAACAACAATAATCATAGTATCTTTTATTTACGGAGCTGTTTGTGGTTCATCGGGAATTTCGATATATTTTACTTTACCTGCAGAATACCTGGAGGGAGATGCTAAAGGATGCGATTTGAAGAGTATGAAAGTCTCTTTGGCTAGCCGCCGACCCTAAGTTACCGCCACGGACGCTCTCTCTGGTTTAACATTCACGAGCAGAGGGCGTGTCCTTTAGGGACTAGGATATAGGGTATACACATGGTGGAATCTCAGGAGAAGACAAGAGAGATCTTGACCGTAGGATGTCCCTGGAGAGAGAAGACCTGAATGGGACCACCGAGGGGGAGGGAGGGTGGGTAGCCAGGTAAGGGGAATGTTCAAAAGAGAGACCCAAGGGTATTGAAGGCATAATTTCTCCAACTTTGTCATTTTGCTTAGGGCCTGGCCTGCTCCCAGATCATGCATCTTGCCAAATATAGTTCATGCTCCATTATCCATCCTAATGGCGGAAAGTTGGACAGCATAATTCTAAACCACGGGCAACCTTGAAAGCTGTACGCAGTTGGATTTGCAGAGGATACAGTGCTTGTTTCTTAGTGCCTTCGCCATCTTGTGTTTGTTTACCTGTTCTCCCTCTGGAAGTTAACCTACCCGTGGCAGGTCACACAGGGAAAAGCCACATGATTTCTAGCAATCTAGATACTTTTTGTATAAGTGTGGGATTGGGGGTATTTATTGCCTCCTCATAAGCAATTTAATAAAGTTTTATTTAAGAGCGACTTCTAATTAAAGGATGAAAAATCTCTTGTCTTAGAAAATGAAAATACTTTTTTTTTTTTTCCCCTGGGAGAAATATTTAATTCATTTATCCGTAAGCTTTAAAGGAGACTGTACTATACTTCACTACTGCTGACTCCAGGAGAAATCAGTGTCCAGCCACTGGCGTTCGTGGGCTGTTATCACTTGGTGACAGTCAATGTATTGGTGACAGGCAATGAGAAGAGTCATGGGTGTGCATCCTACCAATTTTTAGAGCGTGTTTTATCTGTCCAAGTATTAATGGCTCAGCATTCCATTCGTCATGTTTGCCCTTGAAAGTAGAAGTTGATAAATGACAATAACTTTTAGCCACCGAACCACGTGCTTGTCTGCCTCCCACAGTCTGGTTTCAGGATCAGGGGAGAGAAAGGAAAGGAAATTTCTAATCTCTAGTAGAAGTCGGGGGTTTGGGGATTAGAATGGGATAGGAAATGAGGCCCAGCGGTGGCTTCAGGGACAGAAGCCGCCGTTTCGGGGGCTGCAAACCCATACGTTGAAGTTCGTTTTTGTTCGTTGCCATTAATGAAAGACTTTTTTTTTTTTAGTCCTTAGTTCTGTGACCCCAGCTGGCTCCGATCCCATCAGGGACCCACTTGGCATTTTCTCCTCAGCGTCTTTTGCCTGTTTCCTCTTGTCAGCCAGCGTTTTACGGTCCCCACTGTAGTCCGGGATTTCACGATTCGCTTAGGGATAAACACGACACTTACTACGGTAACGATGATGATGGCGATGTCCGGTGCCTACA
Organism: Pteropus medius; assembly: GCF_902729225.1. NCBI lineage: Eukaryota > Metazoa > Chordata > Mammalia > Chiroptera > Pteropodidae > Pteropus > Pteropus medius. Next base: position 15,540,757 of record NW_024349796.1, on the reverse strand, counting down.
CTCTGGGAAGCATGTTCCAGTCGGCTATGAACGTTCACTTACCTTGTCTCGTTTAGTCTTTCTAGCAGTCCCTAAGATGGGACACTGAGGCTCGGAGGGCTAAGTGAGGTGCCCAGGCGGGCGAACGTTTGATCAGGTGCGTTACCCACCGCCTGGCTCTCCCGGACTATGCTGTGCTCTAGGGCCGTCCTCGTTGCTTTTGAACCTCTATGGAGTCGCAGGGCTGATTGTGTGTAGACGCTCCCCTCCCGACAGAGGCCTTTCCTAACCGATCCAATTAAAATCCCTGCATCTTTTTCCAGAGAACTTATGAATCTCTTGGTCGTGTGACAGTAGGTGCTGACAATATTGAGAAGAAAATTGCCTATCGGAAAAAGCGCTGTCATCTCTTCTTAAGAACGCCTTCCTTCTGTGTGTGATGAAAATCTGCTCGACCTTCATGGCTTATCTCGAGGGCCATCTTCTCGTGGAATGTTTTTCTGATTGCTCGAACACGATCTATCTTTACTTTTGGTTACTCGGTCTGTCGCCATCATTTTTATTATTTGTCTCACGCCACCTATGAACCTGTGTGATCCTCAGGGTCAGCAACAACGGTTTTACAAATAAGAGATGCTCAGTAAATATTGGTTGAATTCAATTGAAATGAATTAGTTCGAAGGCACTCCGAGTACAATAGAAGCCCTTTTAAAAGCCAATGCCATTTCTATGAGAATTTTTGGTTAGTCAACCACGTGAATGCTGATTGTCCCCATGAAAATGGCTAACGGTATTTGTAGCCAGACTTGTCCACATCCTACCAGCAAGTGAGTAGGTTCGCTAGCAAGTTGACACGCTTTGGGGTTTGGGTTTGCTCTTAGGTTGCAAGGGCGGGGAACAAGGCACTAGCTCTTCTCGGAGAGGAATTTGCTCGTGGCCAGGGTCTGGCCTGCAGGAGGAAGTCACCTCTCATCCCTATCGCTCCATCGTGGTCCTCTGGAGTCACGGTGAAGTGCTCACTTCCATCAAAACAGACAGCTCTCCTCACCCACATTCTCGTCTGTCTGGGAGGGGTGAGTGGTTTGCCAGTTACATTATGTCTCTAAGGCATGTGAGAGAGGATGGTGCAGTCTGCGTTCGCCACCCAGCTGTGCCGGGGCTGGGGAACGGGCGAGTTACACCCGGATGAAGTGGGATGACCCTGATCCAAGCAAGTGGCAAGGCTGGACCACTGGGCTCAGTCAGGCCACCGCACCCAGCAGTGTGGGGAGCACGCAGCGGAAGTCGATTTCAGGAAAAGAGCATCTTCGGAGATGCTTTCTGTTCCGCGCTGCTGGTTTGCTGCAGACGACGACAAAGAAAATAATAATCAGAAGAGAAGGTCTGAGCAGAGCCGCCTTCGGCGATGACGAATCACTCTGCTCTGTAGTGATCAGTGAAGTGAGCGTGTCAAGTCTCCTCCTCCACGGGTTCCTTGTGGACAACGCGACACACCGGGCTGCAGATGGGACGAGGCTGTGCCGAGGGGGAGGATCGGGGCCGTGGAGACGGGAGAGGACGTCACCTGCCTCGATGTCCCCCCCCAGCCTCCTCAGAACCGCACTGTATGCTCCGGGGTGCCAGGCGAGCCCAGCCCCCCGTCCTGCACTCCAGCTCTGGCCCTGTGGTTTCAGGATCCGAGGCTGACGCTGTGGCGAAGTCTTGGTTTTATGTCTCTCACCTGAAAGCTGGCCCGGCTTTTTTTTGTGATGTGTGAGGGAAACGAGTTTTCATTTCGTTTGCTGTCATTTAGTTCGTGGGAAACCGTCGTCTGCGAGTTGACTTGCTTCTTGCCTACAGTAAGAACAGTGACAGAGAAAAATGAAATCTCACAGAAGAATCAGTGACAGGCTAAGGAGGAGGTGATGCTGTCCTCAATTTCAAGCGTGTGAGAAACGTCTTGCGATTTTCTCCATCCCATGCGTCTCTTGGCTATTCATACACATCTAAGCTCTTATCTGCATGAAGCTTAAAGTCATAATTCTCAAACCGTGGCCCAATGAAATACTAGGACTGCTGGGTGGAGGCAGGTTACAAATGGCCAAATGAATAACACGCAAGACAGTGCGTCAGAAACATTTACACACCGCGGCCGGCGGTATTTGCTACTATAGTCATGATTTCTCGGTGGCCGTAGAATTTGGTGCCACGTTTCTAGTCCCCTTCCGTCCGTTCTGTTCTTTGGGAGAAAGGGTGGGGGAGGGGAGGAGGACGGAGGGCGGAGCATTCTAAGACATCATCCCCAAGGAATCACTAATGACGTGCCTTCTCCGTCACCTACATCCCGGTGTCTCCTGTGCCCAGCCTGGAGCGCGGGCTCGTCCGGTCAAGACCAAAACAAATTTGGAAAATGACGACCTCGAGGACACTGTTAATAATAATGAGAGCACCAGCGGTAACTTTATCGCCGTGACTGCGGCCCTTTACTGTGCTCTGAGACGGGCTCAGCCCTCGCCAGACCCGATGTTGTTTAATTCAGCCCTGACAGCGGCCCAGAGAGGAAGGTGCTCTTATCAGCTCAGAGACATGGGGTAGTTTGCTCCAGGCCAGCGAGCTTGGGGATGATGGAAACGAGATTTTAATCTGCTTTTACATGAAAACTACAGGAAACGGGTTTCCTTTTGTTAATCCAGCACTTGAGGGTTGAAATAAAACCAGCAAAGTCCGAAGGCCCGAAGGCCCGTTTACAGCCGGATTTCCTCTGGGCCTTGTCACGCTGAGCGAAATCGCCAACCCTTCCGTGTGGAAGGACCATTTGAAGTGCGATCCAAGAGGAAATCTTGATACTGCCTCATGTCTGCCTTTAAAGCATAATGGCTCGTAGCTCAGACGTATTAATCACCTGCTGTGTGCCAGGTGCTGCCGGTCCCTTTCCTCGGCGACAAAGCACCCTTGCTTAACATGAACCCCCAGGCTGGATCCTGGATCCCACTCGGCATTAAGCATCGGAGTGGGGAACTAGGCTCAGAAGAGCGATGATGCGGGCTCATGGAGAAGACAAGGTAGGGCTCAGACGGACCCTCTGGTCCCTGTCACGGTCCAACGCTGCCCCTTCCTGCCCCTTCGCCGGGGTTGGCTGGTGCCTTTGCCCACCCACTCTCATCCCCCCAAAGCCTATTTTTGGGGCACCTCTTTTGAAATGCGTCCCTCGGTGTAAGTGGGGTCGGCTCGAACCGCCTGACTTGGTATGTCGCTCGTGAATGCATACCACATTTTTCTTAAAACGTACCGTCCAATTAGAATGCACAACTTTGGTTAAATGGCCTTGGCTCTTCAATACACGCATTGCTCAGGACAAGAAATAAATGGAGGGGATCCCACAAGGACACCAACTTGAAAATAGTAAGTAGTCCATCCTAAACTGTTAAGACTGGGGTGGTTGAATAATATTCCTCCCAAAATATATATTCAAATCCTCACGCCCTAGTACCTGTGGATGACGTTATCTGACAATAGGATCTTTGCAAATGTAATTAAGTTAAAGATTTTTAGGATGAGATCGTCTGGATTTAGGGTGGGCCCTCAATCAATGACTGGTATCTGTATAAGAGAAACGAGAGGCAGATTTTTAGATCCATGGAAACAGAACTGCCAGGTGAAGGCAGGTGGAGATGGGTCCAGAGAGGCCTGGAATGGGGCCCTTTTTAGATCCTGAGAAGGAACCAGCGTTGCCCACACCTCGATTTCGGCCTGCTGGGCTCCAAGACCGGGATAGGACGAATTTCGGTTTTCGTCAGGCGCCCGCTTCGTGGTCGCTCGTTACGGCGTTGCTAGGGAACTAATTAATGCACGTGGGGATGTCGGGGCAGGAAGAAGCGTGGGAAGGAGGCTGCGGTTAGAATGAGGGGCGCGGAAGTCCCCGCGGAGGCCAAAGTTCCCGCGCCAGACCTCGATGCGGGAGACGGCGGCGTCCCCCTGACAATAACCTTGAGCTCGACGATTGTCTCATGTGGGTTTCTGCTTCTGGGTCCTGTTTTCAATAAAAAGTTTCTGAAGTAACGTCATCCGCGTGTGATCCATCTGTGGCTCCAGCCCCATGTATAATTCCTGCTCTTCTTTCTGGGGTGAACTACATTGTCTTAAAATTCATTCTTGATAAAGCCTTGTTAAATATGTCTCCTAATTTTTTCCTGCTGTCTTGTTTGCCAGTTAATATTTTGTCATTGTTTCTTTCTATCTTGCCACGTATCAGAAATATCAACAACTGACTTTATTTCTCAGTTTTGTATTCTGCTCTTTTAAAAAAGTGCCTGTCAGTTTTAAAATAGTCGTCCCCACACCCCGACGCATGTCATGGCCTTTTGCTCATTTGAAGACACCGTTTTAAAAAGCAATCTTGAAATACTTCCCTTCCCAGACCAATTTAGTTTTTACCTTCACATCATAAATGATGCATACTCATATCACGGTTGACCTTTTAAAATACGTTATCAAAATGGAGACTAAAAATAGTGTTAAGCATTTCTCCTTGTGTTTTTAATATTATCTATCATCAGCTTTTCATTTTCTATCTATGGAGGTTGGAAAATCCTTCTTGACCCACCCTACCCTTCTTTTAGGTGCTAAAAAAAAACAACCAAAAAAACCAAGCTTTCTCCTTTGCCTTTATGTATCTTATTAGAGATACTGGTTTTTTTTTTTTGTCCATACTGAAGCATTTGAATCACAATAAAAACCACATTCCCTTTGCCAGAAACTCTACTGACTTTAACAGGTAATTTTCCAGCTCGTGAGTGATTCGTTAGTCTTTTGAAATGAAAAGTCTGTGCGCATCACGGAGCTTCCCATGCTTGTTCACTAATTTACTGTAATTTTCCCCCTCCCTGGGATGGCCTTCTGAGAACCAGTTTAAACAGGAATTGAAAAGAGTAAAGAAAACCCAAATAATTCTAGGGCCAGAGATATTGTATGTGTATGCAAAGTGGCTCACTTTTAATCTCTCTCTCTCTCTCTCACTCTCTCGCTCTCGCTCTCTCTCTCGCTCTCTCTCTCTCTCACACACCCCCCATCAGAAAATACATTGCTCCTTCTTGCAGGAGGCATTGCAGGGTCTATGGTGACAGCCAGCATATAAAATCCTCTTATAGTGAAGGGTAGGGAGTAAATAATTGGGAGAAATGCTACCATCTCCATAGTTTACAAGTTAATCAGGCAGAAACCCTGCCTTCTAGGTGTTTGTAGTCTAGTCGGAGAGAAAAAAATGTGTATACAAACAGCCGGCACACAGAGGTGGCTGCCTGTGACAAGAGCCACAGCAAAGACAGAAAAAAAGCTGCGTTTGGAAAGGGCCGTGTGAGGTGGAGGGGACCAGGCTGCTCACAGTCGCCCACGGGGCTGATGCTGGCACGAGATGGGGCTTTTCTGGAGCTTTGGTGCTTGATCAGGCATTACTGCGTTCCCGGAAGAATAAGGATTTTCGCGTTTAATATATTTTTGTTGAAATTACAACTCTGTCACTTAATAGCTATGTGACCGCTAGGAAATCATTTAACCTCTCTGTACGCCTGTTTCCTTATACGTACAATGAAAATAGCACTTCGTTTATAAGGTCGGTGTGAGGAATAAGTAAGATAGTATGTGCACAGTATCTCATTTAATGCTTCGTCGATGGACACATTTCATAATCCATAATACTTTTTCCTTTAGCAAAGAGCTAGATATATTTAAGCACAAGGTAAATGTACCTTTTCTATCCAGGATGTAAAAAGGATGGTTTTCTTTCTGCCGAGTTAATTTTTTTTTTTGAATGTCAAGAGAATGACTTGTGATTATTGATTGTAAGGACAGAAACCAGTTCTGTGTTATGACATAGGGTTTAAGTGCCTAGAAGTACAGTCGCTTTGGGGGGTGGCGAGGGAAAGAACGTCACAAAGAACAGGCTGAACTTTTGCAGCAAATGGAGGCTCTGTGGTTTGCAGAGATAATACCAAGAAATAAATAGAAAATGTGACTTCCAGTTAGCGGGCTGTGCATCATCTCTGGGGGGCCATTTACACGGACAGTGGTGAGAAAGCTGCTTCCTGCCGTGTCTCATCCAGACCCGACTGGCCTCATCACCCAGTTCCTTCTGGGGCTCCTTTCCCACCTGTGAACCGGGACCGATCCTGGGCACTGCTTTGCGTCACCGGGTGATTCATCAGAATGCGGTCTGGCCTCCTAATTGCGATCCACGTTTGCAGATTCGCGTACTCACTGAAGTGTATCTGGAGCCCCCGGGTCGATTCTCACTGTGTTTCTCGGTCATTCACAGAGTCGTGCGGAGCAGCGGGACGTCTGAGTCCCTGCCGTACACCCTCCCGCCAAGGCCGAGCGAGCATCCCGCCTCCCCGCTTCAGCCCTCCTGCCGTAAGTAAGTGTCCTTTCTGCCCTCCACTCGCTGAGAGCCACGTTTTTCTCATTTCTGTGCTTTTTGTTGGTGATGTCATGATTCAAAGGGCCCCCAAATGTAGCATTGGAGTGATCTTTAGTGACCCCCAAGTTCGGGAAGGCCGTGACGTGCCCCATGTAGAAGAGAGATGTTTTAGGTAAGCCTCGTGCAGGCGTGAGCTCCCAGGTCAGTGGCCACGAGCTCGGTGTTAATCACTCAGCGTTGTATGTAAATGAGGCGTCTTTAAACAGAAGCGCTGATGAAACGTGTGTGGATTGATGAAAATGTCACCAGAGGCAGGAGCCCACGTAGGAGCGATGGTTCGGTATCGGATGATTCCTGTTTATGGCGACTTTCTAGAACATGACTACTGTGAATAACCAGAATCGACTGGGTGTGTACAGTCTTTACCAGGCACTGTGCTAAGAGTAGTTTCATGCAATTTCTTTTTTAACTATGAAAACAACCCAAGGAGGTGGGTGCTACCTGCATTCTCATTTTCCAGGAGAGAAAACTGAAGTACAAAGAGGTTACCAAACTGGCCTGAGGTCACAGAGCAGGGAGGGGCGAGCCACATGGGCAGGCTGGCTCAGGGCCTGTGGCCTTAGCCCTGATGCACGTGGCCTCAGGTTGGGCTAGCGTGGCAAGTGGGTGTCTGTGGAGGCCTTTGGAGATGTATAATGCTTTTCTAAAACACGGTTTGTCACTATTGGTATAAATTCAGAGATTATTAATTCATCTCATGCACTAGAGAAATCTTTGAGCAACGGAGAGTGTCTTCAGAAGGTCTGTCCAGTTTGGTCATAGAGATGGCATGACGTTGTCATCCAGCTACGGCTGTTGTCCAGACCAGCTGGACACTCGGGACTCCAGCCATTGCGGGTCCTCGAGCCGGTCTGAGGTTTACTCGTAGCACAGCTGCTTCGTGAGGAAAAGGAACCAGTCACCTGAGCGTATGGCTCCCTCCTCCTCCCGCCCAGAGGCTTCCCGTCCTAGGCTTTTCAAAAGCCGCGTGTAGTCAGCAATTTATGAATACGAATAACGCGATTTGCATTCCCTTGATGTAATATAATGATTCAGCTTCTTCGGTCTACCAACGCGAAACAATGCATTTTCTTTAAAATCCTTTGTCCTTTATTAGTAATTTTTCCCCTTCCAAATTTGCTTGGTTTTGGCAAATGAAAGAAAGATAAGTTGCGCTTTGATCTGGTGGCACAGAGAGCACCAGAGAGAATTAAAACATTAGTTAAAAGGTGCCAAGGAACTGAACAGAGAATAGGAATTAAGTTAGCCGCAGCGAGTTGCCTTCTGGTCCTGAGTTGACAGGCGTTCGTAGTTTTGCTTGGAAGTGATTGTTTTTGCTTTTCAGCAATAGCCCTGGGCTGTGCTCCTGCGGGAAGGCTGGTTCAGTACTCTACAGCCAATCTCTAATTAACGGGAGGGGCTCTTCTGATATAAGTTTAACCTGATCGGTTCATAGTGGCTGAGATTTGGGACCCGTCACACCCCTTCCCCTCCCCTCTGCCCTTTGGCTGCCCTAGAATTCACTCCTTAGTGAAGCTCTCATTTAATGTGCAAGAGAAAAGATGTAAGGAGAGGCTCTGGAGAAAGAGATTCAAACCGTCTTCCCGCAAAGGACCCCTTGAAATGGAGCGTGGGAAGACCCAATCGGGAGGCTGGAGAAGGTGGAGCTGGGTGGGACATTTCTCCCAGTGAGGCCTCCTGTACTCCGGAGCTCCAGGAGGAAGGGTGATGGGGGGTGGAGGAGGAGCGGGGTGCTCCGGGGACCCTTACCCCTGTAAAGAAGTGAGGGTGCAGAATGGGACTTACCCGAAGGGCTGGACACCCCTCCCTCTCTTTCTGCCCATTCCAGCCAGATGTGGCTATGGGGCCAAGCCCTGGTCAGGGTTCTGCGAATCTTAGAGTTAAAACTCTTGAGTCTCCATTCCCATGTCTGCAAAATGGAGTTCGTATTTTGTGCTCTGTAGATCTCGGAAGTTTTTTTTGGTGAGGATCATATAGACATCACGTGTGACAACGCTTTGCAAAATTTAAGGTGTTTACAAAAATAACCAATCTTGCACATAAACATGGAGTTCCTGAACCTGGTCTTGTATCGGCTCACTCACTGTGAGCTCTGAAAAATGACGTCATATCTCCTCAGGCTCCATCCTCAAATTGCAAGGGGGAGGGTGTGAAATCGTTAAAAAAGCTATAGGAATAAAAGAATAAAAGCAGAAATCCTTTGGATGATGTCGTGGATGATGGTGATGAATGTTACAATTACGATGGACTCGGACAGAAGTAAGTAGTTCAAGGTTTCGCGTTTGCCGATCCAGTGGAGTGTGGTCGGAACCCCGTCTCTCCCCTACTCCAGGCGATAAAAAGCCTTAAGTGATGTGACAGGCTTTTGTAGGGGACAGATCCTGGCTATTGATAGTTAATCTTCTTTCATGAACTAGAAAGGCGAGGTAAACATATTTTAAGGGACGACTTCTCTGTGCCGGGAATGACGGTGGTTACTTTTCAAGCATTCGGTGGCCCCCATGAATTCCCAGGCCACTGGACAGATGCTTGGCTGGTCCCAGAGGGCGGACGGAGCCTGGGTCTTTCTGAGCAAAGCCGGAGGTTCTGTGGCGTGACAACAGCTCTGTCCATCCTCAGGCCATCTTCCCGCACCTCCGGGTTGAGCTGCTGTGCCCGCTGCCTTGCTACCGTGGCTTAAATAGCTCTCCTTCCCAGCAGCAATGCGGCGCTGAATTAACTAATTCTGTGAAAAATTTGGAAGTGGAGACCAGGCACCAGTGATTGAAGTTTCCGCAGTCCTGTGGAGAAAAGGGAACAGAAGTGAGTGGCCTTTTCCTTTAGTCGAAAGATCAATGCAGCGTTAAGTCGAAAAGCCCTGCCGAGCTCCTGTCACAGCATGCGGGCTGAGCTTGCACATCGGCTTCCACTTAAATCTAAAGATCAGAGCAGCCCAGAAATTTGGGGGCTCGCTTATTCCTTAAGGATCACAGCCGACTGTTTCAAAGGAGCCGCAGAGATCTGCCTATGCGTTCGCTCACTCGGCCTCTGATAAGTTGGTTTTAGGCATCCAATTCTGCCACGAGGATTGCGTGGGTCACGGCGGGACATTTCAAAACAGAATTCTCCGAGAACGTCTAGAAACAGGTTGCAAGTGCACATTGATTATTTCCAGTTGCTTTAAAAAACCAATGAGATTTTAACCTCGTCACCTTTTTTTTTTTTTCCTTTTCATAAAGTAACGGCTGGTTGGAAAACGTCCCTTGGTAAAAAGCAAACCCACACCAAGACTGCGCATCTTTCCCTCTGCCTATGAGAGAGAAGGCAGTGGCCGAGGATGAAAGGAATAGGTTGGAGGCTAGAAGGAGGGGCTGTGTGACGGGCTGCGCAGGTCTTACCCTCTTCCTCTATAATCGCGTCCGAGTCTCCCCGAGCTGTCAGTAAATATCTTTATAACATGTCCTCGCTGGTAACATCGCTAGGTTAACAGAGTGTGTGTGCTGTCTGGGTCAGGACACTCGCCGGGTGATGCTCATCGGGTTCGGCCTTCTCTCTGCTCGCTGTTTTCTGTGACTGCCAGATGCCCTCTGAAGCCCCCTTTGTCCCCCCGCCCCAGCTCCCACCCCAGTGCCCCAGGCTCTCGCTTCTCACTTGGGGTGAAGGTGCAGCCCCGTTACCGCCCCTTCCCCTGCTCCGTCTTGCCTCGAATCTCCTCTTCACACCAGACTCGCTGCTGTGGTCTGAATGTTTGTGTCCCCCCCTACAATTCCTCTGCTGAGCCCTGAGCCCCGAAGTGTCGGTGCTGGGAGGTGTGGCCTTTCGGAGGTGATTAGGTCACGAGGGCGGAGCCCTCCCTCCCGAGTGGGATTAGTGCCCTAATACAAGAGACCCTCCTTCCGTCACGTGAGGAGCAGGGAGGAGGCGTCCACCTGCGTCTGGAAGAGGGCTCCCGTGGGCACCTGATCTCAGACTTGCAGCCTCCAGAACCTTCCATACCATGAGAAGCAAACTGCTGTCGCGTGTGGCCCACCCCGTGGGTGACACTGTTGCGGCGGCTTGAACGGTCGCCGGATAGACACACAGTCTCCTTAACCTTGGCGGGAACAAGGATCGCTTCGTTTCGCCTGCCGCCACCCCGCCCCTGTGCTGTCGGCCTGTCTTCCATTTCCCGTCGTGTCAAATGACCCGGCGCTGTGCTCCCCGGCTGGAGTGGCTCGGCGCTGGCATTCCGCCAGGCCGGGTTTCAGGAGCCCGAGATGCTGGCGCCCTCGGCACAGCATGTGTGTGCCGGCCGGGGGCTCCCGGGTTCGTCACGCCTGACCCTATGTGTGCCATGACGTGGAAAGTTCCAGAAGCCCGTAAGAGCATGTCCTCCCTGCTCACTTGGCTCCTAAGCCCATTGCCTCCCCTGCTGAGAGTCCTCTGGGGTGACACCCTGAGGACGGAACCCGAAGGACCCTCTCGGGTTTCGGCCTGAGCTCTTCGCCGTTGGCCACACCTGCTCTTGATCTCGGCCCCTCCCCGGCCGCCGTGACTGTTCAGATGGCTCCTCCGTCACCCTCTCGCGTTCCGTCCCCCGGGGGCCTCCCACGAGCACTCCCTGGTAAAGTTTCCGCAGAGTCCGCGTCCTGGGGACCTGGTCCCCTGCGTTTTCTATGATGAACCGCGGAGGTCCGTTCCGAGCCCCTGTAGCGTTCTGTCTGCGTGGGGGGAACAGGATGGGACTCGCCCCGTGGAGACGGAGTGTGTCTGAGACGTCTCCCGCGCACCAGGTCAGCAGCTCTGGCGGGCGGGACACCCCTCCCAGGTTCTGGCCCCGTGTCATTGTGCAGCAGCGGACACATGCCTGTTCTCGGCTGAGGAGAGTCACCCTTGGCCACAAGTGCACATCACAAACCGGTCCCCTGGGCAGCCCTGCCCCGACCCTCACCTGTCTCGTCTACCGGTCTGGTCAGACTGGATTATGCAGTGGTAACAACGCAAACACTCGGTGTCTTCAAACCTCGAAGGTTTATTCCTGACTCGTTTTACACACTCTGCAACCGAGCAAGGCATTTTGTTCTGCTCTGCCCTCCTTCCAGTACTCAGGTGACAGAAGTGTCACTATCCAAGACTTACTAGCCTCTGTGGCACAGGCAAAGAGACCAGTGATGGGTAGTCACGTGGTCCTGCCAAGTCACAGGGAGCCCAGAGTGCAGTGTGTGCGCCTGGACGACAGAGTTGAAACATTTGGTGGTCAGCTCCGAGATGACCACACGTTACTGTAAAACCGCCCTCACGGAAGGGGGTGGCCTTCCATGTCCCCCCTTGGCACTGAGAGCCCAGTCACACCCTCACGAGAGGTCCTAGACCCACAGACAGTGTCTGACCCCAGCCAGCCTGGGCTCATTGTGAAGCCCAGAGCAGAGCTGCGGGAAGCAAATCCCAGGAGAGGGACGGCTCCCCTGCCTCGCACACCCCCAAAGGGAGACCGTTCCGGCTGCGGACTTTGGCCCTCGAAGAAACGTAACGAGAACGGAATGCACGAAGTAACGAAAATCTCGTTTGACCGAGGGGCAGAGCAGGCTGTTTGTGAAAAGCGGAATTTGGATGGGCACACACACGCACACGTGCCTTACACGCACATGCATACGAAGCCTTTTTAAATAGTACTTTGAGTACATTCTGAACTCAAACTGGCCTAAGTAGCAAACGAGGCCCCCTGGCGACCCGTCAGTGATAATTAGGGCAGCCCTTGTCTTTTCTTAATTGTCCTTTAAGAGCGGTTGAAAGCAGATTTTTAAACTTTGCCTCCTGAGCTCATTTATGTGTATATTTCCATTACTTATAAAGAAAATATTTGCTGCCTTGAGTTTTGTAGGGTTGCGCGCTTGGGTATTATATGGTGTATGGATTTCTTTACCCTTTTCCATAAAAAAGTAAACCGCATGTATAAAAGAAATGAAGACATTTTTTTCCCCCCAAAGAACAAATCCCATTTATCTGTAATTGTTTTCACTGATCGTTTGGAAACCTGAGCAGAGAGTTTCGGGCTGGAACTAGCATTTCATAAAGCATCAGAAGGTTCCTGGACTTTTATGTGTGTTTGTACTTTCATCCAGTGCTGGCCAATTGAACTTTTGTGCAGGTGGAAATGGCTAGATCTGTGTCTTCCAGGATGGAAGCCACTGGCTTCATGTGGCCGCTGAGCCCTTGATATGTGCAAGGGAGGGAATGAATGTTTCCTGCCCTTACCTCTTAACATACGCGAATGTAAATGGAGGGGCCATGTGTGGCCAGCAGCTGCCACGCTGGACTGCGGCTTTAGAAACGTGGCCCAGAGCCTGGGTGACCTGACGGCCCGGATCCCAGCTTCCTGGCCCGGCCGTGGGAGGCCTGGCCATGTGCCGCGTCACCCTTACCCCGGCCCGCTTGTCGCTTCCTGTGTCTGCAGACACGCAGGACCCGAAGTCCAGAAAAGGCAGGTGGCTTTGAAAAGTTATTTCAATTTGTTCATTCTCTTCAATCCACTCGGAATTCTTTGTACTCCTAAAAGTCGCTGGGCTCTGGGACACCCGCATGGGACTGTGTCACAGAATGGGGATCTCTGCCAGGGACTCTGAGACCTCGGGGGGCCGGCCCCTCCTTCGTCTCAGCCCTCCTCGGCCAGGCCACAGTCCCGTTTCCTGTGGCTGTGATGTCAGTTCTGTGTGCCAAGGGTGATGTGTTCTCTTCGGGTCTCGTGCCTAGACATTTTCGATGTATTTTAGGCAGGAAGATTGTCTTTTCACCCCTTGTCGCACTTGGTGGAAATTAAAAGGACAGAAAACCCTCGAGACTCCTAGGAAACGTGGCAGGAGGTCAGATTCCGCACCTGGCCCTTGACACGCCCCATCATCAGTCCCCAGCGAATGAGAGCTTAACACATGCAAATCCAGACAACTCCTGCTGGACCTCAGGGCACGTTTGCAGCATCCGAGTCAGGGCAGGGAGACCAAAGTCTTAAGGAACTGCAGGCGCCGGAGGATAAGGTTACAGATGAAACCCGAGTCAGAGGCAGGGGCTTCTCGACACGGAATAAATGTGCTTCAGCTTAGTGTGAGATTTAGCATGATCCATTTACTTTGAACTAATGGGACTCGTATTTACGAATAAAAGTCATCACTACCAAGTCACGTGACTGACTTTTACACAACCACGTAGGAACTTAAACATCGACGTGCATTTTCTCCTTCAAAATGGACCACTTGGGTGGGAGCTGCTTATTTCAACGGCACTGTCCTGGCTAAACGCAATGTCACCCCTGTCTCGGAACACAGAGTAACACGTCACTTGAATGTTCCTCGAGATGGTAAACCAACCTCGGGATCTGATGGCGGTTTGATGTGGCGTAGCGGCTGATGAGAAGGATTCGCAAGTTTCACATCTCTTTCTTTTTGTTTTTGAGTGGCCGGAATTCATTCATTACAATACATCTTACCAGATTCTTCCCGAGTTCAGACACGTAGGTTGTGCTTACCATAAAGCGTTCCTTTGCCTCCCTTTGTCAGAATGCTCTGTGGGTGCATCTCCCCTAGAAAGTGGGGAGAGATGACCTTGTTCTCTGTTAATGGGCCTCTAGCTGTGCCATCGTTTCTAATAGCATTACCGTCCCCACTTTACAGAAGTGCAAGTTGGTACCCGAGTGGCTTGCTCCAAATCTTACATTGGGAAGTTACGAGTTGGGACGAGCACAGGGTCTGTGGGTGGTGGTTGGGACCAGCTCCTGAGAGCCAAGGATTGTCATCTCCTCCCACCTCTGCGTTCAGTAACGTCTTGGTGTCTTGAAATGAGCCACGAAGGGAGTATTTATACCACAGAAATTGACAAATGCTGCACATCAGAGCTCCCCCGCCCCAGCTGGAGAGCCGGTGAGTAGACGTTTACTGGAACCGCTGGGCTGCCGTAAATCCGCAGTCCATCTTCTTTTCATTGTTCCGTGTTCTTCGTCTGGTCAGCAGCACCATGGTCCTGACGGGGACCGGGCTGGCTCACTTGCGTCACATGTGCTACTTCTAAGACAGGGGCTGTGTAGCTGCGTTTGGTAGCACAGCTGGAAAGAGAAACACCTTGCTGTTCACACACCAGCCTCTCTGGCTCCACGCACAGGTGCTGCCCGCAGTGGGGACCAGGTGGGCGTGGACACACCTCGACCTCGTGTCCCGCTGATGGAGGGCGGTGGGCATTGGTACTACTTCACGTTCGTAAGACAGTAGAGCCCATAGCCGTAGAGGAGGCACAGGCAGAGCGCGGGAGGTGTGGGTTCTCTGGTTACGTGGTTTCGGGCAAGTCGCTTGACCTTCTATGCTTCAGTTTTCATCTGAAATATGAAACCACCATTGAAGGTACTATATGAATCAAAATGACCTAGCACAGTGGTTTTCTTAGGCACGTGGTAAATACTCAACAAACAGTAACTTTTAAATGTAGGCTCATAATGAACTAAATTCTCCTGAAGCCGATGGCTAAATTCTTACGCATCCTGGTAATCTACAAGGTATCTATGTTCGTTCTTCCAACTGGAAAACCCATTACCAGAAAAGTTTCATGTGCCAAGGATCATATCTGAATTAAACACCGAGCCTAGAAGTTCACGTTCTTCGGACTGGATAAGTAGCGGGGTGACGGGGAGAAGAGCCTCTCAAGTCCATTTCCAATCCCAGCTCTGCTGTTACGAGCTCACGATCTCTGGGTTTCTAAACTGCTGTTTCCTCCCGTGTAGCGCCGACCTCATAAACAGTTAGGATTAAGTGAGATTTTTAGGAAAGCGCTCAGCACATTTCTTGACGTTATAGCTCAGTCCAATCGATGGTGGTGGTTATTGTAACTGTTATTATCATGGATTTTTTAAGTCCGTGTGGTTATCTGCACACGTGAAGGCAACCACACGTCAGCGATCAGCCTGGCTGAGAAGACAGAGTTGGAAAATAGACCCCGGTTTCTCAGAGGTGGTATAAAAGAGGACACGAAAATGTCATTTTACATTGAACCGACTTGGGAAGATACTCATGAATGTTTTAGGGATGGACGATGTTTTGCAGTTAGTACATATTTTCCCAGGAACTGTGTGCATGCATGCGTGTGTGTGTGCGTGCGTGTGTGTGTGTGTGTTTTCCCCAAAGGAATTCATAAATAGCTTAGTTCTGCTTCTCTGGTTTGATCGATAAGATTTATTTTAGCTACAAACCCTTGATGCTCCTAATAACCAGGTTTTTCTTTTACGCAAAGTAAAATTAAAAAAGCTGTATCCTTATTAGTACTAATAGAGACCAGAGCAATAATATGAATCACTGTTACGATGGGGCAGCGGAAATCTGTCATCCCTTTACACCTAATTCGTGTGACAACTGAAGCCAACTGAGCATCAAAGCAAGTGCCACCTTAAATTCTTCAGTGGCTGGGTTTCATTCCTGCCTGCCCAGTGGTCGCCTGCAGTGTCATTTGGGAGACCGCTGTCAGCTAGACACGTTTCAGATACAATGCAATGACAGAGCCGAAGCAGAGCTGGGGGGAGTACGGATGAGAAGCCCCCCGTTCAGAAGGGGCCCATCTGGACCGCAGAAGCATCTTTCACCCGAGAGTCAGAAGGGGCAGTGAAGTTTCAATTAGCTTCGGAAAGAACTGTACTCAGGCCAGACTGGGCGAAATCCATCCTGATACCCTAGATCAAGGGTCAGCGAACATTGCTGTGAGGGGCCAGATCATCACTATGTTAGGCTTTGTGGGCCACGTGGTCTCTGCCACGGCCACTGGACGCTGTCCTTGGGATGCGAAAGGGGCCTAGACCATATGTGAACGAAGGAGCATGTGGCTGTGTCTTCATTTCCAGAAGCAGGTAGCTGGGCTGGATTTCACACCTGGGCAGTCGTGTGTGGACCTCTGTTCTAGATCTCGCGAGGGGAGATTTCGTAAACTTCTCTAGGACTGTTTTAGCTTTAATGGCTGGATATTCTTCTAGTTCACACCCCTTGGCTGTAACGCAGATTCTATCCTCTGGGGATGCGGAGGACATCTGTTCGGGGCTCTCTGCC
Organism: Pteropus medius; assembly: GCF_902729225.1. Lineage (NCBI taxonomy): Eukaryota > Metazoa > Chordata > Mammalia > Chiroptera > Pteropodidae > Pteropus > Pteropus medius. The sequence goes on along the minus strand of NW_024349796.1, from coordinate 15,524,299 downwards.
ATGGAGAAAATGACAACAAATTAGCTCTGCTGGGGACTCTGGAATCCGAGGACACGTGTTCATACCCCGGCTTCCATACTTACTTGCTGGATGGCTGTCGGCAAGTTGCCGAGCCAGTCTCAGCCTCAGATTTCACACGGACAGAATCGTTACACTCGTGATATTACATTCACGGTCTGCTGCCAGGGGAAATGAGATGCAGCATCGTAAGGCGCTTTCAGCCAGCGCCGCAGTCAGCGTGAGCTGTAAGGGTGGGGGTAGGGATGGCAGAGGGAGAAACGCGAGAGCCCCCCGATGTCGACACAAGTGCAGCTATTGAGGACAGACTAACTCGGAGAGGCACCTTAAAGACTGCAGCAGACGGAGCGAAGACGGTCTTGGATGTTGGGCTGAATAGTGATCTAT
>NW_024349796.1:15254865-15523797 GCF_902729225.1 Pteropus medius | reverse complement strand
TGTTGGAAACCTGATCCCCAGAGTGATGGTGTTAGGAGGTAGGGCCTCTGGGAGGTGATTTGGTTCTGACGAGGTTCTGATGGGATTCGTGTCTTTATATGAAGAGAAAGTGGTCAGAGCGCCCTCTCTCTCTCTCTCTCTCTCTCTCTGTCGACTCAGTCTCGTTGAGGCCCAGAAGCATATCAGGGGCATAGCAAAGTGGATCTTCTTTACAAGAATGAATGATAGCTGGTCAGATATAAAAAATCCAGGAGGCGGTCACCTTTGTGAAATCCTCCATTCGTCTAAGGTCTGGATCGGGAGAGAAACAAACAGCACACGTTGCTTTTTCTGCAGGTTGTGCTTTCTCTGAGTTTCCTGCGTTTCTCGTTGGATCCAAGGGAAATCGCTTTATTCTTATAACCCGGCCGGGACCCCGCCTCTGCAGGCATGAGTGTATATTAGGCATAGAAAGCTCCACATTTCATTTCGAATGCATATTTGTTGAGCAAATCGTAAAATACCTATCACAGTTCCAGGCATTCATCTCTCTTTAATTGGAAAGAACAGATACTATAATTAAGGCAATTTGAGGACATGAGTGAAGCAGCCCGTAAACGCTCCGAGCGCCTCGGGGCTGAAGGAGTGCCGAGCGTCGGGGAGGGGACCCCAGGGGTGTGCTAGACCTAAGATGGCTTTCTGCTGGAATGGGTTCGAGCCAGGTCCTGGAAGGGTGCCGTAGACATCACTGAGTGGAAGGAGGAGGTTGGCGGGAGAGGGAGCATGAGCGGTTAGGTGGTTAGGCGGCAGGGAGGCGCCGGTGCACACAATGAAATCGAGTTCAGGGGAAAGAACAAGCTTCAGGGAATTTGCATTGACCAGCTACCCCGTATGCCATCACTACCAGGCGTTTAAAATAAACGAGGAGGCTGGATTCCTGACTTCAAATTGCCGATAACATGATGCAGGGAGTTAGCAGATTTCGCTAAGAAATGTGAAACCACATTTTCTCCAGAGGAGATTTAACTAAAATGTCAGAAAGTGATAATATTTCTCCAGTCACCCATCATTCCCAAATTACTCACTCGGGTTCCTTAAAGACCAGTTTCTGGTTTCGACGCCTCAGCACCAAGCTTTTGATGCAGAGTTTTTTTTTTTTTGTTTTTCTTCTCTGATGTGGAGGGCTCACAGCAAGAGACGGGTCGAAAGGGTCAGTTCATCTAACAGCCTCGCTAAGTGAACTTCGAGACCGACGGTGGAGGGTATTTTGGTTTTAGTTTTGGATACGATTTCCATAATGGCTTCCTAAAGGCCACTCCACTGCTGGCACGTGGTCACCGGGGAAGCCAGACAGTAAAGACAGACAGACCCGGGGAGGCGCAGGCTCCGTCACAATCTTCAGCATCATTTCCAGCATCATCTCTAAGCCCAGCTGCAGAGCGTCAGTTGCTCAGGTCTCAGACCCTCTGGGTGTGTCTCATCTTGGGGGCCCTACGCTTATCTAAGTTGCGAAGGGATCTCGCTCAGAGTCAATGCAAAGACCTAACGTGCAGAGTTCGGGCGTTAATCCAAAGAGGTCAACTTTTCCCATCCGTACGTTTTTGAAACTCCATAGACGTGTGTTCTTTTTCTTCCGCGAGGTTGAGAGTTTTTAAAAGTGGATCCGTTTGAAACCGATGATACAGCGCAAGTTATAAAAATAAGTTTATTTTTCTTTGGCCAAGTTTTTTGAAGTGAGAGACGTGGAGGAGAGGGGGCCAAATACCATGAGCCGTCTGTCAGAGCTGTATGTAGACTATCATGTTTCCATCTCAAAGTATGGATTTCCCATCAATTTAAAAAAAAAAAAAAAGAAGAAGAAGAAGAAGAAAGAAAAGGAAGACAAGCTCTATTTTTATGTGGGAGCACTGAGGACCGGAAGGCATGTGGACTGAGATCACACATCCGAAAAGCGGGAACGCTAAGCTTCGAGCCCATATTTTCTCTTCATGACATTCGATCTTTCCCTGCTATACCATCCGGCTTTTCATCCACGTTACCGGGTTGTCATCATTAGAAGAAATATTTATTTCGTGCCGTGCACCACGGCTTTTAAAGCATGCGCACCAACGTCGTCTCCCTTAGTCCTATTACCCTGCCGAGGAGTTGAGAACCCTTAACCTCCCTGCTACTCTGTGACTTCCATTCTCTTCTTATGGGAGAGGCCCGCGGCAGCGATGCCAGCTGCCCGTAGCCCCTGGGCTAGGTGGCGCCGTGACATGGGCGGGGTTGTATTTTCCATAGACTGTTCTGGTGACCGGGTGCACGACTGAATTGTGGCAGCAGAGGCGGCGATGGGGTTGGGGGGAGGCATGGGAAGGAGAGTAGGGGTGAGTGGGAGCTGTTTCTCCGGTCCCGGCATGTTTGAAGAGGCCCCACGAAGATGGGCAAGGCAATCGGAAGGCGCACCTGGCTGGACTTTCGACCTACTGATCTTCAGGGACGAGGGGAATCCGGTGAGACCCTCGGCTTGCTCGGTGGTCCCATTGATGGGGCTGGAGCCACAGGAGGAGGAGGAGCAGCCTGCGGGGAGCATAGTTTTGAGGGGTCAGCAATTATACGGGTGGAAGCTCAGAAATATTAGACCCTCGCGCAATGATGGATAGTCTCTAGTGCCCTCAAAAATGACGCAGGGGTCTTACCTGAGGTGGGACAGCGACGTGAAAATTCAGCTGCTCAGGACGGCCGGGTGCGCGCCCTGCCTCTTTCACCAGCAGGACGGGGGCCCGCGGCCCACCCCTTCGTCCCTTACGTCCCTCCTGTCACCTGCGAAACGAAGGCACTGATGACAGGGGTCCCCTCGTGGGCGTCAGAGTCACGCGGTTGTTATCCGTCCTCGTGGACGAGGACAAGGAAACGCGGAGCAGACCGAGCGCGAGGCAAGGCGCTGAGAGCTCTCCTGCCCCCTCACTGTCGTCTCGTTGCCACGTCCATTGTCACTGTTCGCCACGGGAGCAATCGAAGCGCGGAGAAGTTAAGTACCAGTGCCAAGGTCCCACGGCTAGGAGGAGCGTGTCAGGGACCGAAACCCTAAGCCGGGTCTGTATGAAGCCGCGGCTCCTGGTCTCGCAAGCCTTGCTCAGAACCTAGTCCATAGCAGGTGCTTTCTTCAGACTCGTCTATCCATCGTGTTGTTCGTTTATTCGTTCACCAGACGTTTTATTCAACGCCTAGAGTGTGCTAGACTCTCATATGAGCCGATGCTACAGTAAGGAATAAAACGTGCTTTGCGGGTTAGGAGTCAAGGTTATCGATGCTAGTCCATGGGGAATGGGAGCGACATAAGGGCCCTCGCAGAACTGGAGGGCACAGGTGGCTCCTGGAGGTATCGGAGAGTCGCTGATCTAATCCTCTGTGCCAGTGGAGGACTGGGCCAGGACCCTGGTGGTGTGACCGTCTCTGTTCTTTCTGTCCCCGAGGCACGGTGTGACAACAGCTGGCCAGGCCTGGGTAGTGATAGGTCCTGCAGATCGGTAGGTGGCTTCTTTTCCACTTAGCTCTGGGCTTTTCTCTTCTACTCTTGGCCCATAGAGATGCTCGTCTGGCCCTGAGCATGGCTCTGCCTTTCAGAAAGATATTTCAACGTTTTAACGATCATACTGTGTGTTTGGCAGAGGGGGTGACGGTGTCCCTCAGTGTAAGTGAAACACTCCAGTTTATGTCATTTCAGTCTGCGAGTTTGGTTAACGTGGTCTCACCCCTTAGAGCTAGATCTCCTACCCTGTGCCGAAAAGCAAGTGTAAGTTTTAGAGTCTGTAAGGCCAAAATCCATGGCCCGGATGATGGCGAATTCAGCAAGCTTGATGCCATTTTGAGTGTGAACCTCATGGGCGACGAGCCAACAACCTTCTCCAAGGGACACCCCCAACCCCTTTACTGCTATGCACTAAACCTTTACTGTGCCCCAATATGCAAACCACAACTGGTTCTAAACCAGGTTTACTGGTGACCTTGGCGTGAGCCTGCTCAGGCTCCAGGCGGAAGAGAGCAGGGAAAAATCTGAATCTTTGGTTTCTCGTTAGCTGGGAGATGCCAGCTCCAGCCCTTTACCTAGACTTGGAAAGAGTCTGTCGATTTTGCAAGGCGTGTGCTCCCATGGCCGAGAGAGAGTGCAACGTTCTGGCTGGGTTTAAGACAGGGAGCTTTAAGTTAATGTGCAAAGGGAAGTTTTCGTCCAATGTAAATCCAGCTCCAAGTCCAAACACACGAGCTCCATTTGCAAATTGGACCCGAGTCAGATAAGTCCCTTTGAGGCTGGCCTGTCTCGAATTAGCAGTATTTAGCCCCTGTGCCTAGCTAGGAACAGCCAGAAGAGCGTGTGCCCTTGGCAAGATAAGGATTTGTCTAGAAAACAATACATTTCCTCTTGCAAGAAGTGTGTGTGTCTTCGGCCATTGCAGTTCAATTACTTTGGAGAATATGGGAGGAAAAGAAGGTATTTTAGGTGAAGGCATGTAAATCTGAGAGAGGGGATGAGCCTTCAATTAAGAGGACACTAAAGAAAGAAAATGAGCTTAGCAGATTCTCCTAAAAATTCTTGATGCAAAATTAAGTCGATCCACAGTCGGGGGGCCTGAGGGAGTCGGAGAAGGAAAAGGCGTAGAAGCAGAAGTGTGTAGCCCTGAGTCGGGGGTTTCAGACAGAGATGCGGGGCCTTTACAGTGAGTGGCGGGACGGATTCTGGAGAGAGCTTTAATATGCACAGAGAAACACACTCCTCGTTCCGGATAGTCTTTGCGTGTCACAGACATCCCCAAATGTAGCGGCTTCATACATGAGTTATTATTGCTCACGATTCTTTGGGTGATTGAGCTCAGCCGGATAGTTATTCTGCTGGTCTTACCTGCGGTCACCCACGTGGCTCGAATCACCTGGCCCTTTCACTGGGCCGGAAGGGTTTGAGATGACCTCACTCACCTGTCTGCAGCCTCGACACTGGTTGTCAGCTTCACTCTCTTTCTGGAAGGTTCTCGTCATGCTGTGGTTTTTCTCGGGCTTCCTCGAGGAGCGATGGGAATTCCAAGAGGCGACAAACGGAAGGAGCGAGTCTTCCCCGCAGATGTCGTGCAGTCTCGCTTCTGCAGCGAGTCAAAGCAAGTCGCAAGGCCAGAGTCGCAGGGCGAGGAAGTGAGCCCATCTCTTGATTGGAGAAGTGACAGATTCACGATGTGAAGAGGCACAGACGGGGTGACATGCCGTGTGGCCTGCGCCTTTCCCTCCAGCCGGGGTTAGTCCGTTTGAATGGTTGTTATTCGTAAACCTCTGCTGGGAGCTCAGTGAAACGCCGGCCTGGCTGGCTGCAATGGCCTGGTCCGTGGCCCAGTCCCCCACCACGAAAGGAGGCGAACCCCAGGATGTGAGCATTTGCAGCCTGAGGCTTGGGAGGGATCCCCGTTGTGATCAGACAAGAGGTGAACTGTGCTGTTGGCTCAGCCGCTGTGGGAAGCTTTCGCACTCACCCGGAAAGTAAACGTTTCTGAGTTTGAAATGGCTGGAGTTCTACAGAGCATCACTTCCCAAACTCAGCACCTGCAGGAGCAATTTAGGGATCTTCTTACAAGGCCTGGATTCTGACCCTGTAAGTCTGCAGTGAGGCCTGAGGTTTCCGCGTGACAGTCTCTGGCTCATGGCCCTCACCTGGAAGCGACGAGGCTCCACGGATGGCAGGAGAGACCTGACTTCTCAACAGGGCCTCCTGCCTTCACACAGCTCTACACACTGCAGCCTTCCTCCCGCTGGGCGGTGCGAAATGCACCCGAACCGTCCGAGGCAAAAGACACACTGGCATTTGGTGTGCTCGAATCGGAGGCAAATAGGTACAGATGGTACCAGTGTCGCTCGCTGCTGAAAGAGAGTTCTCAGCTAGACGGCCCCAGAGGGGTAGTGCCCATCTGTCAAAGATGACAGAAGAACTTGAGAGCATCAGCTGGGACTTCTCCCCTTCCCCGTGTGTTATTGAATGCATCACACCTGCTCACTTGCTAAGAATGGACAGTATGTATTTGGGAAGTTCGTATACGAGTCTCTTGTTATTAGCGCAGCTTAAAAATAGTTTGTTTCACGAGCGTAAATCTCTCGCCCTGCCAAAAAAAAGCTTTCTAAATTTTTGATGGGGGGAGGAAGAGGAAGCCGCATCTATGTGTTGCTAGAACGTTCAGTGGGAAAATGAAAAACACCAAAATGACACAAACGGGTGGACTGTTTGCCTCCACGCCGGAGAGGCTCTTTGACTGGTTTTTATTGATTGACCTGGGCGAGCATTAACTTTTGGTTTGGCACCCTCTCCCCCCGCCCCAGCCCCGCTGCTGCCCCCGACACACATGGCAACGATGGCTCCGTATCTGCGACTCCTTCCCCTCCAGGAGTTCCTGCGCAATTTGGCAACATCGTGGGAGTCATTTTCAAGAAGAGAGCACCGCGCCATCTAGGCATCCGCTTGGCCGTCTTCACCTTCGTCACCAGCCGCGTTGGGAGCATTCGCATCTTCTCAGCGTCTTCATCGTCAACATCTTCGCTTTGACTTCCCGCGTCTTCGTAGCAGAAGCGTTCGAAGGTGTATTTTTTGTAGACTTCGGGTGCGTTCCCGAAAAGCTCTCCGAACCGAATCATTTCCCCATCAGTTTACGAGAGATGCCGGTGCGCCCCAGTTCCTCACACGTCGATTCAAGACCCTCTGGTCCCCGCTTTCATTGTCAAGTAATTAATGACCCGTAGACTAGTACTCCCATGCAGTGTGTCACTGCCAACTAACTTCCTGCCGAGAAGTCTTTAGTCGTTCGGATTGCGATCTGCGTAGTAGTTTGTTTTCAGTTTTCATTTTAGTATTCTGGGCCATCGGAGGGAGAGGTTGGAGGCTGTGAAATATGTCCTCACGTTCCTCGACACTTCTCCCCCACCCTCACCCCTCGGGCATCAGTCTGGCTTTAGTGACTCCTTTCTAATGAATAGAACATTCTAGAAGCGGTGGTGGCGACTTCTGAGACCGGGTCATAAAAGGCGTTATGCCCGTCTCCTCGAGCTCTCTCTCGGCTGGCTCGCCGTGGGGGAAGCCGGCTGCCGTGCTGTGAGGAACCTTCAGTGGGGCTATTAAAAGGTTCACGTGGCGAGGAGCTCAGACGTCCCGTCACCGGCGATGAGGAAACTAGGCCATGTGAGCCATTCCGTAGCGGGCCCTCCAGCCCCAGACGAGCCTGCAGGCGGCTGGAGCCCCGACCAGCGCCTCGGCTGCAGTCTCGTGAGAGACCCCAAGCCCAAAGCGCCCGGCAACCGAGTCCCTGGCCCACGGACGCTCTGTGGGGTAACACGTGTTTGTCGTTTAAGCCACTCAGTGATGCGTTATGCGACAGTAGGTAACTATGGCCACCATCATGGGAGAGGCATCGACTAAGGGTTGGCAGTGTCCCCGGAGATTTAGGGAAACTGGGTGTGTCGGGTGTCAATATGGACACAGCAACAGGTCAAGACTACATAAAGCAAAGGGCTAGAACCTGGGTGGGGTCGGGGAGCCCCAGACTCCTCAATGATCGTAAGCCATTGACTGTCACACGACCTCCTGCATTTCCCAGGACTCGATGGATGAAGAGAAAGCAAGGGGGTCAGGAGGCCCCGTCTGGGGCAGGAGGTGGGAGGCCACATGACTGCAGTGACTCCATGAAAGAGGACGAAGCTGCCCCCGCAGCTCCCCACCCTTCCTCACTCACACTCGAGCCCAGTGCGGGGTGAGCACGTGGCTCGATTCCCTTCCCTTCGGGTCACAGCGCAGCAAACAAGAGAAACCTCTCAGGGGGCCGAAGGACCCTGCACGCGCGTTTCCTCCCCGGCGTCAGAATGTCCCAGGGTGCAGGCCGACCCCGCCAGTTCACGTGGAGGAGCCTCCGCACCCGCACGTCCTCTGGTGCCCGTCGTCTGCTTCCTCGGGAGGGACTCGCGTCCTGCGTGTGCGGTTCAGGGGGGTGGGGGCGGCCCTGGCAAAACTCCGAGAATATTAACCCCCGCGTCTGACTCGGAGGTAGTTGGAGCAAAGCAAGTTTTCTTTCTCTGTTATTTTCTTCTTTTTTTTTTTTTTACCTTTAGAATAACATGGCTTGGATCGACATCCACACGGTGCTTACCTTGGGACACATTATGTAGATGGAGACATAAGAATCTTTTTTTTTTTTAAATCTTTTATTTAGAGTCTTAGAACGTTAATGCTGGAGAAGGTCTAAGACATCGCTTGGTCTCCTGGTTGGCAAACTGAGCTCCACAAAGCCCTTGGTTTCCTCAGGGATGCTCTGGGGCCATTTTGGACGTTTTTCATGTCTCCCTTCTCCCCGGTCGTGAATTTATACCGCTTTTGCAAAGGTATTGATTTTTCTTTTCATCTTGGCTAGATTTTTAATTACTAGTGCCTCCTGGCATTTTACGTCTCTAGTCAAATACTTTTCCTCTGAGACTTGTTACACTTCAGATAAAAAGAAGTGTAAAGTCTCGGATATATTTTATAGTCTCGGAATGAAAAAAAAAAGCATTGACACAATTTTGACTGATTACAAATGTAATTCCCCCCCCCAAATGTCCTATTTTTGGTATCTAGCTTGGACAGGGACAATGTAAAAGTGACACAGTAGGTGGCTCCCTTGAGCAGAAGGAAAGGTAACAACTGACTGACTGTGTCTCTGCGGCTCCTGAGTCCGGAATGACACCTGTCGTCTTCCGTGTTGCCTCTAGGGGCGGCTTCACCAAAGGGACCGTTGCAGGGCACCCTGTCCCCTCCAGCAGAGTCGGAACTGAGCGGCTCCAGAAAATCCAGGTGTGGGGATTTTCCACGTAAAAACTTCCCATGAAGTTGCAAAGGGATCAGTTTAATTATAAAGCAGGCTTTTAAAGTTATTCCTGGTTTTTTCTACGCGAAGAAGCGTATTTAAACTTCGGTCGTGTCTCAGGTCAAGTTTATGCAGAGGGCTGGCGGGAGAAAAGGAAGGGAGGCGCTTTCTGATTTTCTTTTGAGTCCCCTCCTCTGGGTCCTCGATTCTTCATTTTTCTCCATCTCCCATGACAATCCGTATTGATATTCGTAAGGACAGAAAACATTGCTTCTGTGAATGCTTACACCTGGCACTGGGCCTGCAGTCATGCATTTTTTATGTAAATAAAGCTAATTAAATTGTGTTTTAAATGTGTCATTCTATTCATGTAGGAATTTGATTCCTAGGTTCTTTAAAAAATTAGCACAAATGCTTTGCCTAGGAACAAATAAGGGGAGATATCAGGTCTTACAAAATATTGTACAACTAACAAAATATTATAGTTGCTACATTGCCGAATACTTGTCTCGTATTAGTTTTGGTATTGACAGTGCCCCAAATACTTTAGTGATATAATGCACCTCTTTTCCCAGTAGCCCTGCGAGGGGTGTATTATTAGCACCGTTTACACACGGAGAAAACTGAGACTCACAGATGTGGGTCTCCTGAGGTCACACAGTGAGGAAGGCAGAAACCCAAGCCGCCTCCAAACTTGAACTCCTAACTACTCTCCTATGTCACTCCCTACTGCATACTGAGTATAATGGACCAGTAATCAAGCTTACTGGCCTTAGCTTTTGAATCACTTTCAAGTGAAAGTAAAATGGTGTCGTGGTCTGTTATTTGCAGCCCATGAAACAGGAGGTTTCCTGTTTTGGTAAAAGGCGAGATTTCTGGTGGGATGGAAATTCTATCTGATTACCTTATTCCACGTTTCCGTTGAAGCAGCTATGCTAATTCAGATGATAGTTACAACAAACCAGAAACTCAGGCTGCCAATCAATTATTTAGTAATCTCTGGAAAGCATAACGCATCGAGAAATACTCAGTGGCAAAAGAAAGCCTCGGTTTTTATGATTCGAGCATGAACAAACACAGAGATAACGCGAAACCAATGAAAAGTCGCCTGGTCGTTCATAAGTCAGTTTTATTCAAGGTCAGTGCCATCTGAGGAAAAGTATAGGTAGAAAAGACTAAAAATAAACTAGATAATGTTCTCTTTGTGTTCTCAATAAATAAAAGAAGGCCTGGGCCTGTGAAACGAGAGTTGGGAAATGCCATAAAAGTGGCCCTTCGGAGTACCAGCCGACAGAAAAAAAGATCTGACACAGGAGAGACGAGAATTCTGGGAGAATCGAGATTAAAATATGCCTTGAAGATAATAAATGGAACAGATTCTGCAAAAAATGAAGTCAACGGTGTAGATGAAAAACTGCATCTCTCTACGAATGCCGAAAAACGGATTATAAAAACGAGGGAGAGGAAGTCGATATGGAGAACAGAAGCCAATTTTAGATGAGCAACGTTCAGAAGAAAGTAACCAACATGAAACGAAGAAAGAAAGACATGTAGAAGAAAACTTAGCTGAACTAACACCATCAGCATCAAGCATCATCAACATCGGCATCAGCATCAGCATCATCATCAGCATCAGCATCAGCATGAGCATCAACATCAACATCAGCATCGGCATCCAGCATCAACATCAGCATCGGCATCACCATCATCATCAGCATCGGCATCAGCATCAGCATCGGCATCCAGCATCATCATCAGCATCAGCATCAGCATGAACATCAACATCAGCATCAGCATGAGCATCAACATCAGCATCAACATCGGCATCAGCATCAGCATCAACATCAACATCATCGTCCCAGCATCCAGCATCAGCATCAACATGAGCATCAACATCAGCATCAGCATGAGCATCAACATCAGCATCAGCATCACCATCGACATCACAAATCATTCGACGGTCAAGCGCCACTTCCTCTTCTGTCATTGCTTCTTTTGGGTTGTGTTGGCTTCGTTGTTAATTGTTTCCAAGGCGGTGCTTCTGTTCTTTCTCATTTGAGGAACTTGACTGATCTTAATGATAAACATGTGCCTGAAAATCCACATTTCTGTAGAGAATCCGTGCAACTTGCCCACCACGATGAAATCGAGTCTATCCTAAAATTCAAGAATGGTTGAATATTAGGAAGTCCATTCATAGGTCACATCATAGCAACATTTCCAAGGGGACAGACATATGGAATTTCAATGGATGCAAAAAATATGCAATGCAATATATTCCTTACAGATGAAAAAAACTCCCAGAAGACGAAGGACATACTATTTCTGTAGACGATTCAGTGTCGTAAAATATCAGCTGGCATAATGCTTAAGGCCGAAGCGCTGGGGACAATTCCAATTATTTTGGGAACCTGATCAGAATTTCTGCAGCTGCCATCATTATTTCATGATGTGATGACCATGCTGTCCGCCACGAAATGGTAGAAAATGAAATGAAAAGAGGGTGTGCGAATATATAATGAGAGGACAAAATTATCATTTGCAGATGACGTAAGTAAATACAGGGAAAATTCAAAGACATCCCGCTGAAAAGCTCTTAGAATTAATCTAATTTCAGAAGGGGAATGTCTTAGTCCATTCGGGCTGAGAAAGAACAACAACAACAAAAGATTAAAATAAATAGAGTAAGGTGGGAGGCTGGGAGAAAGCTACCATGACCCCGATGACCGCTGCTGAGAGCTTGCAGCCTTGACCCTCTGTCTACACGGCGCCCACACTTCCCTGGTCCCTGTCACGAGTCTTTGATCGCATGGAGACCGCTGCTGGACTAGTCCTTCCTGACAGACGTGAGCCCATTATGTCCCCGGAGTTGCTCTCGTCAAGGCGTCTCTGACCGCCGGGGAACCGAACCCAACGGGCGGTTCCCAGTCGCGACCTTACACAGACTTTCGCCGTTCGTCACCCGTGATCGCGCTGCCCTTTGGGAAGGCCGTCTGCATTTCCCGTCTGCGTTTCCCGTCTGAGACGTCGCCCCTTCCCGATTCCTCTCCCGCTGTCACGTCTGCCGTTTTCGGTCTCGTTTCCTGGATTTTCTTCTCCCGATCGCTTACCCTGGGGTGTCCCGGAGCCCGGAGCTGGTCCCTCTTCTCATTGCTGTCTGTCCCCACTCCCCGGGTGACAGCAGCCAATGTGGTGGCTTTGCCGCGTGTCGTCTCAGAAACCTCACGTCGTCCGGACTCGTGCTTTTAACTGTCTGCTTCACGATTCCAGCTGCGTCTCGTCGACAGCTGTCGCCGACTGTGTCCGGGATCTCACTCGATCTCTCCCTCCCTCCGCTCATCAGTCTTTCTCAGCGTGGTAGAAAGAGTGGTTTCATCCGCTCCGTTGCACTGACCCAAAAATCGACACCTTCTTGACCCCCGTGTTCCTCTCGCACCCCATCCTCTCTGCTGGGGCATTTACCCGCCACGACATATCCGAATGCAGCCGCTTCTCACCAGGCCCCGCCGGATTTGTTGTTGGCCAACAGGTCTCTCGTCTAGACCGTAACTGTCGCCTTGTACCTGATTGCTCTGTTTCTAGCATCGTCTCTTGCAGCGTGAAGGCAACTCGTCAAGTCATCCTTTAAAAATATGGGTCAGATCATGTCACCTCTCTGCTTAAAGCTCTCCAATAGATAGACCTTAAGGCTGAACGTCGACACTAAACCTGCATTGCCTCTAGAAGAAAGTGTTAAAAAATACAGAATTAAAATGAATAGAAAAGCTCAGAAGTCATACACTGTATCCGTTCGGGGGCAGCTCGGGTATGTTGTCATTGTCCCTGTGGCCACCACGTGTACCCATCATTCCCTGCTCTGCGGTGGTGATGAGCCTATAAATATCTCTCCTGCGTCAGCGACACGAAGTTGGGCTTCGTCAGTAGAAAGCGTGGCAGGGTCGAGTGGCGAAGGGGTCTGGCATCAGTGGGGTCCTTTCATCAGCCACCCTTGGCACTCACATTTCCCCTAGCCTCGGTTTCTACAGCCAGAAGCTTCTCCAGCACTTGGCTCCGGAAGCACAGGCAGCCTTTCTAGCACCTTCCCTCGTGCGTGGTGGGCAGGAGTGCTGAGCAGCCGGCAGCTTTCCCGGCGCCTTCTCGGGCGGCTCTGTAGTGACAAACCCTCTGCGAGGCGCCTCCCTCCGGGCAGCTCCCCGGGTCCAGAGCCCTTTGCTCTTTACCTCCAGAAAGCCAAACTCTAGACATCTCCACACAGAGGTGTCCACGAGGTCCTCGCGGGTCCCTCCTGTCACGATCGATCGGCCGCTTTTCCGACTGGCCACGGAACCTTCTTGCTCCTTGACATGTGTTCTCCTCCCGCTTTATGTCATGCTTATTTGTGCAATTATCTGCCGAAGCGCAACCCAAACCGACGGTTAAGGAGAATAATTGAAAACGGCAGGAATCCACTCAATGTCAGTCGATGAACGAATCGACTGCTATGGGACAACGCCGTGTCAACAGTAACGGGAGCGTCCCGGGCACAGTGGAATTTCGTGAAACGGTGAGGTGTGTGTGTTCTGGAATAATCCAAGACATTTTCAAAGCTGTTTCTCGAAAGATACGTGGGGTCGGGAGACGCGGGAGGGAGCGAGGCTGGGCCGGGGCGGACGCCACGGCGCAGAAAGCAGCGCGATCGAGTGGCACTGGTGTCCTTTGTTTGAGGGACGAAGAGAAGACTGACTGAGCTGCAGTGGAGGGTCCTTGTCGGGAGCGGTGAGGTCAGCCTGCATTTGGGGACAAGCGCGGACCTCGGAGGGCGTTGCAGAATGTTGACGAGCTGAATCACACACATCTTCCCCGGCCACGGCCACGCACATGTTTTGCCTGAATCGTGCGTTCTTTACATCTCTCTCTCTCTCTCTCTCCAGTCTCTCTCTCTCTCTCTCACACACACACACACACACACACACACGAAGGGAAGGGAAAAGAAGGGGCTGCCACTACTATCCCCACCGTTCCCCCACCCCCAGTGGTCACTCTTCTGGGTTCTTCCAAGTAGATATGGTCAGCAGCAGATGCTGCATTTATGGCTCCCTCCGAACCATGATGTAAACACCCTGGACCCTCTTACGAAGATCTTTATTCAGGAAGAAAGTCAAAGGAGTAGAACGACTGAGGTCTTCATGCAAACATCGTGACTGTAAAGCCACCCGAAGCATTGACCAGGGCCCCTCCTTGCAAGGCGGGCATGATGTCTTTTATGATGTACCGTCCACAGCTGACTGGAGATGGACCCGCCTCTTTCCAGGCTGTGACATCGGCAGGATAGTGTCTCCAGCTGCCTAATTTACCCAGTGATCAGCAGATGCATGGGGGATGGGATGTAAGAACTATTGTGTAAACTGCTTTATCTTGTTTGAGACACAAACTCACTCAATCAAAACAAACTGCTCCCAGGATCTCGATGGTGGGTACAAAGCCTCCTCTGGTTCTTTGCTCATCTTTTAGGAAACCGTATTCAATATCTAACCCCGAACACAATGCCCGTGACTTGTTTCCTTTCCCAAGGGCCAATCCTCACGAGAGAATTCTATGGAAAATCCTTTCCCAGCACGAGGAACACCTGCTCCCCCTTCTCCATCCTCCCAAAGTGAGATAATCATAAACATCGTCAGGATATCTCTTTAGAGGGCCCCTCTTTACAAGTCGAGGTGTCCAGACTTAATTCTTGGTAAAATGGTGCAGCCACTATGGAAAACAGTATGGCGGACCTTCAAAAAATTGAAAATAGAATTACCATATGATCCAATAATACCCCTTCTGGGGGAATGGAAAGCAGGGTTTCAAGGAGGTGCTCGCACACCGGTGTTCACAGCGGCATTACGGACAGAGACGAGGGGGCGGCGAGTGTTTGGCTAAGCTGCTCCATGGTGTTGCTGCTCGGGATCCGTTTCTTGGCCCTTTGATCAACAGAGTCCCATGCTTCTGAGACCTTTGTCCCGTGCACCCCTTACATAAGACCCTCGCGGAGCTCGCCAAAACCCCGCTGTTTTTGGTTTGAATTGACCAATCCAGCCTTAGCCCAGGAGCCCCAAAGCCCTCCACCCACAGACTCTGATAA
Source organism: Pteropus medius (assembly GCF_902729225.1). NCBI lineage: Eukaryota > Metazoa > Chordata > Mammalia > Chiroptera > Pteropodidae > Pteropus > Pteropus medius. The sequence goes on along the minus strand of NW_024349796.1, from coordinate 15,508,872 downwards.
GACCTGTGCTCCCTCTGCCTGCGCCCTTCCTCGACCTCCCCGTGTGGCCCCTGGAGGCCTGCTGTGTGCTCCCTCCGGGACCTCTGAGTAGCAGAATGAGTAATAGAATTCGCTTTCTCAGTTGCTTCTGTGGTCTGCTGTTGAACCATAACTCACCTTCCGGCATTCTGGGCTCTACTCAACAAGCGTAATTTAATAAAGTCATAAAAAGTTGGAAGCGACCCAGATATCCATCAGCGAGGGAACGGATAAAGCAAATGTTAAAAAGAAAATCAAACATAAAATTAAAATACGATACTGTTAAAAAAAGAAGTGACAGGCCCAAAATGGAGTCCCTTACCCTAGGACAATAAACCAAGACTTAATGGCTGCTTCAGCCCCTCCCATGAGTGTGACCGTGAACCAATCCGTCTGAATTTCCTGATGACACTTGAGAGGCAGTCTGCCCGGTCAAGACTTCGAGAAAGACGAGACAAAGCGTCAACATGTGGGGACGCGGTGGACTCATTTCTGTCACCGGCGGGAGCTCGGATGGGCTTCGTCGTCCGCCTCTCTGTCCTCGAGTCCACAGACGTGCAGTGCGGCTCTCCGGTGCCACATGTGATGCTAGGGGGACACGAGGACGAGGAAGGCGTGACCCTGCCTGAGAGGGTCGCACCCTGTCATGGAGGAGCCAGAGAACAGGGGACAGACGAGATGCTGACGCTCAGGCGCCAAGCTGTGGCTTCCTCCACGTGACCTCGCTTAAGGAGCTCGGCACAGTCGTGGGGAGGTGGCGTTAGTTACTGCCTCGAAGACGAAGCCATGGGGCCCACACAGGGGTTAGGTAACCTGTCTGCCCAAGGTCAGAGCATCGGCCAGTGGCCAAGCTATGGTCTGAACCCAGCTCTGCCTGACTGCAAAGTCCATGACCTTCCCAAATTCCCCCACTGCTCAGAGGGGCCAGCTGCTCATCCTCAGGGCACGTTTGAAGCCCAGTGTCATGGGACCACAGGGAAGAGGCCAAGAATGATTCATCTGCATTTAAATAAAGCCGCCCTGGGAGAAGGGTGTCAGAGGGAATCCAGGAACAGCAAGCAGTAGTGATTTGTGTGCAAGTGCGTTTTTCAGGCTGTGGACAGAATCCAAGTGCGTGAAATCGCGAAGATGACCTTAGAGCCTCTTCCAAGAAGGAGTCCGGGGAAGAACAAACTGCGGGCGTGGCCATCGGCTATCCCTCGGCGGTGAGAGGGTGGCCTTCGCAGGACAGGGCGAAAGTCAATAATGTTGTCGCTTCGCAGCAGGGAGCGGGCTGAGTGAGCACAGAACGTCGGGCAGCTCTGCCCGGGGCAGTAGCTGCTGATTGTGGGGATCCCAAGGCAGTTGGCCCTTGGACTGCGGCCTGTCCATTTTGCCTGCCTTCTCACGATGAGTACGTTCCGAGCCGGGTGAGCCCTCGCCGTCCGGAGGGCTGGCCCTGCTGTGTGGAGCGACACCGAGACCGGAACCGCCGTGCCATCGGCTCCTCACCGTACTGGCTCTGCAGAAGCGGGTTCGGAATGTCGGGGCGCCCAGGGCCACCGGCGGGATCACGCAGCCGCCGATGGGCTCCGGGCAGGCAGCCTCCTAATGTGCCAAGGTGGCATGCCGATCGTTTTGAATTCGAGTTGCTTGAGAAACAAGCCGGTGCCAGACCACATGGACTCTCCCCTCTCGGTCCTTCTAAACGCAGGGGATACGTCTCCCCCGTGAGAGGTGCAGCCCCTGCACGAGGAGGTAGGGAGGTCTGGTCAGGGCTGAGGAGCCCGCGTAAGCAAACCTCGTTTCTCCCTGACTGGTTTGTTGCCCCAATCCTCCCGGGGGTGCTGGCGCATTGCCTGCTGAGAGTCCCCGCCAGCTGAGCACCCACGCTGAAGTTTCTAAGTTTCTGTCTTGAGAGCGTGTGCTCTGACTGCGTCTATGTGTGTGTGGGTGTGTGCGTGTGCACGCTGGTGTATACACACACGAGTGCGTCTGAGTGCGCGGTGCGAATTTTGTGCGTCTGAGAGTGAGTGTGTCTGTGTGAGTGTGTCTGTGTGAGTGTGTCTGTGTGTGGGGGCCTGGGCGTCTCTCGTTCTGCGTGTGACTGCGTGTGTTTGTGTGTTTAGTCTGAGACCCAGGCCTGGTGCCAAAGCATATGCTCCTTCCCTTCTCCTGCCCGGCTTCATGCCCGGTGGGTTATTGAACAGGTCGATTATTCAGCTTCGACGCGTGCGAGTTCGTTGGAGGCACGTGGACCCCCATAGCTTCCGCCCCCTTTGTGTGTTCTAGTCGTTAGCACCATTCCCGTGTTCTAACTCACTTAACTGGAACCAGCACGCACATGGCAGTCAAGGTTAACCGAAGTGTCCCTTCACGTTATATATGCGTGGAGAGGCGAGGTGAGGTGACGGGCTCCTCAGGGAGAGTGGGCATCAGCGGTCCCCTCTGTGCCCTGCCCCTGGGCTGGACAGCACCCGTCACGGCAATAACAACACCCGCTGTTGTGATTATCTGTCTCAATGCTGAACGACCCCACGATGACAGGAACTCTGTGCCATCGCCCGGGCCAAGCACGGCCGGCACGTGGTAGACACTTAGGAAATATTTGCTGATAATTATGGTGGAGGGGAACAGAGGGAGCTCCTTTGAAAAGAAGTTTTAGAAATAAGATAAAAAAAAAATAGGTATCTAGAACCAATGTTTCATTTAACAAAAATGGAGACGTTAAAACGGAAATATGGTTTTGTTATTTTTTCTAAAACTCTGTTTCCTTCATATATTCCGAGCTTCTAAGGCAGTAAAATAGCTTTATTGTGATATCGTTATCTCATAGAAATAAAAATATGATGTAGCAAAATGGCGTTTTTTTTATACTTTAAGCAAAACAAATGCCTGCGCTCCCGGGGAGGGGTGCTGCTTGGGTCCCCGTTCTGGAGGCAATGCCCGCGCTGCAGCCTCCAGAAACTTAGCGTGAAACACGCTTTGGGCTCCTTCGATTGCAAAGAGCAGGTCTTATAAGACTTTGGATTCCCGCAACTCAGTACCAGAGGGAAGGCTCAGTAAACGCTTCCGACGAAATCCGAATAGCGAGCACGCGTGAGTAGAGCAGATCCGTTCAAAATCAATTTATTCATTGGGTTACTGATTAATTGTCGTTCCTATTAACTACTGAGAGTTCATAGTTTCTTGTTTCACCATCATACAGTGTTTTTCAGGTTTTCCTATTCTTTGGGCCAACGCGTGGCTGGAGTCGCAATTTCACGTACCTGTGGAATTCTGAATTGGATTCTGTCGCGATGTGATCAAAGGTTTTGCAAATGGCAGAGCAGGTTCGTTTCTTCCATTGTCTCGTCTGCGCGCTCAGCTGCCCTTCTGAGTTCTGTTAATTTGCAGAACTGCTTTCTCGAGCGGAAGAGACCGCGATGGAGTCACAGCCCGTGTATGGGGAAGTGTGTTTGAGTTTGGACTACAGGTGTGTGTCGTGGTCCTCTGCATATGTCCCCACCCCGCCCCCGTCCCCGCCTGTGTACACACAGACACGTCCGCCCCGTCCGTTTCTGTGTCCGTCTCCTCCCTCCTCCCACGTCAGCCCTTTCCAAGAGGCACGTGGTTTTTCTCGGTTAATCCAGGAAAGAAGAAAGCTGAGCTTCTGGTTAATTTTCTTAAAGAGCTCAGCTTCTGAAATAGAAAGCCTGTGCAAAATTGGCCGTCGACTAGGCTGGGCTGGCAAAGCATAAATAAAACAAGGAGCAGGAAAAAGTGCGGACCGGGTTGAGAACAGGGACTGTTCCTCCGCTCGTGCACGAGCCTTGCGATGCTTCGCGTGTGGTCTCCTCTGGGACTGTCATTTCCGTTCCGCTGTTTTGGATGGATGCGTCTTACGCTGTGATTTGATTTGAGGGGACGGACCCGGCACCTCACCATGTGCCAGGGGCTAAGGCAGGCTCTGTTGGAAGTTGCATAGCAAGTAGAATCCACTGCTTCTTCCTCTGGGGACCCAGAAGCCAGTCGCCCGCTCGGAGGGTCCAGCGGCTTCCCTTACATTTGGGATAAAAGGTAGCCATGGCTTCGAGTGCCGCGGACGACCTGCAGCTGCCCAGGTGCCCGAGCCCCTTCTCGTCCCGCCGTTCCCCGTCGCCTGACATGCTCTCCCTCTCCCCGTCAGGCCAGTTTCTTCCCACCGCAAGCTTTGCACTGGCCGTGTCCCCCATGCGGGGAGCCCGTGACCCAGCTCAGGTGCTCCTCGTCCTTCAGGCCCTGGTTAACTATCACCTGACCCCCACCCTTCCAGCCCCCCTGCACCCCAGGCCTCTCAGGCAACACTGCTTCATTTCCCCCCTAGTGCTCACCTCTGGGTGACGTCAAAGACTCTTGCCCTAACGCCCACTCATTCGCCACTGGATCGTAAGCTCCCTGGGAGCCGGTGGCTTGTCTCCTGCTGTGTCCGGGCACCTGGGTCCAGAGACCCAGCATAACCTCAGGACGCGTTTCTGTCATGAGCTCTAGAACCACCTCGTTCCACAGACACAGGGACCCGTCAGGGTCCCGTCAAAGAGGCTGTGCCGTGTGTTCTACTAATTTTTTCTCTTTGAAAATTGGGTGGCAGTGGGTTTTGCCAAGTAAGTGTTGTGAATTCTTATGTGTTCAAGTTCACGCTTTCTGGTTTTTCTCACTTTGATTTGCGTGACTAGAAAAACCCTTCGCTTCAGAATGATAAAAACAGCCGCCTCAATTTTCGTCTAGTGTTTTTATGTGTTTGATTTACACTTTAATATTTAATCCATCCTGCATTTCTTTTGGAATAAGACACACGGTAAGAATCCAAATTAAATTTTATTCAAACTGCGAGCTGGTTGTCCCAACACCGTTTAGTGGAAAATTTCTCACTTCTCTGCTGATTTGAAGTGACAGCTTGATGATACGCTGATCCCTCTGCAGGCGTGCCGCTTCCTGGGGACAGTTTTCTGTCCCACTGATCTGTGGGTCTGGTTCTTTGCCAGCACCATATATTACTTATGGGAGCTTCGTTATGGCACCGCGTCTAATCTGTAGGGTAAGCGTCTCTTTCTGTAGCTCTTATTTGCTTTTCAAATGTTTTATTGTTTCTCAAATTACCTTTATGATGACTTTGTCAAATTTTTAAAGAAGTGCCAGTGGATTTATTGTGGTTGCCTTCTTGGAATATATTAGTGTTTTTAGACTTGCTCGTCTAAGCATTTGGAATGTTTCTTGACTTCTAATTGCCGGCGTCCTCCAGGACTTTGTTCATTTTCGTTCGATACTTGCTGATCTCTAGAGGATAGAGCGTGCTTAGTCGGCCACATCATTTTGTCCCTTTTCCGTGTTTTTCCTTCGTATGGTTGGCTCTAAAGCATCTCTCTACTCTCCGTCCATTTCCCTCTGGGTTTTATCAGGGGGAGCGAGACAATATTCTGAGGCAATATTCTGAGGTCTGGAGAGACTTCTTGTTTGATAGACTGACTCGAACCTTCCATGACTGTCAAGGTTTCATAAAGCCGAGATGAGCTTGCCAGGTCCCAGCCCTTCAGGAAAGGCAATCCACAGCCGGCTGCTCGTGAATCTCCTTGAAGCAGGTGATTTGCTCGTCACCTTGCGTTTGCCAAAGTAAGACAAACATTCCCTTCGAACTCACCTTCCAGATGCACTGAAGCCTTCGCACTGACAGCCACAGGTGTCGACGAGTCACCAGCTGATCTGGAAAGAGATCATTTGAGTGTAGACGGTGCTTGGGGATTAACGGAAGCAAGTCAGATTAACTTCCGTTGGCGAGAGCTCGGGCTCCGGGCTTGGACCGTCCAGTTCCGACTCTTGGTTCACGCCTGCCCCACACCATAGTGACAGACAGCTGTTCCTGGGGTCGGCCATGGACCTGATCCTCAGCGGAAAGCAGAACCTCACGGATTCCTCGCAAGCACCTGAGATATTGGCAGCATCTTCCCTCCATCGTAGATGTTTAAAACCAAAATTTGGACTCAGTAGTCTGTCCCCGAATGCTTAGGTAGTGGAAAGAGGCAGTAAGGGCTTGGACCTAGGTCTGTCTAATTCAAAAGCCCGCATTGCTTCTAAGTGATCTGGGGGTGCTTGGGGTTCCTCTTACCCCCTAGCTTCTGGGCATTAGCATATGCTGTTTCCCCAGCCCCTCTTTTTCTACATCTGATTCAATACCCGGATTAGCCGTGAACCCCTACCCGATGCGTTTCATACAGCCACCGCCTCCCCGAAGCCCAGCTTCTTCTGGATCATTCTGCACACACTGCGTGACAGTTTGGGGCTTACCCATCGCCCCGTCTGGACGCTGAGCTCCTGGGCCAGCAACAGCCCTCCGCGATTCCACAGGAGAGAGGCTTAATGATCACTTCACCCATCTTTTCACGCGTTTAATCAGTAATTATCAACTAAGACAGGCCAAGGCCCCATCTTCGTGGCTCCCGCCTTCTCGTGGGGGGAGATCGAAGGGTAAACGAAAAATGACAAACACGCACGCGCACCTATTTCCCTTCTGCTCCCCCGTTTTGCGTTTTAATGCTCCCCTCGCCGTGAAGATGCAGCCCGGGGTTGACCTCGTGCGTCGCTGCCACCTGTTTCTCCGCATCGTCACCCCCAGGCGCACAGCCCGACTGACGGGCACGGTGGCTCGTGCTTAGCCTCGGCTGCTCCGTCTCTCCAGGATCCGGGCCCTCGTTCCCATCTGGGGGACAGCCCGGAGGGCCCCTGCCGCGCCTCTCCCGCACTCCAGCGGAGGTCACATGTTTGTGCGTCGCTGCCATCCACATAGCCTCTAATTCGGTGACGCTGATGGACAGCTGTAGCTTTCATTTCCTCAGAAGCTCACCGGCAGGGAGGTGACATGTCCTGTGGCTGCTTCCTCTGTGTGCCCCATACCAGGAACCCCCAATAAAACTAAGTGAGACGGAGCCATGTTGGGTAGAAAGAAATAGCCCAGAGCCCTTCACTCTTTGAAAGAACTCAGCGTTCACTATTAGCAAGTCAATGGATCAGCCACCAGCGGGCACAGGGACGTACGTGTGCACGCGATTGACCTGCTTTGCAGAGAAGCCATGACCTCAGGAGTCATGGGCTTTGCCAGGTGAAACGAAACGCCCGAGTCGTGAATTAGATTCTTTTCCTCCCCTCTCGCTTTTCAGAGGAAATGTTTCAGGCGCATAGTTTTTTCTCTCTCGAGCAGAGAATGGCTCTCCCTCCCCTGGCTTTGTCTTGTCACATTCTCTCCATATCGAGTTTCCTGTTGGAAAAGTAAGAAACCAGGTGGATAAGGAAGGGGCCGTTTTCTTTCCCGGTGGTGACCGACGACACGGGGGGCCAGGGAGGTGTCCTTTGAAGGGTTCGTTTTGCCCCAAGGTCCTTGGAAGCCTCGGGAGCTAGACATCGACTGCAGGAAGGAGGAAGTTATGTCATGAGCTGGCGCTTACTGGGCCCCTCGCCTGTGCAGACAGCGCGTTTCGCACGCGTTACTCATTTTGCTCTCTGGGTGGGGATGACTGTCATCCTCAGTGTGGGACGGGGAAACTGAGGCAGGAAGCGATTATGTGTCTTGCTCAAGGTCACGTATTTAGTAGGTGGCGTAGCTGGGACGGGTCCACGCACTCAGCCTCCGTGTAGCATCGCCTCACTGACGGCTGAGTTCTCGGGGTGCCCGCCTTAAAGAACAGCTCCTGACAGCTCCCTTTTTTATCACGGTCCCAAGTCGCACGGGCGTGCTGGCTCTGTCCCTCCCGCCTGCGAGCCACTGCGTGGGAAGGAGCTATCATCAGGCCGTGCCATCCACCTGGAATGGTTTTCAAACGCAGCGGAATATTTGGTTTTGTATTTCAGGGGCTGCGAACCCAGAGCACTCTAGTTTGCTCAAGATAAAATTCTCACAGTCTCGGTCTCAGGGCGTGACATGAGACGATGGCAGGTGGCCGAGGCTCGCTTAGTCCGCTCCTGCCGGAAGTGGCCTCACATTATGACCCGGAGGGCGCTCAGAGTCTGGAGAGGCTCTTGAGCCAGGAAGGAGATGGATTTGTCTCCTCAGGTCTTATGTCTAGGATGAGACGATGCGCACACTGCCTTTGGAGGAGGAGCTAAAGCAGGAAAACTGTCAGGTTCATCGACTCAAGACGTGAATTTTCGCAAAAGCTCTAACCTGAGCTTGACAATTTCCTGCTGGCTCCTTTCGCTGTAAAAATTCAGGGTCGAAAGAGGCATTACTAAATATTGGAGAGATATTAAAGCAATAATGTTAATAAAGATATAATACCTTTAATAAAGTAAGGGAAACAGAGCTGACGCTTTCTACGAGAACTGGCTGGATAGTGGAAGAGTAGAGATTTGACAAGGATGTGAGCATCGCCCCTCACTGGGCGTGCGCATGAGCAACAAGCATCCTGGTGAAAAATCAAACCCGGATTTTTACAACCATGATGGGTACGAATGGTAAAACCTCCCGTTTCAGGTCGCAATCTACTTGCTATCTAATTAAAATGGGAGGCTTCAGTCTATACTTAGAGAAGATTGTCTCTTTGTCCTAGAAGGACCAGCTAGAATATTCTACTCGGTTACCAATTTTTGTGTGAGCGTCGAGGCAAAGTTTGAAAGTGTTATAAAAAACGAGTATCTCGTTTGGAAATGTACGTTGTGGTGTAGGCTGGGCCAGAGCTACAGTCACCTTTTCTGTGTTCTAGAACTTTCTAGAGGAGAGGAAATGGGACCATGCGCCCTGTGGGCTCCGTGTGAGGTAAGCGCTGTTCTGAACACCGTGCGTGGTCTGTGGTGTCACAGGTGTTGGAGTTGAACAGTTACCGACGGGGGACCCGTGTTGACGCAGAGGACGCGGGGCTGGCTCGCCTCGTGCCCGAGGGCAGGGAGGTTATCGCGGCCATCGGCGCGGGAACTTTCAGTCCGAACGGTAGGGCCATCTCGGACAGAATGATAAGATTTGGGGACTCGTACTGATGTGATAGCGTGTTCTGATAAGGCCATCCTCACGGGTCAGGGGATGAGGCCACACTTCCCGGGGGTTCCCTAGGAGGGTGGGGGGTGCGTAGTCATCATCGTGCGTCTCGCTTGGGCGGAGGTGGATATCGAGGCAGGAAATGGGAACTCGAGTGACGGCGATGACACAGAGAAGTGGGCGCTTTCCCGTCTGGGGCTGGCGTCTCAAAAGGGGTATGAACTCCGAGACACAGGTGCATTTGGGGTTCCTGCAGCCTCTAGCCCCACCATTCACTCACCGATCTTACGTTCACGTAGTATGTGTGGGGTGACTACTGCGTACCAGCCACAGGAATATAGCCGTGAGAAAACACTCTTCTCAGAGAATTTATAGTCTAAAGGGGAAGATAATATTAAACAGCTTTTAAAAATATTAATCTTATAAACTTATTTATTGCGGTAAAATACACATAAACATAAAACTTACCATCTTAACCATTTTAAGTGTATGATGCAATACATTAAGTTCACTCACATTGTTGCACAGTCGTCACCACCATCCACCTCAGAATTTTTTGTCGTTCCAGATGGAAACTCTGTAGCTATCTAACTGTAACCCCCTCCCCCTCCCCAGCCCCTGCACCCACCATCCTACTGCTCGTCTCTATGAACGTGACGATTGTGCACATCTCACGTAAGTACAATCACAGAACAGCCTTAACATGTCTGGCTTCCATCGTTTCAGACAATGCCCTCAAGGTTCATCCGTGCTATAGCACGCGTCAGGATTTCCTTCGTTTTTAAGGCTGAATAATATTCCATCGTACTCACATACCACATTTAGTTTATCTAGTCATCCATCGATGGATGCTTCGGTTGCTCCCAGCTTTCAGCTATAGTGCATAATGCTGCAGTGCTCATGGGTGCACGAGTATATCTCTGTGAGACCCTGCTTTCGATTCTTTTCGGTAACAAGTTGCTTTTCAAATGTGAAAAATAAAAACGCACCTACGAAATATATACTACAAGGAAACCGAGCAGTGAACGTACAAAGGGCGCCATCCTCCGTGCGGCGAGAGGCTCAGCATGGCAGGGTCCTGGGGAAGATGACGTCCACGGCGAGGCAGAAACTGGCTGGGGGTGAGGCGGGGGAGGGGCCGGAGGGAGCAGCAGCCCAGGGGCAGGGGAAGCACACGCAGGCTCCGCACAGCCCGGCTCCCAGCACCGAGGAGGTGCAGGTGCGGCTTGTTCAGGGGTCCGCAAGGCGGTAACAGACCAGGACCCGGGCCCGGCGGCTCCGGGGAAGGTAGGATATGCTAATTCTTGCAAAAATCTCTTTGCCAGGCTATTTTCATTTCTTTTATTCCTGAATGTTCAGGACAGTCTTTTTTTAGAAAGCGGACCTCGTCTCATCTTTGCTGGGGAAAGCATTAGGGGAAACACCTGTTCAGTGACTGAAATTGAGTGACAGAGGACAGACAGCAGAGACGACCAGGGGTGTGGCAGCTCCACGAGGGACGTCGGTGGGGGAGGGCAGCGTGGCAGCTTCATGAGGAGGCCGGCAGAAGCACCCCGGGCCCCCCGAGAGATGCTCGGAATGACCTGTGTAGCGCTGGGAAAATGTGCTTATGTTGTTACAGATTGATGAGGTCGGCCAAGTTCATACACATGCATATGGCACCCCTTTCTAGGTCTTTTTGTTTATTTTACGTCGAGTCCAGCTTTCTGCGGGGTCAACTGGATGCGCACTTGTCCGGACCCAAGAATCTATTGAACTTATGCCTAGTGAAAAAACAGGTCATCATTTGCTTATTACAAATTTCAAGACTATCGACCTATTCATCATAAAGTCCGTGTATTCTAAACAGAGGGGATGTTCTGTTGGTCTTTGGCCCCAAGCAGTAGAGTTTTGGAGCAACAAGTGTTGAGAGTCACTGGCCCGCAGCCTTCAAACTTACTGTCTTGGTAACGGAGTGCGATGCCCCTTTGGCCACGGCCACCGAGAAACGCAGAGTCGAATGCAGTGACGACTTGCAGACGTCAGCCCCTGTCAGATGCGGCTGCACCCTCTGTGTCTGTCAGTTTCAGATCTGATTTATTACTAAATATCCTGATTCACACACATGGCTAGCATTCCAAGTACTGTGGGAACAGCCCAGGTTCAGAAAGCAAATAAGTTCTCATCCAATGTACTGGTAGGAAATTGTAGCTCCTGGTGTTCACTGGACAGAGCTGGTATTCTCCCTACAAGTTCAAGTCCTTCCCTTTGACCAGAAGCAGGAAATCGTAGCTGACCCGGGGTGCCCGTGGCGTGGAAGTGTGGCATCTTTAGGAAAGTCGGTATGTGAAAGATCGTAGCCAGAGAAGGAGCGAGAGCATTTCTGAAGGGTCTCAAGGATCACGGAGGCCACCTTAATAGCACGTCCCATTATAGGTGGGAAAGCGTGAATCATATTTAAGCTGTGGGTGGTCAGAGGAGTCGATTACAGTGGTGAATCTGTGGCTGTAACAATGGGGTATATACCTTTATGGGCATGATAAGCTTGAACCTCCACTCGTGTGTGTGTGTGTGTGTGTGTGTGTGTGTGTGTGTGTTACTCAGTTTGTCTTCTTCATCAGTTTACTGCTGGGCCAAGCTGGTTTGACTAAAGGATGACAAGCTCAAAGCAGCAGCGACAATTTGGATCTGCGCGTCCTTGCCCTGGGAAAGGAACTTATAGCGAATACTGGTACATTAAAATAATAAGACATTGTACGAAAAGAGTTTGTGGAGGATCATATATATATAAAAAAAGAGGTAACCAGCCCTAAAAGGTTTTAAAAGTATTTATTTGCAGGCCTACCTAGCCTCTTTTTAACCACTAGCTGGTAAAATTCTCTTTTTTTGCTGAAACTGTTTTTCAGACTATGTATCCTATAAAAATAAAACTCTGCCTTGGCCAGTGAAAATATATTCTGTTAATAATCCTGGTAAGTCTATGTAAGTGGGTGCATACCATATGTCCCGCGTACTACAAATGATTTAAATGCATATCGGGCGAGACAAAGAAAGATTCTGTTTTCCTAGTTCATATACTGTTGGGGACCCAAGGGCAGGGAGAACGGAGGTCACTTATCACACTGGCGAATCTTAGACGGGTCACGTCATGTCGAAAGGGTGAAAGATCTCATTTATTCAGCATGACTGAGCCATAAGCAATTTTCCATACAACCTCAGGTTGCCTTTGTAAATGCTAAAGTTTTAACCTTTCTTCTTATAATTTATGATTATTTCTAGCATGTCTTGTGTACCTCCTCATCTTCTGAAATATCGGTAGACATTTGTGACATGTAGAAGACATATTATCCTTAATTGAGGTGGACGTCTGTGGATATCACTTCTCCAGGAGTTACCTGTGCTCTGAGCGGCAGCCGAGGGGGTGGACCGGGCTGTCGCGTTTGTCTGAGGGATGCCACAAGTGACCGAACTAGGAGTGTGCGCCTGACTCGGTCTGGTCCAGCCGATCTGCACTGTGAGAATTTAGACTGGGGACAAAAGACTCTGAAGCGAGAGACGAGGAGAGGTGAGCTGGTTGGCGTGTCAGCCTTATCGGGGCTGGAGTCCTTCCAGGGCCAGAAGATGCCCCACCAGCGGAGGTGATGGGTGGACAGAGAGCAGAGTGACAGGTACGCGGACAGGAGACGGGGTGCAAACAAAGATGCCGCCTGCAGGCAGGGTAGCAGCAGGGTCACGGGACACAGAGAGGCCCGGCTTCTAGGTGAGGACGGCCAGTAGGTTTTCTGTTTGTTTGTTTCCATCAACGAGACTTGAGAAATTGTCAGGCCCTTTGAAACCCCCTGATAACCGGTGGGTCTGCGACTTTAGTTCAGGTACCTCCCCTGCCCTCCCCCCGAACTACGCGTGTGGCTCCCGACACGGTCCCTGTGTCCACCACTCGGTCTTTGCATGTGTCGCTCCTTTTGCCTGGAGCTTTTTCTTTCTCTAGCATCTCCCGTGTGTGCAATTCTGCTCATGCGTCGAGACCCAAATCAAGGAGGCTTGGGACACGTCGAGCCAAGGCACGCCTTCCCTCTCTTGGACCCCCATGGCACTCTTTGCCCGCGTTGGCTGCAGTCTCTGCTGGTGGCTCTCTGGCATGTCCCTTCTCTGGTGACAGACCCCCCAGCTCCTTAGGGTCAGGGTCTCCTTCTGATTCTCCATTGACTCTCCAGTCGTACCTGGCACGGAACACAGTGCGGAGTAGCCGTTTATTAAATATATTTGTGTGAATGAAGGAATGAAGGTCTAATCCGCTACAAGAATTCGGGATGGACATTTTGGGTTTAGACTACATCTTGCCAGAACCGCGCGAAGTCGTGCGCTCAGACACGCTTCTCCTTCCTCATCCGCAAACCTGTCAGACACACCGCGTGCGGCTGTCCAGCCAGATGCGGGTGACCATGTTCCCTTCGCTCTTACAATAAAAAATGAAACGATCCCGGCGTTGTCTGATTTTTGAACCGACGCTGTCTCGCTGTCCCCAGGGTAATCAGAGCGGGTCCCAGAGGAGCCCGGCCCATGCCTAAGAAATTCTAGTGCTGGGGTCAGACAGGGAGCTCGGTAGCGATGAAAATCTGCGCTCAGTGACGTAGCGGTTATTTCCCGTTGATCGCTCAAGGCTCTGTTGATGAGAGGAACCAAATAAAGCACTTTAAAGAAAAACTTATTTATTTAAATTAGTTTCAAGTGTACAGCCCATTGGCTAGACATCCATAGAGTTCATAAAACATCCCCCAGTTGCCGCCCCCTCCCCGGCCGTCACACTACGTTAGCTGAGGCGGCAGCACCGCAGAGCGCACGAGAATTTGGACTCACTCCTCCTCTTATTTCATTTAAAAAGCGGGAAAAGAAGGAGCAGGAAAAAGAAAGAACGAAGAAAACCTCTCCTGAGCTCCGATGCCCTCGCTCCCGCTCACATCACGTGCCGGCCACGTGCGTAGCGGACGCGTAAGCGGGGGTGCTCAGCATGCGGGGTGTGATCCTGCGGGGCTGGGGTTCACTGGTTTCCTAACGTCCCCCTGCACAGCTCTCTCAGAGGAGCAACCCCAGTGAAACGAGAATGTGATAAAGCAGTGCGTTTGCTGTGTCGTTGGACCATCGGGATGCCGCCGGCCCAGCCCCGTGGTGCCGGGCTGGAAAGATGATGTTTGGAGACACAGCGTGTTTACATACAAGTGTAATTCGCCAGAGCAGAAGGATTTCTCCCCGGGATCAACCGAATGCATGTATTTTATTAAGCGGTCCTTTTGCAGTACTTTTTAATTTATTTACCTTTTTGGCGGGCTCTGTTCATTTGCTTGGGTTATGTCCTCCAGCTGTTGTATAGGAATCTCATGCAATTACCTTGGGCTGCAAAGGTGAATTGTTCGTGAAAATTCAGCAATCGGTAATGTAGTTGGGTTCAGGTCAGTTTGCTGCAGCCTGTCTTTGAGGCTTGCAAATCTCCACGATGTAGTAGCTCTCACAAACTTAACACAGAGGCTGCTGTTGACACCAACCTTACTCGTTGGACACGGGTGCTCAGAGTGCGGTGGACACCACAGTGATTTCGATGTCCACCCTCCTCCTTTTCCTGACGCCAGACCGAGACTAGAGAGTCTTTGGCTGGGAAAGAGTAAGCCGTTGCTGGTCTCCTTGACCGAGTGTCAACAGCGCTATGTCACGCTGACTGTTGACTAGCTCGGCAGGCCCCGGAGGCGTCGTGGAAGTGAACGCTCACAGCCAGGTGTGGGAGAGGGAGCGAAAACATCAGATATCGCCCTCACCAGCACAGGTGTTTCTCTCCATTCAGCAGCCTCATCGAGAGGTGAGGAGCGACGATGCATCCGTCAACTGCCATACACAGGTGACCTTGAACGATGTGGGGTTACGGGTGCTGACTTAACTTCCAGGAACCTACCGTTGACCGGAAGCCTTACCGCGAACGTAAACAGGTGAATAACACACATTTTGCCTGTCGTATGTATCACATACCGTATTTTTATAATACAGCAAGTCGGAGCAAACGAATGTTATTAAGACAACATACGGAAGAGGAAATGTGATTGCAGTATTTACTGGAAAAAGTCTGTGTGTCATGGACCTGCACACTTCCCATCCGTTATGCTTGAGGGTCAAGTGTATGTGCCAGCCCACCCGTCCCCGCGTCCCAAACCCGGCCAAGTTAAGGGAATCCGTTTGTATGTTTGTTGGGGGGTTTGGGGGGGCCGGTCACAGAGGATAAAGAGGGAAGCGCTGAGGAGAGAAGGCACTTGGCATTTTTTCGAGAACTCCGGAACGAGGAGACCAGGCACCGGAAGCGCCTACAGGTCCGCGTGGGCGAGCACCGAGCATGCGGCGCTCCGCCCGCGTCCCCAGCCCGAGCCCCTCCCGTCCCCAGTCCCTTCGCGGCCCTGCCCTGCGGTGCACCCTCCTCTCCTGGCGTCTCCACCTCCTGACCTGTCCGTGGGGATACCTGTAGGACACACCTGGGGTCACATGAGGAAGCGCTGGGAGGTGGCAGCGGGGAGGAAGGACGACCTCAGAGGGGGCTGAGCGGGGAGGCCGAAGACTGCGAAGCTGGGACCGACAATGTGAGCGGCCGTGGAGAGCGACCTTGGAGGGGAGCTCTGACTGCAGAGGAGGCCGGAGCCCCCGGGGTGCTCGGGGCTGGACGGCAGTGCCCGGCACGAGCAGCGTCCTGGCGCCTGCTGTGGCCCTGCCAGGTGCCCCCCGGGAACATCTGTTCCTTCTGAACCTCGCTTGTATCGGAGATGCTCCCGTCTCGAAGACCTACGGCCCGGCAGGGTCTGCGGTCGGAGGGCAGGTGGAGTGGGGGCCAGCGGTGACCGCACAGTCAGCCCGAAGTCACTCTGCTGGGTCCCCAAGGAAAACTTTTCACCTTCCTGTGCTGCCTGCCTTCCACGTAGCCCCCGAGCCCACTTGATCGAAAGCCACCGAACAGAAAGAAGCCCAAGGCAATCGGTTTCGGAATGACATGACCTCCTCCCAGAAGCGGAGCAGCCCTCTGTCCGCCAGCCCTGGAGCTGGAGTTCCTGCCTCCTCTAAGTCACACTATTTTTAAAGTTGTTACTATTTTGGATGCGACTGTTGCTATTTTCTTAGAAAGTTACCATTTTTTTTTCCCCTTGGCAGTATACCTCATTTCTTTCCTTAAATGTCATTTTGTTGGAGCCAGGGTCCAGAATTTTTTCCAATGTTATCTTTTTCCCGAGAGTTACAAAGGGAATAAATCACCGGGAAAACAAGATTTGCCTCTCGACTGTTTCGTGTGTGTGTTTTTTCCTTCCTACCCTCCAGAAGCTGGATTCTTGCATTTTTACTGAACTGTTCCTGCAACACATTCTTAAATTCTGGATCTTTCCACTGCTTTCCCGTCATACACAAGCACATATGAGCTCACGGCAAGCTTTAGAGACAGGACAGGTTTAATCATCACCACTTTACAAAAGAGGGAATCAAATCTTTATATGCCGAGTGACCTTTTCGGAGTTATACAGGTAGAAAGCAAAGTGAAGCGTTGAACTTCAGCTGTTTTGGTGGTGACGGCACCATGTGACATCATGGTCTACGTCAGGAGGTGGCATAGCCAAGCAGTTAAAGCTTCAGGCTTCTGGAGACTGCCCAGCTGTGACTTTGGGCACGTAACAAATCGCTCTCTGCCTCAGTGTCCTCATCTGTAAATGAGGATGATGGTACCCATCTCACACTTACTTGTAAAATGCTAAAACAGACCATAGCACATATTAAGCACTTAGTAATTTATGGTTGGTATTTTAATCCTTTGTTAATCTAACTTTTCTCTCACTGGAATTTTCCTATTTTAAAATTATCTATCTATTAAAAATTTGATTTTGGTGTTTTGAATTTTAATGGTCTCATATAGATCAAAAATCCAAATTACCAAAATATGTATTCTTAAACTTTTCCCTTTTACTCCTGTTTTTCATCCTTTCCAGCGTCAACCCCTGTCTTCAGAGCAGCAGCAATTGTTACTAATTTTTTTTTTTTAATCTGCCCAGGGATTTTCTTCGTGTATTCAGGGAAAAATGGATATTTCTTCCTCTGACCCACAAACTTGTACATGAATAGTAACTTACCATCGTCTTTATTTTCTTTCTTAATACTAATCTTGAAGTTACTTCCATATAAATAGAACTTTCTTATACATATTTTTCTTTTCATCAAATTTTACAGTTGTATTGTAATCCGTTATATGTAGGCTCGTTCCAGTCTTTTGCTGTTACAGACCGCGTTGGAATGGATGGCTTTGCATGTATATCATTTTGGATGTGTATATGAAATGAACTGAATAGGTGTCGGTATTCAAAGAATACGTTGACTTCCAGTTTCGATAGATACCATTGACCAAATTGCCTTCTCTGAGATTGTACTAATGTAAGCTCCTGCGAGCGACGTGAGACAGTGTCGGATGACCTCTTCCTCTGAACTCTCCCACCGCAGGGAAAATTACACCGAAATTTTCGTTTGACTTAGGAAGATCGATGTGTTTCTGATGATGCGTTTTCTCAAGAATATGCTTTTGAGTCGTCACCTGTTTTTGTCTGTTTCCGTCATTGCAGAATGTTTTCGAGTGCTTGATAGCCCTTGCACACTGCTCCTGATGTTTATTTCTAGAAAGACGATCACTTTTTGTGGCTGGTACCGGGGGGATCTTCTGCTAGCCTCTCTCATCGGTTGGCGTTTGCGTTTATGGAAGTCAGTGACTTCCTCGGACTCTATAACCTCGCTGCATTCTCTCACGCACATGACGCTTTTTCAGTTGATTCTCTTGGGTTTCCTAGAGGCACAATCCTAACTGCAAACACCGATGATTTTTGCTCTTTTCCTTCCATTTTTTTACCCTTCCGTTGTCTCCTTCTCCTGGGTGGTTTACTGCAGTGTTACACAGGACGAAATGGTTCAATGATGTCCCTTTGGCTCCTGACGTTAGAGGGAACGCTTGTCATGGTTTCCCATTAAGTAAGATGATGGGCTTGTTTTATAAATCTGTATTAGTGAGGGTTTTGCCTTTTATCAATTCAATAATTCGAGAGATGTCACGTCTTTTCGACATCTGAAATGATCGTTTTACTTTTCTCTTTAAATCTATGATTATGGTGAATTTTCTTAATCTAGTTCCTAATATTAAACTATCCTGGGATAGTTTAACCTCCTAAAATAAATCCCACTTGGTTATTATATGATCCTTTCATGTGCCACTAATTTTTTGTTGCTACTATTTTATTTAGAATTTTTGCATCTAAAATAATAAGTATCACTGATGTATTGTTATCTTTCTCTGCGTGCTGTTGGTTTTTGTTGTCAGTTTTCTTCAAATCTTAGAATGTATTTAGTCTGTGGCTTGCATTTTCATTTTATTAACAGCGTTTTTTTGAAAAGCAAAGTGTTTGGTTTTGATGAAATTTGATGTATCAGTGTTTGGTAGTGTATGCTTTATATACCCTGTTTAAAGAGTCTTTGGCTAATTCAAGTTCACAGAGATTTCGTCACCATTTTCTTCTAGAAGTTCTATAGCTTCAACTTTATATTTAGGTCTGCGATCCATTTCGAGTTAATTTTTGTATATTATTGAGGTAAAGGTCAAGGTCGATTATTTTCACGTGTGGATATTCAGTTGTTTCGGCATCGTTTGGGTTAGAAATGATTCATTTGCATCTTTGTTGAAAATCCCTGATCACATATGTTGGATTCTTTGAGATTATCTGTATGGATGGTGGTGTTGTCTGCAGTACATGCAGATTTTCTTCTTTATTTTCAAGTATATGCTTTGATTTGTCCCCCGGCCCTCCCTGCCCCCTTATCGAGCTGGCTAGGACCTCCAGCACGGGGTTGCATAGAAGTGATGACAGCAGACATTTTGGGCTTATTCCCAAATTTAAGAGAAAACTTTCAGTCCTTCGTCACCAAAAGGGATGTGTTACCACAGAAGGATGTTTAGGACGAATTTTGTGAGGAAGCCTAACCGAGCCCGTACGGAGAAGGGACATGGAGACGACTCTCTATTTGTCCTACATAAGAAGACATTTCCCGGCTCTTTCATGTTCCTCTGCTGCCCGATTTATGACAAGCTCGTCCTTGCCCCTTTCCCGAGCCAAGATCCAGGGAGGCTGGCTCGTTATGCCAAGGTCGCCTGGTGATGCGCTGGCGGAATGAGCCAAGGTTCCAGACCTAACGCTTGAGGCTCTTTGAGGCAGGTCGGGTCACCACCACCGAGCCTGGAGGTCTCTGTACGGAGCTCGCCACCACGTAGCCCGACGCCGCGGTCTAGAACTTTCTGTACGCCTACCTTTCTCCGTCCCTTCCCATCTCCCACGGCCCTTCTCTTCACACTGTCCCCTGTCCCTGCCACTGCGGTGAGAGGTGGCTTCAAGGCTAAAACAACTTTTCCCAACCGTGCCCCATCCTTGGGTTTCCACTTAGAAAACTCAGAAGCAGCTCCCGAGGCTGGAATCTTTGTCTCAGAGGTGGTGGTGGTGGGTTGTTTTTTTCCCTTGGTGTCTTGTCAGACGAAGCCTCCTCACGGTGGCGAGTCCTGCCCCACACGCCCAGCGTCTGAGGCCGTTCGGATGATAAAGACTTCACGCAGCGGAGGCTGCTGATGCGGAGTCCTCCTAGGAGGCAGGACAATCTCACTCAGTCTAAACCGTGGGGCCCCTTCCCTTGGGAGTTGTCTGGGACAGTCTCTAAAATTAACTGGGCCACATGTGAGTGCAGAAGAGACGCCTCCCAGCCCATCAGCAGGACAGGATCCGCTCAGAGCAGGCGTTCGGTCCTCCGTTGCTAGGAGCGTTCCCGGTCAGGCAGACGGATGGGTACTCAGGACGGCAGAGGCCAGCAGCCCGTTTGTGGGAACGGCAGCTGCTACACGGCGGATTGATTGTTCCTCATGCGTCCTGAAGGTGATGTCCTGGTATTTAGATTCTGCTTATCTGGACAAACTGAGAGGGAGATTGGGGGATACCATCACACCTCCAGTCTGGCCCCAGCCTTTTGGGGATCTTGCTCATTGTGTGATGCTGGTATCATGGTATAAGGTGGGAGTGCGTCTGTTCCCTGGGCCTCATGGGCTTGGTGCCCTAATGATCACCAAACTCCCTCTCCGCCGGCAAGGTGGAGAAGGATAAGAGAAAGCTGATGAAAATATCACAAATCCGTTTCAATTAGTAAGTCAGCCTGGTCAACAAGAAAGATGCCTACAGATTTTAATTGGTCGCAGGGGAGGAGAACAGAATGTTCTACGATGTCCTCGCTCACCCCGGTATTGAATTATCTGGGCCACAGGGCAGCTGCGGTCTTTTCCCCCAGGGCTAAGGATGTCTGCCTGGAAATAAAATCCAAATTCTGTGTTAACCTTTTTACCACCATGTTGCTTCAAGACAGACATATTTCAGTGGAGCTAGCTTCGGTGATGCCAAGCCTGTCAATCTTATTGTTCGAAAACTAACCTCAGGGAACACAAATGTTCGGGGAGGGGACGGTCCATCCAGGAGAGTGACCGGAAATCGCTGGGGTGAAATGTAGGTCTGTGTTCTCATGCTAGTCCCGCCCATAATTCCAGAAGCCAGTCTCCTGCCCTGAGCGTCGGCTCCTCCAGCGTGGTGATGGCGACGGCTGTGTCGTCTCAGAAACTCCTTTGGAAGTCATCACACTTCCGGCGTGAATCCTGACCCGTTCTAGGGTATGAAGAGGTTTCGCCGTCAAGTGATACTGTCGTATTCCAAGAGTTTCTCTCCCACCTACATTTTTACCTTGCGCGATTCACGTGCTGCACTGATCAGGGCAAGCTAAGTTTTGCTGTGGCAATAACCTCCATATCCCAGAGGCTTGTGTCTCGCGGTTACAACGGTCGGATACAGGTGAGTCTGCTTTGTGCGGTGGCCGTCCTTCCGCAGCGGTGAGAATTCGAGTTGCCCCCATCCCGCGGCTTCCCTTTGGCCTGCGTCAGGCAGCCCACGCCATGCGTTTCTTCACTCACACTCAGACGAGGCACAGTCAGTCACACGGGCCCATCATAATTGCGAGGGAGGCTGGGACATATGGCGAAGCTGGTGGCTATTTGCGGAGCCCTAGTGTTTATGTTATATATCCCATGAGTGTTGTTTTTGGTTCTGTTATGTCCAAACCAGGCAGGGATTCAAAATGAGGAAAAAATCCATTCCACGAGCTTGCCAGCTACTGCTAGGGGGAGATGCGAAGATAATAAATAAGGCCCGGGGCCAGCCCGAGGCATTCATAATTGGGGGGACGGGGCGGGCAAGGTGCAAACAGGTAAATCATTGGGCTTATATAATTGCTTGGGGGTTTAAATGGAGTGTGGGGGGGGGGCACAGGCAGGAACAATCAAGTCTGTCATAGTCAGGTGACGCCCTAGAAAGGTGCAGGCTGGAGAGCGAGCTGGTCCCTGAGTGCAGGACGGAGGGGTGAGAAGCCACGGGGCCGATGGACGGGTCCCGCAGCAGAGAAAAAGGAAGGAGCTTAGTTAGGGTCAGGCTCCCTCTCCTTCTGAGCGAAAGCCAGCAGAGACTCTTCGGCCCCCTGGGCAGAGGCTTGCACTTCTTGACAAAAAGGGAGATGGTAAATCCTGAGCCTTCATTTTACGGCATCCCAAACGGATGGCAAGAAGGAGCAGTCCTAACAGAGGGATAATGGATGCGGTAGAGAGGAGGCCCTAACCAATCATTCCCTGCTCGGGCAGCTTGCTAGGCGCTGGGTGTCCCCAGTGTCCCCGCGCACCTGCTGTGTTCGGTTGTTCTGCCGGAGCGTGTCAGAGGGCAGTGAGTGACGACGCCTCTGACTCGGGTCCCTCTCATCGTTTCCCGCCCCCCGTCACCCCTGGAAGACCGATTTTTTGGCCTAGGACATTAGGAGCCAAGCCCCAAATCACCATTTCCCGAAAATGACAGGACGCAGGGCAGAACCCTCGGGAGAGAACTGTCTCTTCGGGGGCTCGGGCCACTCCGTGTGCTGCGAGGCCTCTCAGAAAGGGTTCCGGTCACAGTACGCTGCGTTCACAGAGCGTTTAATCACCTTCGACGTCCATTAAGTGAGCTGGGGTTAAAAAAATAAAAACCAGCGTTGAGGAAGGTGTGGGGAACTGGGCAGTTCTTTGCATTTTTTGGAGAAAATGTAAATCGCTACAGCGTTTTTGGGGGGCAGTTCATCAGTGTCTACTTTATAACCTAGCAATCACGCTTCTCACAGGAAAATAATAGAAAACCGAGTGTGCGCTAAAGCAGAAGATAAACTTAAGAGCGAGTTTATTGTAGTCTCATTTGAAATAAGAAAAGGCGAGGGATGAACCTTACTACCAGTTGGGGAATATGCAAAGAATCGATTATATTCTGAATAAATATCCAAATAATTGATTAGAAACTGAAACTATGAAATACTATACATCGATTTTAAAAAACGAGATCAATCTCATGTCTTGGGATGGAAGGCTATCCACGAGAAAGGGCTCAGTAAAAGTCCCAAGCGTGTGTGAGCGTGTGTGAGTGTGAGTGTGTGTGTGAGCGTGTGTGAGTGTGAGTGCGTGAGTGCGCATGAGTGTGAGTGTCAGTGCGAGTGTGTGTCAGCGTGAGTGTCTGTGATTTGTGCAAGCATGGGCGTGACGTCTACAATATCAGTGGTCACCTCTTGGGAGTGGGCTTGCAGTGCAGAGGGACATTAAATGTACTGAATTGTATCTCCTTACACGAAAGTGAGACAGCCCCCTTGCCCTGCTTGATAAGTATGCATATCACCCCTACAGGCAGGAGGAAAGCAAACAACAGTCACCATCAGGGTCACCCTGTCCCCATCTTGTCCCCCAGATAAATGCGATCTTAAGCCAGTTTCTGTAAGTTCTTAATTTTTCACAAAAGGACTTTGTCCTGACCTTTATGAGGGCTGATATCGGTACATAACTTTGCACATGGGCTCGTTTTTTGTGAAGACTACTCTTTTTCCAGCATGAATAGACAGCCTATGTCTTTACACACCTGTGTTGTTGTTGTTGTTGTTGTTATTATTATTATTATTATTATTATTTAATTTGGTGAGCAATCCTCCCAGAACTGTAGTTCTCAATCGTGGTTGCACGTTAGAATCATGCGGGAGTTTAAAAAAATATTCGCATGTGCGTGCTACCCTCAGAGATCCTGATTTAATTGGTCTGGAGTGTAGGCAGGGCATCAAGATTTTAAAAAATTTCCCAAGAAATTCGAATATACAACCAAGGTTCAGGACCTGTGTTCTGAACTCACTTGTGAAACTTCTTTTGCAGATGACAAAAATGTTCGTATTTCCTATTTTCTAAATGCTTTCGTCTCTAGTATCAGTTTTTCAAACCACTACAGCAATCGTGTATTGTTATAATCACAGAAAAGAAAAAGATAAAATGTTCTCTGTGCAAAAAAAAAAAAAGAATCACATCGTTAACCTGATTTTGGAACGTTTAGATGTTCTCGACCCTATGTGCAGTAGATGACAACGCCTCATCTCCGTCAATCAGTGAGGCAATTAAGGCACAGAGAAGGTGACTGGTTCCGCCAAGCTCTGCAGCTCCCGGACGGCAGTGCTAGGTTCAACCCCACAGCAGCTCAGCGTAGGTCCTGGACGCTCTGCAACGCGCTTCGCCGCCCGCATGGCCGGGCTAAGATCCGGCCCTGAGTGAGACTTCTTGCTAACGAGCCATGGGAAGTTGGGGAAAGAGGGGAGCCCAGTGACAAGATGTCCTGGCTAAGAAGGGGGACGCTCAGGCTCCATGTCTCGTTCTTCCACTGCCAACTGCGTGACGGTCTCCTGTCCTCTGCGGCCTCCGGCTTTCCTCGTCCCCACCTGCTCGAAGTCCCCTCTGTCTGATCTACATGCCGTAGCTACTAGCTACAGGTGGCTGTTGAGCCCTGGAAATGCATCCAGCATGACTGAAGAACTGAAAGTCTAGTTTGATTTAATCCAAATTTAAATTACTTTGGATTAAAATTTCTGTAGCCACATGTGGTATCGTATTGGACAGTGCGGGTCAGAGGGATTCTTAGGGGACACTTCATCCACTCCAAGATTCATTGCATAACGGGAAAGAGGTATGTGGTGACGCTGTGCTTGTGAACGGTATGAAGGCGAATTTTAAAAAATCGCTTAAGAGCCGTATTTACAGTGTAAAGTCAAAACTATTCACGTGGCATGCTCAGTCCCGCTGCTGTTCTGGCCTGAGCGACATATTCATCGGGCGGCAAAAGGCCATCGTTTCTCTTCCGCGTTCCCTCCTCGTTGAATGCCGGCCACTGTTCCCTCTACCTGGATTCTGTCCATCCTCCAAGACACAGCTGGGAGTGTCCCGACTGTGGAGCCCTCTGCTTCTGCCACCGCTCACTCCCGAGTGCCCGGGACAGTGGTCCACTCCTTCCCAGCGCTGCCGGCATTTCTCTCCTGCGATCATGGTTAGCGATTCGGGTCTAATAGGGAGACAGACAGAGACGGCACGATGCGGGCTGGCGAGCCCTCTAATGGTGAGAGACTTGGGGTGCTCTGGACACCCGAAGAAGCCACCATGGTCAGGCCAGAGAAGGTGGGTCCTCTGAGAAGCAGGTGTGAGGACAGGATGACGTGCGCGAGCACGTTTATTAGGGCCAATGCCTGGGGCAGAAACTAGGGGGGCCTGGGAGGCGCTACGAGGACCCTCAGGCCTGGTTTCAGGGCAGCATCAGGCCGTGAGGTAGCCGTGCCCCCCGAGAGGTCTGAGAGGTGCACTTACAGCGCTCCCCGCAAAAACCTGTGAAGTCACGTCACGTGGGATGGATCGCTGCCCAAGTGCCTGTGGTTTCCACCGCGAACCTCCAGGAGCGACCGTGCGGGCAGCACGTGGAGAGCTTCGGCGTGAGCGAGGGGGCCGGCGGATGCGAATCAGCCGAGTGAACCGGAGGCCTTGCTCCTGGAGCTCGATATGAGATGAGACGCGAAACGAAGGTTTTAGCTTAGCTCGCGGCGGCTCTTTCTAAATTCATTTGGACCTTGGATCTGGCGGCTGGCGACGAGGCGAAGCCTCCTCTCTCCCGAGCCTTCGAGATGGAGAACGAGCAAGTCCCTGCCACGGGCTTCTCGCTGTGCCCTCGCCCCGGGGGGGGGGGCGGAGAACCGTGGAGGAAGCGCGTCCTGTTGAGCACGTGGCCCGGTGAGACTGACACCCGCAGAGCACAGGGCGAGACAGGTGCGGCCCCACAGGCAAGGGCGATAGCCTTGTCCCTGACCAGGAAACCAGGCAGAGCCCCCCGAGACCGGCAGCGTCACCCCTCTCGTCAGGGCTGAGTAATGACAAGAACAAGACGGAGATGGGGCCCGATCAGTAAGATGGAATCAGTGGAAATCCGAAACGAAAATGCTGTTACCAGGCCGCCGAGTAGGACCTTTCCTTCGTCCTAGAGACGAAGCCCCGCCTGTCGCCCGGGCTCCCGGGGTTCACGCACGTTTCGCTCTGGGTGGATGAGCCGTCGACTCGAGCCTTACGCACCCGTCCCTCGTCCCTGCCAGCGGGGGCATTTCCTACGCCGTCACAGCCACAGGTGGGTCGAATCGTCACAGCGTCACTCCGCCCCAGGCTGGCCTCAGATGCCCTTTTCAGGAAGAGGGCGGCTCGGGCCGAGTGGCCCCAGCGATCGCCGCTGTAGTCACTCCAGGGAGGTGTCCTCAGCTGCCCCTGCTGGAGGCCAGTCAAGTGAGTAATCCTGCCAGTGTCCTGCGATGGAGCCGGCTCATGTGCACGCCAGGCCCCCTGGAATGAGCGCGGTGGCTCGCGACACACGCCGACGCTGGCAGTGCCCTGCAGGGGACCAGAGGTCCGTCAGGGCGTCTCAGAGAATTAAGAGCGTAGCTTTCAGAATTAAGAACGTAGCTTTTCCGAGTGGGCAGGCGACTGGAGCCGACCCAGAAGACGGCCCCGAGACTGTCTTCTGCGCGTTTCCCGGGAATCTCCAGGCAGAAATCTCCGGGTGTAACCTGCCGCTTCCCACACGTTTTCCCGACCCCGGGAGCCCAGCTCCGTGGCTGACACAGAAGCACCTGCAGCCGCTCGCCCACCGCAGGGAGGGATCGAAATAGTTGCCAGGTGCAGGATGACGTGAAGGCTAAAGCCACCGTCAGGGTCTGCGTCGGCGGCTCAGGGGACCAGAGCTTTCCCTTTGGAGCTGGCCACGGCTGAGCCGCACAAATGGGCACGTGTCTGCACAGTCTCGCCCCGGGGGACACTTGTTTCTGGCCCTCGTATTACTCGGGTGAGGTTCGGACACTCGCTCTGGGTTTTAGAACGTCCTTTAACATGGTCTGCCGTTCTCTCCTGCGTGCTTGACCCCTAGATCCTAATACGGTCTTTCTTCCTCCCTCCCTCCCTCCCGCCCCGTCTCTCCGTCTCCCTCTCCTTCTCTCCCCCCGCTCTCAGATCGACACCCGTCCCATCAGGCACCCCATTTCATTAGGGCCATTATTTGGGTGGTCAGCTGGCTCTTGCTCTCTCCGTCTGCGTCCCTTACGGTGTCTGACTGTCCAGGGGCTCAGTCCGGGCTGGGGGTGCTTGAGGTGACAGCCCAACACAGGCCGTAGCCGATGCAGAGGCTCCCGTGAGCTTGATTTTTTTTAAAAACGACCTGGGATGTTCAGTTACTACCTGAAGTCTCCCCATCTGGGCAGGTCACCCATTAGCGCCTATCAGAACATTGGCAGAGATGCATTATTCAGATTAGCCCGATGCCACCGACTTAAGTGAACCATTTCTCAGAGGAAATGGGACTCAAATAGTTGGGTAGAGGCAGCGATTAGGGAGAGTCAGACACGCTAACAGTGGCAGTGGGCGTGGCCACAGGGAGTGTGGCCGAGAAGGCGTAAAGGGGGTGTGGCCGACACTGAACTTGGCGGCTGTGCCCGGGATGGCTGTCTGAGTTTGGGTCGATTCAAACAGAAAGAAGACCGGCATCGGCAGTGGCTAAAACCTCGGGCCGAGAGGCGATGTCTGGAGATCGCTTAGCCCAGCGCCCTGGTCCCGGATAAGAAACGACCCGTGTCATCTACAAGAGGAAATTATTATCATCTGCCACTTATTTAGTGCCCACCAGGTGCCAGATATTATTTCTAAACCTCACAACAACCGTGAAAAATAGAACGGTCTCCATTCTATGAGGGAACCTGCGGCTCAGAGGGGTCATGTGCCTGAAGCCACCTGTACGGCTTAGGTGTCTCTGAGCCCCGGTGGACGTCTGCTCCACGCTACCGTAACACCTCTGATGCCAGCTTCCAGACGCCCCTGGAAGGGTGCCTGACACGTCCTTCATGGACTGCCGAGAGCCAGTGCTGGCCATACGGAGGGCGGAGCCGGCATTGACGGAAAGGCTCTCCACGCCCTGCACAAGCCTTTTTCCTTCCATGATGACCTTGTCGAAGAGAAAACCCACCCGATTAGCGTGCTTTCTTTGTTGCCTCTTCATAAAGATATCTTTCCGGGTCTTGGTTTTGGGGAAATAAACTCTTGGCTTTAATGGACGGTAATTCTGTTTCTGGTACCGTGTCTTGGGTGGGTTTGGACAACGACAGTGAGTGGCCTGTCTTGGTCGAAGTCCGGCTCACCTGTCGAGGCCATCACAGCAGCACATCCGCAGCGTCCCCTCTGTCCTGGCCCCCATCCTGCTTCGTCTGCCTGTGATGACTCGTGCGTGCTTGACTTTGTGCTGGAGTAATTTATCTACTAGACTAATTGCCTCTGTTGAGTATTCCTAATGTAGCAAGATAATTTGCAGTACGGTTAATCTCTGTCTTGGCCTCGCTGATGTAAGTTTCTCCCCCTTTATATCCTAAGAAGTTCCCCAGACCTTCCTGTGGTCTTGACAGAAATAGTTATTAGTGGCTTTTGTGTTGCAAGGCTCAAAGCAGATGTTATCAGACGCCCAGATGACAATCTCTAAGGAGGTGTTCGTGACCAAAAGCCTCATCTGCACAAGCCAGAGGTTGTTTTCCGGTAGAGGGGACCCCAGGGTGAGGTGAGCAGAGGTGGTAGGCTGGGCTGGGCGAAGTAGGCAGGCTCTGCCGGTGCTGTGAGTAGTGAGGCCTCCCTCCCGGCTTCCAGGGGGCCGTGTGGGGAGGGCAGGCTCTCGGTAGGAGCCATCTCTTGGTTACTGGAGCTGCTGGACATAAGTCGAGTGGTCATCTCTATGCCCTGGTTTGGCAGAGGACAGCAGACACGTCTACTTCAAGGGACAGTGAGGAGGCCATCGATAATCGGTGTGGGACGGAGGCCAAAGGCCCTTCCCAGAATGCTGGACTGGTTAGGCCCCAAGATACTCATATGACCCTAAGATTAAAAGACAAAACTAAACAAACAAACAAAAATAGCCTCCCCCAAACATGCTGTGGTAGAGATAAGCTTCTACACTTCCCTTGATCAGTGAGGGTGTTTAGAGCAGATGGAAGTTGGTTTAAAATCAATAAAGGAATTTTACATTTATCCTAGATGGAAATAATAAAGCGGAATGCCAAGACCCAGCACCCCCATATTCCCTCACCTACCTTCACTGTCCCCCCGAGTCTCTGGTTTATTATGCCGCTCAGTCTGTCTTTCGGGTTACAGTCTCAGCGTCCTGTGACCAGCTCAAGTTTGGTGATTCGCTATAAGGACTCACTTATACTTCCGATGAAGTCTTATTATAGCAGAGATTCACAGCAAGAATGACGGCAAAAAGGCTCTACGCTGGGCAGGGTCCAGCGACGTCAGATATAGGCTTCTGAGTCTTTTTCTACAGTGGCCGCACGGTGTACTGTCTTTTTCTAGAAGTAAACTACAGGGACTGTGTGGATGTCTCTGCCCCGGGAAGCCCATTCCGGCCTCATGACCCGAAGCTTGTATGACGGGCTGGTCACATACGCACATACTTCGATGCGACTAGTCCTAGTGAGCGAAACTCAGGACCCGCCCTGTGAAACCAGGTACCTAATGACTCCCACCGAAAGGTCCTGCGAAGTCGCGACAGGCTGGTGCAGAGTGCCCGCCTCGTCCAGGTGCACACGGCGTCATCGATCAGCAACATAAGGAGCTTCAGGAGTTCCAGGGCCAGTCTGGTCCCAGGCTTCCCTAGGCACACGCAAGGACCGAGCACCCAGACCTGCTGTGTTCATTCTTTCTCCGTAGTTGCTAATTAGAGTCAACACATGACGTTTATGAAGATATAAACAGAAGATGAGTAGAATCCCCAAATATGTAAATGCCACCACGTCGCTAGCTTTATTTCTGTTCAGGATCATTGTTTACACACACACACACACACACACACACACACACTGCCACACAAAATAAGAGATTTGAATTATTCATTGTATTCTTTTGTCTGCCAGATTCAAGCCCTCCGTTAAGATTCTTTCCTCAGCAAAACATATATGGATCTTTGTATTTCAGTGGTCAAAACTGTGAATGTTACACACAAAATCTCTAAGCTCTGTGCGATTATTATGTTAAGAGCTTCTTCCCAGGCATTTTATAACGGATAGGGAAGGTTCTAGAGCTTCCTATGGAGCAGACGGTTTAGCCTCAACCACCTCTGCCATCCCCGGGACATAGTACGTCCATGTGACAGTCCCGAGTCCCCCGACTCCAACTCAGGCCCCAGGCAGCCTCTTTCTCCTACAGCGACTCCCTGTTCAAAGGACAGGTGGTCTCAGTAGCTTGTGTCACCTCCTTACCACTTTCTTTCTCCTTTCCTTGGATTTTGGCTTTTAAAAAATTGGCATGTTTTTCTAAAATGTCCTTATCCCATTTCCTCTCATGATTACCTTTTCTATGGGGAGCCCATGGATTGCCTCTCACTCCAAGGACTTTTGACGTCGTGTTAGGTGTGGCTGCCATCTCCAAAAGGGCTGTAACATCGGGGTCCCCATGTACCTCGAGCGCGGGCCAGACCGCAGCACCAGAGAACCTAAAAGGCAAGATCAGTGCTTCAGAATTTTCCAGCCTCTCTTTCAAAAATTATTATTTTTTTTACAGTGGGGAGACCTCTTTCAAAGGGGCTTCAAAAATAATTTTTAAAGTATCGCTTGCAAGATTTGAAATCTAGTCGGCTAAATACGAATCCAAAATATAAAGCTAAAAAAAAACCCAAAAAAAACCCCCAAAAAAACGCGTTTCCTCTTTATTCAGTTGTTTAGAGGCGAAGATGAAGCCACATACTTAGAGAATGAGAGTGTCGTGAACTTGGCCCTAGTTCACCAGTCCCGACGAAAACATATTCGAAAATGCTTACAATTTGCCCCTGAAGTTCAAGGCGGAATAAAATGATCTATGGTCTCATTTTGGTTCGTTTTTCTTTAAAAAAAAAAAAAGAGGAAGAGGAACAGATACTGTAATCCGTACGAACTAGAGGAGGGGGTGCCGTCAGCCCACGTCACCCTGCCCCAGCTGCATGCCAACTCGTCGCGTTTGCATCTCGACCTTTGAGAACCAACAGTGAGTGGAGCATTTTTATTGGAGTAAACATTTTTTGTTTTACTTTAGTCAACTTATAACCTTGCCTAAATGAGAATTCTTTAATAACATAATAATAACAAAAAAATTATTTTTTATCTAAATCCTGGATTGCCAAGAAATGAAATCACAAGGATT
Source organism: Pteropus medius (assembly GCF_902729225.1). Classification (NCBI taxonomy): domain Eukaryota; kingdom Metazoa; phylum Chordata; class Mammalia; order Chiroptera; family Pteropodidae; genus Pteropus; species Pteropus medius. Next base: position 15,478,246 of record NW_024349796.1, on the reverse strand, counting down.
CCTCTTGCCCGTTGTAAACTGCTCACTAATCAGGTATTCAGCAGAGCAGGCCGCGGTAGGCTCTCTTGCAATAATCATCGTTTCAGTTACTTACAGGAAACTTGTTCTGTGTCCAGCAGGAGCTAGAGACACCTTAACAGAGTGGGCGGATGGGCTTTTGAACCCCGTAGATCTGGGTTTGGGTTCTAGCTGTGCAATTTACCACCAGTCTTAGCTTCTATGAGATTGTTTCTTCCTTTGTGAAATGGGTATAATAACTACTTCATCCCTCGTGGTAAGGATTCAATTAAATATGTGAACACATGGGAAGCTTTAGCCCAATGCCTGGCACATTAAACGTAGTTAGTAATTATCAGCTATTATTATGGTAAAGATGGAATGAGGTTCACGGGTGGATGAAATGTGGTTCCCACCTTTAAGACACCTTCTGTCTAGTTCAGGGTCAAAAGCTTCATTCCTAAAGCATGACGGACACTGAAGGAGAGTGTCGAAACAAGCGCTAAAGCATGTGATTCAGTCTGTGTGGCTTATGGGATTTGCCGGTGGGGTTTGTGTATCTCTACATACCATAGCTGAGTCGTACGTCAGCCTTTGTGGATACTAAATGCGAAATCAAATTAACTACACTTGTTCCAAATTCAATTAAATTCGTTACATTTATTACAAATTAAATACGAAAATACTTAATGGATTTTTTATTCCAATTCGAGGATTTCTAAAGACTCTGACGGGTACCAAAAGGAAAGAAGATTGCTCTTCCCTGGGGGATTTGCTGATAGAGCTGGTTCCATGCCGAGCGTACTTCCAGGCGATGAACTAGAGGTTGCTCTCCTGCAGTTTCCTTGTGGGCCTCACGTTAATGTCACACTGCTGGTCACAGCTCCCAGGAATGGGTTACAGATGAGGGCAAAGCTGCCGCCCGAATTATGCACACATTCCTAAGTTCAGACTCTTTCCTAAGTGACTTTTTAAGGGTTCAGGGAACACACTCATCAGATATTGTTCCAAGAACGTGTCACGCTCCCCATAATTTCCGAGTAGACAAACCTCAGTGACTGGCAGGTGTAAAGTACCGTAGACAGGTCAAGGCCACTAAGAGTCTGTCGCACAACCCGGATGTACTCATTTTCAGTAAGAGGACTCTTGGCGGTGCCCTGCTTGACATGGAGGTCACTGCCTTGAGGGGTGGGACCGAAGGACAGGACAAGACCCGGTGACCGCTGTGTGGTGACGTATATGAGTCCTTCCCCACTAGGCTTCGACACAACTGTGCATTGAGGCCGCAGCTGCCCTCCGTCACGCCACCCTGTTACCTGGCTCCGGGTCAGGACGTAGTTATTTATCGTTACCTCCAGGAAGGAATTTAGAATCAGAGACTCTTGGGGTTGGAGGGGACCTTAACGATGACCCGATCCGAGGACCTTTCTGAAGCTTGAGTCCCTTCTGCTCCATCATCCCCAGTAGCTGATGGGCTGCCATGTGGGAACGTCTGCTGATGGGGAGTTAACACCTTCACAGATGGAGACTTCTCCCTCAGGATGACTCGTGGAAATATCGATCTATTTATAGAGAGAGTGTAAGGTCCTCCAGGAGTGACTGCGTTCTGTGGACCTTTGTACCCACAGCACATAGTGCAGAATCTGGCACATGGTAAGTGCTTGTTGAGTGACAATCGTAATAGTAATAACAACAACTAACAGTCATTGAGTGTTTAGTATGTGCCAGATCCTACGCTAATCACATTTGCTGCATTGACTCATTCGGTCTTCAGAAGAGCCCTTCGTGATAAGTATTCTTTTTATCCCTAGTCTTACAGAATAAAAACATGAGATTCAGAGAGGCTAAGGTCACATAGCTAGTTAATGACAAAGTTGGGATTTCATGCAAGTGTGTAGCTCTGAGCTTGAACTCTCAATTGCTAGTTTGGAAAAATGAAAAAAAAAATAAATGAGAAAAAATCGGTAGACGTGTACCTTCTGCCGTGGATCTTAAATCTCCTTTGTGGCTGTCGCCTACGACGTGAGTTATATTTGAAGACAGCCCGAGGTTGTCTTTTCCTCTCCTTCCTTTTTTTAGAGTGCATATCATTGTTTATATGTTCCTCACATGAGCGGTTTCAAGTCCCTTCATCCCCCGAGTATCTTATGTAGACGCAACTAGTGATTTCCTTTTAAATGATTCCCTGGCTGTTAACATTGCACCTGTCACCTGGTCAGATTTTGAAACTCTTGCCCTCCCTCTCATTTAATGAGTATCTTCCTGATGGGCTCTTTTGGGGGGCTGAGCTTCTTCCATGGGATGTCCTTGGGGAGTAGGGCAGTGCTCGCATTGCAAAGCTGACTTCCAACTCCTCACAGCCTACTTACGAGCCCCCCGCCTTGCTGCGCTACCTGTAAATCCTGGGTAACAAGATTCTGCCCCGTTACCCCCACCGCACACGCCTGGCTTGTCTGCAGATGCTACATCCATGTTCACTTGTGGACATGTCGCCGCCACATTCTGGTTTGTCCTACTGAGCAGAGAGGGCGTCCATATTGCCACCATCTGGGCAGGTGAGCAGGCGGCCCTGGAGCCAGGCCTGGCTTTGTGTGGTCTTCGGAGCAGCTTCTCAGGGCTGTCCCCTGAGATTAAGCTCTGTGGGTGCACCCCGAGGCCGCGGCCTGGGATGGGAGTGCCCTCAGTCAGTAAGCGAGTCAGAAAGCATTGCTCTCTGTGTTCCTCTGACACCGAGGTTTGGTTGATTCTCCAGGGACAGACCGGTCCAGAGTCACTACTCCAGCTGCCGTGAAACTGTTATCTCAACCCTAAAGAGAACTGGATGCAGAAGGCACTGTGTCTAAACGTTGACCAGATGTGCGAAGCCCTATTTTGATGAAGGACACCGTGACTCACTAAGCAGTAATGCATGGGCTCTGCTGTTTTTAATTACCTTTTGACGGTTTGAGAAATCCACGTGTTGTTCTCGCGGAAAGGCCGCTTAGGGAGGTTGGGATCTGCGCTCGTGGTGTGGTCGTCAGACCGAGCTCTTCTGTGCTTACGGGGGACGGGGTGTGGGGGGGTGGGGCTCGCAGGCGAGAGCAGAGCTCCACCCTGTGCCCCGAATCCGGTCTCTCTCTGCTTTGTCGTCTCCCGCGTTTCCTACGCGTTCTGTTTACTCCCTGTGCCAGGAAGCTGGTCCCATCCTCAGCCCACGTACCCCGCTTCCAGCTGAACCTCCCGATGGATCGCCCTGCTCTCCGGCTCGCCGTCCCTTCATGTAACGCTGCCGCCTGGCTCTTCCCTCCCTGCCTTCCGACTTCGCCTATGTCTTTCCATGTGGCCTTCATTTTCCGCCCTTCCTCACTGATAGATGCCCAAACCCTGTGCCATGACAGAGAATCCGTTAGAGTTTTCAAAATGAGCGAGACCAAGTCTTTGTATCCGAAAGGTTTACAGAGAAACGGGAGAGGCAGCGCATGTGTAACAGGCAGAATGCTTATGCCCTCCCCCCAAATTCATGGGTTGAAACCTAACCCCCAAGGCGATGCTGTTTGGAGGTGGGGCCTTTTGGAGATGATTCAGTCACGAGGCTGGGATGGGATTCGTGCCCTCATAACATCTGCCCGCTTTCCATTTGAGGAAACCCAGTTCAGATGGGGTACGCATCACTCAATGGTGAGAGCTCGATAAACATGGACGATGATAGACACCATTTCTTTAGCAGCGAGTGCTACAACTTTTCAACTGAGAAGATGTATTTATTTTCTATCACTGCTATAACTCCCTCATACAAGCCTGGGGGCTCAGAACAACACAAACGTAGTATCTTACAGCTCTTAGGTGAGAAGCCCGACGTGGGACCCACGACTGAGGTCGACCTGAGAGCAGAGCCGTGTTCCTTTCTGGAGCGTCCGGGGGGCAGTCAGTTTCCTTGCCTTTCCTACCTTCTTCGGGCTGCTCACATTCCTTGGCTCGGGGCCCCTCTCTCTGTCTTCAGTGTCGACTCTCTCTGCTGTCTCTGGCCACAGCTGGGAAAGCTTCTCTAGTTTTAAGAACCACTGTGATTAGATTAGACCCACCTGGAAAATCCGGTGTAATCTCTACATCTCGAGGTCTTTAACTCGGTCACCTCTACAAAGTCCCTTTTTCCAGGTAAGGTCTATTCACGGGCTCTAGGGAATTGGATGGGGACATCTTCGCGAGGCCATTTTTTTCCGCCCACTAGAGAAGACGTTTCCTGAACTTGATTTAGTTCATAAAACAGAAAGGACAAAATGATGTCACTTTCTCCAGCATTTAAGGTGCCTTGTACTGGAAGCGAAATATTTCTGTATTCTATATAGACCTTTAGACACTTCCATGAAAGCCAGGAACCTGGGAGGACGTTACAACATTGTGCTCACATGGCTCCCAAATTTATATCCCAGCCACGCTATGTGGCCTAAGTGCCAGATCCACATTTCCAGATATCTTCATTGACTATTAGCTTGCCGAGCTAACCCGTAATTAAAGAGCCACACACAGAGCTCCAACGCAGCAGATCCGAAACAGAATGCACCACTGCCCGGCCCTATTCTCTGCCTCTGTTCCCAAATCCCAGTTAATGACGTCATCGTTCGTTCTGCCCTCTAAACATTAAAATCAGTCATGGGTCCTCAAATCAGTCATGGATCCTCTTCTTTTTTCACCCCATTCAGCGATGGACCGGCAAACCCTATTGTTTCTGCCTCCGGCCTGTGTCTGGAATGAGACGTTTCTCCTATTGCTAGTTTTTTTTTTTTTTTTAATTATTATTATAGTTTCTTCATCTTATACCCGCATGACTTCATTAGAATCCTAACGTATTTCTCTTCATTACTTGTTCCTCTCTTCTCACCCAATCTCCACCGTTACCTACGTTAACTTTCTAGAAAAACAAATCTGCTTGCATCTTCCTTCTTCTGAAGAGCTTTCCTCATCATCTGTGCAAAAAATAAAGTCGGAGGGAAACGTGAGCGCACCGTGCGCCACAGCGAGTGGGCGCGGCGGGGGCGGAGCGCCTCCTTCCTGTCATCCTGGGTGTCTCTCGGAGGTTCTGCGTGACCGTGCGGATCTTTACGTCCTTGCCCAGGAGGAGACAGGCGGTGTCACGGCCTATCGCGTCTGACACTTACGCCGGCGTGTCGTTTGCTCCTAGCTCCTCTTACGGGCACAGAGCCGCGCTGAAGTTCAGACCCCATCGACACCCTGGACTTCTGGATCACAAGCTCAGCGGATAAATGTACGCCAGCCAAACTAGCTGTCCGGAGAGGGAAGGACGCTGCCCTGTCTCTCCTGTCTGAGCACACGTGAAAAGCGAAAGAAGAGCATCCTGGGGCTTGTTTATCCTGGCTCCGGAGCCGACCGCTTCGGAAGTGCGCACAGCCAATAATGACTAATATCCTCAGATATTCCTGATTACTCATCAGGCGTAATCATGGTGAACACTCTGAGGCCCACACATTATTTCCTTGTTTTCCTCTTTGGATGACAATTTCCTGTGCGCCCCGCATGGCATCTCCATAGGAGAACTAGGAGCTTCCAGAACTAACCTGTATTTAAAGAACAGTCGAGTCTATGGATTCTTCTTGGCTCTTAATTTGCAGCTAAGTTCCGATTAAACCCGTGCTTTTATCTAATCAAGTTAAATTGCCGTGACTGTGGAGTTAGAAAAAAAATGTAAAATGGCTCTGGGACTCAGACCGTGGCCTGCACTGAGGCTGATTACAGAAGGAGGTGGAGATACTTGAAATAATAGAGCAGAAATCAATACCCTTCCCATGAGAAGTTGACGCTACATATGTCTGGACCACAAGTATTTATTTATTTACTGTTTGCCTGGTGATCCAAAAAATATATGCAATACAGTTTATGACTCCAAGAATTGAGGTTGTCCTTGACCCTTGAACAACACAGGGGTTAGGGGCATCGACCCACCACATGGTCAAAAATTCAGGGGTAGCTTTGACTCTCTAAAACCTGAACTGCTAATAAATAGCCTACTATTGACAGGAAGTCATATGACAATAGAAATAGTCAATTAACACATATTCTGTATGTTATATGTATTATATACTATATTCTTACAGTAAAGTAAGCTAGAGAAGAGAAAATTCATTAGAAAAATCATAAGGAAGAGAAAATACATTCACAGTACCATATGTATTTATTGAAAACAATCTGCATATAGTAGACCCACGCAGTTCAAACCCGTTTTGTTCAAGGGTCAATGACACTGAGTTGGTGTGTCCAGCTGTTGACATGGGACACATGCGTGGCATGCCAAAGTGACAGTTTAGGGAATTCCCAAGGTTGTATTGATCAGTCGTTAAAAGTGGACCAAGTTGCTTGATAACTGTTCTCAATTCTTTATCTTCCACGTGAGGGATAATAATGCCTGCACCTTCACAGGGCATACGGTGGCTGATGTCTATGAACGCTACATACCTTCCAGCACTGCTTGAAGTGTGGTACACATATAACATCCCCCCAAAATAGATGTTGCTATTCCCATCTTGCAGATCAAGAAACTGAGGCACAGACTTTAAGTTACGTGCTCAAGGTCACACAGCACTCCCATTGGTGGAGATTACTTTTTGAACTGCCCGTTTCTTGGTGTAAAATTCTGAGGATTAGAAAGTTCTTTCTGCCTTGAATCCAGATCTGCCTGTAATGCCTACCCTGGTCACGGTTCTGTCCTCGGGATCCAAACAAAATAAACGGAACCGTTCTCCCCCGTGGCACCCCTTAAGTATTTGAGGATAGTGGCCGTGTCTTCCAGTCCTTTCTACTCTAGGCTAAGCAACCTCAGGCCCTGAGTTTGGGTGGTAGTTGCTCTGCCCCATGTGGGCAAACAGTCAGGATGTGTTCCTACCTAGCACGAGGCACGCCACTCGCCCATACCCAAAATGGAGAGAAAAGCTCGTTTTGGTAGACATTGTTTCTTTGCCTGTTCTTATCCCATACATATATCCTATTATCTCCAATAATAATAATAACAGCTAAACTATATTATGGCTTATTACTTGCCAGTCAATATTCTGTGACTTAGGTTTTAATTAATGATCCCAAGAAACCCAGGGGTCAGTTGCTATTCTCATTCTTGCTTCAGTGAAGAAGCAGGCACGGAGCAGTTAGGATTCGGTGCGATATTACACAGCGTCTGCGCATACAGGGGCTAGCCGTCCACAGGGATGATAGCATTGCGGTGTCACAGTGGCCTGGAAGAGTGTGTATGACCAGTGATGAGCCCCAGGTCAGCTAGAGAGTGAGCCCCAGGTCAGCAGGGGACAGGCTGTCAGCCTAGGACAGGTATTGGTATTGTCAGGTGGATGTGAAATATTCGCCTTTGCCTCTGGACCCCTCCAAGTGTGTTTCATATCAAGGGGGGCATTTTGTTGCTATATTTTTATATCTTGGAAATAGAAAGATAAATGATAGACGATGATATATCGATAGATGATAGATGATAGATGATGATATATCGATAGATGATAGATGATAGATTTAGATAGACAACATATGTATTATATATCTACATATCAATATCTGTGTTTGTAGCTATAGCTATAGATATACAGATGTAGATGTATTTCTGGCCTTCGTTATAGTATTTATTTCACCTCAGGTGGTGGGCTTCGAGAGTGAAGGCATTCCTGTCGGTGGGCACAGTTCTGTCTCCGAGCATGACAGTGCAGGGGGAAAGGAGCCCAGAGACAAATCCCCGGCATAAAAAATGAGCAAAGAGAGTGATGAGGGTGACTCGGAATAGAAGCGAGAGGTGGCAGAGGTAAGAGCGAGAGAAAGGAAGGGAGAGGCCACCGCGGACAGCCCTAGAATCCAGGGGAAGAGCAGCCCAATCCAGCCCAGGGCCCCAGACGCACAGCAAAACGCCAGGGCCTGTGACGTGACCATGGGGAGGCTGCGATCGTAGACAAACTGCAGACGGGGTGCGACGCGCCCTGGAGGAGGCCGAAGAGGACACTGCGCAGCCGGCGCCCATTACCCCATCAGTTTCCGTGACGGTCCGCTATTTCCGCCAGCGGGGAAAGAATTTTTCACAGGGCCTCTGAGTTGCCTGCCAGGTAACATGCTGGTTTCTTAAGGGGGTGCAGGGTGCAGTAGTGGTGACCATGTTTTCCTGTGATCCCGCCCCAACTTGATGTCTATGAATGCTACATACCTTCCAGCACTGTTTGAAGTGTGGTACACATATAACATCCCCCCAAAATGGATATCGCTTTTCCCATTTTGCAGATCAAGTGACAGGCACCTTCTTCTCCTCTGGCTCCCATTGTTCCTTCCCTGTCACCCAAGCAGAGAGACTCCTTTTGGGGGACATGATGTCATGGACGTTCTCCGGCCTGTTGATAAAGGAAGCTGCCCCTGTCCTGGTTCCACCGCTGCCTCTGGGATGATGCCGGTGGCGCTGAGCGACTTCAGGCGCCTTGGCGATGTGTCTCCAGGCAGGATGAGCACGTACCCCGCTTTGCCGGGTGGTGTTCCACCGTCCAGTGTGTCTGGTGCTCGGCAGAGCCCCACTGTGGAAGGTGGAACCGAGCTGGCCGGCTGGCGGGGAAGTGGGCACAAGCTGAGATCTGCTACCCGAATCATCCGCCAGCTGTCTGTGGCACCCCAGAGGCGGACGGGCCTGCCTTCGTGATGAGCCGTATGCTAGAAGGAGGGACATCCAGCTGGGCAGGTGAGCCCCAGCTGGGCTCCTCAGCATCCACCTGCTTCCTGGAGCCTGCACAGGGAACATATCCAGCCTGCAGGTCATTAGGAGAATGACACCCCGATGTCATCTTTAAAGGTGACCTGGTCCAGAGCACAAAGCTGACCCTCACACGACTCTCCCAAACCACATGCTTATGGGCGACCCCAAATTTCTAGCAGATGCAAAATCTTTTCACCACCGCCATGTTTGGCATAGTCTGTAAGTCGCCTAAACACGCTTATGAGGTACCGCTGAGCTTAACTCCAGCCACACTCACTCAGCTGTTTACTGCAGCCTCCAGCTAGATTTTCCCAGCTCATGTCTACATAAGCCACGGTTAAAGGACCAGCTCCCTTTCCACATCTCTGAACAGATCGGATGCTACCGTGGGCATCCGGAGAGACCACTAGCTATGGTCATCTGGGCCCCTCCAGGTGGGGTCAGGAGCTACAGAGCACGTGCCCACCTGACTCTACGTCCCATCCATCAGCTGGCTCTCCCTTTTGGCGGAAGACTAGAGAACCAGGGGTTGGGTGGGGGCCCGCCAGCCCATCTGCCCTTGTGACATTGTCCTGTGAAATAGACCATCCCAGGCCTGTGGCACAAATAGAAACCTGGCAACTACCTCTTCAAAGTCGGCAGTGACAGGGAAGTTAGCACATAACTTCGAACGAGGCCGGCAAGTCTGCTTCGAAGCGGAACACCGGCCACTTCCTTTCCTTCTCTTTCTATTCTTTGTTATTTTTGTTCAGTACCGATTTTCACGCTTTACCTTAGACCCGTTGCTTTAGCTTAAGCAGCTCTCGAGGTGATTCCGTTGTGCCAGCCAGAATCTGATCGAAAATGCTTTTCTTAGTTCTAATAATGCACGAGTCTGCAAGCGTATGAGTTCGACAGCAGGCACGAGTCCGGGTCTGTAATTCTCAGATTGTCTTATTCCCTCGGTCGGGTCGATAACTGTCTTTCTCTTTGTCTCTCGATGATGAGTCAGGCGTCAGGGAAAGTCGTGAGATGATGGCTGTTCCATTTTCACAGGCTGAGCCCTGGCGGATGAGGCGACCAGATGTCTGTGGTCGTGTGTCTTCGTTTGTAAAAGCAAGTTCCCAAGAATGCTTATCCAGACCATGATCTGTCCACAAAAGTGTTCGTTGAAATAATGAAACAGAAATGATTGGAAATCAATAAATTCTAAACATCGAGAATGTATTAAGGATATTATGGCACTTCATTGCTGCTTTAAAATCATATTTGCAAAGAATTTGGCATAGAAAAACTCTTTGCACAATCAATGCTGATGGTCTATTAGCTGAAAAAATAGTACACAACATTTTATACATAGTGTTTCAAATACGTAAAATATGCATGGAAATCTAATGGAAAGAGATTCACTGAACTATCAATGGTGGTTTTTTACGGGCAGAGGAATTTTTTATATTTTAATTCAGTTTTTCTACATTGACAAAGTTTTCTGCAATGATTATATTAATAACTTCTATACAAAGTGTCAAAGGCTAGTTAGCAAATATTACATGGATATTATGAGAATAAAATGAGATTAAAAAACGGAAGAGAGCTGAAAAAATGTGGGTGAGCACTGTTGTTTTTAACAGTGATTACTTAACTTTAGGGGAGGCAGTAATAAAATTTTAATTTAAAAACAATCCAAGAACAAATTGTACCGTCTCAGCAGATAGGTGGTAATTGTTTGCCAAATTAACACATCACCCTTTCAGTTCTGCTTCAGATGATGATGTCAGTGCCTGACACACCTCAGGGGAAAATGCTAACCTGTGTCTCAGAGGCGGAGCGCACTATGTCCCCAGCTCCTGATAGCCATCAGTTTACTTCGCTTCGTCCTTGGCGAGCATAGAGGTGTTCTGCCCTGAGGATGTACATCATGGCCTGGCTCACTCTCCCTTGCTGGTCCAAACCTGACTTTGGTGACTGTCCCCTCAGCATCTTGGGCAGTGGGGAGATCCGGATGTGGGTGACCTCTGTGCCTTCTTCAGCTGTGGTGTGCACGTGTGATGTGTGTGGCCGCTTTGGGAGATGACATTTGCCCAGGCCAGGTGCTCAGCCCTAATCTGGCTTCCTCTTCTTTCACGTCTCCCAAGGGGCATAATCCCAGTCCCTAAATTTAAACCGTGTCGTCTTAAAATACATGCCCTCCTCTGCCAGGGTTCTCCTTTTCATCCAGGTGGTATTACCAAAATTTCTATTAATAAATATAAGGCTAAGTGGCCAGACATGGCTCCCCACCCCTCCACACGGGGCTCCAGGGCTTGGGGTATGCAGAGATGAGCTGCCCCGTGCTTTGCTTTTTCTCTGGGAAATAGCCCATGAGACTCTGGCAAGTGGCGCTAGCCATCAAGACCACGCGTGCTTATGTCTTGTTGTCACATTGCGATCATCCTTGACCACCGACTTTGCACCTCTAGAGAGAACCCGTGAGGGACAGACTGAGCCAGGTGGATGAGCAGCGAGAGCCCATAAACCTGGCCAGGCCCCAGTTCACCTACAATTTCTGATCCTCACCATCAGTCACAGTACAAAGCCTTGCTAATATCAGCAAGATGCCAACGCTAGAACAATCTAATGACCCATACAGTTCTGTGTCCTCACTCTGGCCGTGACCCAGGGAACACACAGAGTAGAACCTGATACTCATCCTCACTGATCTCTGCCCATGCCATCCAAGAACCTCTAAATAAACTCCACTTACTCCAATCCTAATAATAGCCACATCGTATGGAGAGCTTACTGTGGGCCAGGCACTTCAAACACAGATGACTAAGCTTCACAATGCCGCTGAGAGGAGGCCAAGACTCAGCGAGGTGAAGTAACTTGCCCCAGTTACGTATCTCGACATGGTAGAGTCTGAATTCAAACACAGACCCAGTGGACTATTCTAAACCATTTCACTTTCTTCAAATTCCAACGTGCTGTTTGCAAGTATTTGCAGGACAATTCAAGAATCCAACATCCACCTGGGGCAGGGGAGTGGGGTCAGGACACGTGACACATATCTGCCTCGGGCTCCCTCTAAGTGACCTCGGTGAGCAGGACCTAGGTTTGCAGCCATCCCTTCTGAAATTGAGAAGGGCCAAAGTGTCACCCGAGCCGCCCGGGTGGGATTAGCTTTTTCTGGGGACTTAGAACATCAAGCGGGCTTCTTAAAAGGGGAATCACGGCTGTGCAGTATCATCTTATACCAGAGTTTACAGAGGCTGGAGGAATGCGGTTCCGTATTAATGGCTCGAGGTGGCTCTTGCCAGCAAGAGTGACAAATGCCCTTGCTGAGATAGCACATGGCCATGGCCATAAATTTATGGAAAGAAAGACTCCTGCCGAAGTAGTTCCATGAATGCTGCATAGAGACTGGTAGGCCTAATTGGCCAGTTCCATGAACGCTGCACGGGGACTGGAAGGCCTGATTGGCCAGTTCCATGAGCAGCTGCACTGCAGGCTGGAAGACCTGATTGGCTAGTTCCATGACGCTGCAGGGGACTGGAAGAGCCCTGATTATTGCGTTGATTTCATGAGCGCTGCGAGGGGAATGGTAGTACAATTAATGAAGTTCAGCGAGAATGCTTCACGGGGAATGGTAGGCCCGATTGGCTATTGCTGCCTCTCTTTTGCTCCCAAATGAATTTTAATGTTCTCGGTGATCTCTAATCTGCTAACGTAGACTGTGGGGAAGAATGATTGTGGCATTGAGGGCACCGGCATTGTGCTGAGCTCATTTCTGTCTTTCTGCCTAGTGTCCTGCCACTCAGATGGGAAAGCTGGGATTGGGAAATCAAGGCAAGTGTGATGGGGGACAGCTGGGAAGGGCACAGGGGTTAGTTCCTACGGGACCCCATTCAGGACAAACTAGTAAGAGCAATCCTCTCCACAAGCCAGCATCACGGCCCTCCAGACGGTCCTGTGGATCAGCGGTCAGAGGTTCTGACCAGCAGCCTTGACTTCGCTTTCTGTTAAAGCAGGGGTCTCCAACCCCCAGGATGCTCCATGGCCTGCTAGGAACCAGGCTACACAGCAGGAGGTGAGCGACACGTGAGCGAGCAAAGCTTCATCTGTATCTGCAGCCGCTCCCCAGCGCCAGCATCACCGCCTCAGCTCCGCCTCAGATCCTCAGGCATTAGATGCTCGTGGGAGCACCGGTCCCTGGTGCCACAAAGGCTGGGGACCGCTGAGTTTAAGCATTTTGACGACATCTGCTTTTTCCTTCCTCTTGCGTGTATTTTTGGTATATGCTGTGAAAACCCAAATCAAACAACAACTATGAGTTGACACCAAAATATTGGAGAGAAGGTGAGGAGAATCAAGAGGACACATTCTCCACACCCCAGAAAAGTTCACAGTCTCATGGAGGGCGTAAGACAAGTTTTAGAGGAAAATAATGAAGACGAAATATATGATGCTGTGTGCTTAAAAGGAGGAAGAAGCAATATTCTCTCAGAAGACTGATTCTTACACGTAAGAATTAAATCTGTGGTTTAAAAAAATCACAATTCAATGGAGAAACAGAGTATTATCCCATTTCCATTTATGGGGGTTTAAAAACTATTAATTAGCATTTAGAAAAAAAACAGTACAGGCCTTCCTTTTTAGACATGCAAAACATATATTAGAGCTGGAAAAAATGAATTAAGTATTTAAAAAGAAAACCACAGAAAATGAGAAGATAATAAAAATAAGTCATCTAAAACCTCAAGAAGTAAGAACTTTTTAAGTGTAGAAGTAATGGAAGAAGTCTCAGAGGAATCTGGTAAATTACAGATTTGAGTCCTTAAAAAATTTAAAAGCACTATGTGCCTAAAACATTCATGAAAATATAACATAAACGAAGTTATTTTTCCGACTGATTTAGAAAAAAACTGCAGTGGTTGGTAGATCTGTCTACACAGTTGACAGCAATCGCCCCGTCAAACCCCGTATCATTTTACAGGTAGGAAAACTGACAGGGAGTGGTAGCAAAGGGACTTACCAACGAGACAAGCGGCTTCGTCGCAGACTCAGAGCCAGACCCATGAGATGCCTGGCTCGTTCAGAGAGATGGTTTTTTTATCCCAAAGAAAGTAAATGTTATTTATCAAAGAGAACCGAAAAAAAGAAGCATAGAGCAAAAAACAAAAAAAACAAAAAAAACAAAAAAAACAAAAAAAACGTGTATACGTTGTTATTTTACATGTAGTCATCCTTAAGCATAGCGCTGAGAAGACAGGGTGGGTGACGGCTTGAAGTCAGAATACGCCGATAACGCTAAAGCAGGAGATTTGTTTAAGTCAGCACGATGCGTCAGTGTTTTGTTTTTGATAACAAATAAGAAAATTGTTGTAGAAATGTTTTGAGATATTTTGGAGAAAGATACAATACATTCAGTAAAGTCTATATTTTAATGACCATTATTTCGATTCTACAGTTACTTTCAGGATTCTAAACATTGGATTGAGGCTATTTTTTTTTTTTTTAAATCCTTGGGCTACATATATACACCCTTAGGTCATAATAACCTGTAATGTGTGTGTTTTTCTGGGAGGAAGAGGACAGGGTGACAGGGTGAGCTTTGTGATTTAAAGTCTGGTGGATAATGACTGTCAGACAGAGAAGAATTTTTAAAAATTTTTCCATAAGCCCCAAATGCAGTATTCAGAAGCCATATTTTAATCAGGTCATTTCATAATTTTACAGAGGAGTTGTCTTTTAGAGGGAAAAAAAAAATATATATATATTTCTCCAACACATGAAGGACAAAAAACGAGAGCCATGGCAGATGAGTTCTGCACGAGGCAGCTGTGTAATTGATGCCCTTGGCTTCCTCAGGCCATGTTGCTGCGTGCTGATCGGAAGTCACTTTTAAGCAGAGTCGACTCGGATCACGACTGATTGAGCGCAGTAGAGCCGGCCTGCCCAATGTGGGAGGCAAGTGTTCTTGGAAGTCCTGCGTCCACGAGCCCCAGTGGGAGTGGGGGGGATCCACAGAGACGAGGCAGAGCAACAAATCTGCAGCTCTGGGGGCGACACCGACCTCGGCAGCCTTTCAGAAGTGACACCTCCTTTCATTTTCTCCACTTTCTCACCCCTCGCATCCCGGCGCTGTGGGACGACAGGCTGGTTGGCGGTCGCACCCCATCGGAGCTCCCTCAACCCCCGTTTCCGTGTTCGAAAATATGCCTTCTGGAAAGATGGCTCGAATGCCCCGCGATTTGGCACGCTCACGCCAGCTACCCGATGGCACGTGACAGCGTCGTTCTGCCGGGTCACAGAAGTTTGTGTCCTTTCTTTTCTTTTGATTTGGCCGTTTCGAAGAGTACCCCAAATTCAGGAGACGCCAGAAGGAGAAGTTACATGCACTGCACTAAAAGAGGACGCCTCACGGGCTCGTTGGAGCTTTCGTGACTCTGCGCACCCCGCGGAAAGCACGGAGGATGATCGGGCCGCACCCCTGGGTGTCAGGAGTAGTGAGGTTACAGGAAGGAGGGAAGGGAGAAGGAGCTGGCCGTATGGGCCTTGCCTTCCTCCTTGGATGTGTGCAACTTGAGGGGGCCGGTCCTGAAGTGGGGGGCCTAAGACTGTCTCCGTCAGACTCACCGTGCGGCTCGGGCAGGAGAGTTATTACTCAGTGTCCATTTTTATTAACTGCCAAGTGGACACCCCGAGAGGATAATTTTGCCTCCCCAGGTGTTTAGCCGCTGGACTCGGTAGCATAGTAACTCTGTGTTAAGTGGGGACAGCGGATCACACCCCCGTACGCCGCCCCCACAGCCCCCGTATCTAGTTGCTATTTTCTTCCAAAAAAAATGATTCTTGGGTCATAGTCACGGCACATGTATCGATAACGAAACGCTGAATAAGCAACTCCAGAAGCGGATGCGATCTTTCAGGCCATGTGGGAACCTCTGGAATAGGACATTTCCGGGGCGTCGTGGGCCCTGTGGCGTCACTGGGATGAAAGACTGGTGACACACTGTGACCTTGCGTATAACTGGCCCGTCTGGTGGGGGTTGCCTGTTTTTCTACCGAAGACAACGTGCGACGCTTTTGAGTTTAAAATCGATTTCAAATTTTCAGTTACTGAGAGTTTTCCCGAGGGACCAGAGCGATGCAGACACCACGCAAAACAAGTTCCTCATCAGAGATAGGGGATGGCCTAATTATTCTGTCTATTCACCAATATCCTGTATTTGGGTTGTTTTCATGTGAATTCACTGATTCTCGGGTGGAGGACGGTGGAATTTTTATATTCTTAATGAAACTACACATTTATTCATTTGATGGTTTGATTTAACTGAGCACCTGCTACGTGTCTGGCACTAGGCAGAGCCCTGGAGTTGCAGAGCTGAGAGCAGGACTTTTCCTTGGAGGGCTTACGAAGGCGCAGGGGGCCGTGAGGGGCGCTGCGGCCGAGAGACCAGCACAGGGGAAGAGGCGCAGCGGCGGCGGCCGGCCCCCGGCGGCTTCCTGAGGGGGAGCGCGTGGTCTGGCCTTGGAGGACAAGAGGCATTT
This sequence comes from Pteropus medius, assembly GCF_902729225.1. NCBI lineage: Eukaryota > Metazoa > Chordata > Mammalia > Chiroptera > Pteropodidae > Pteropus > Pteropus medius. The sequence goes on along the minus strand of NW_024349796.1, from coordinate 15,462,024 downwards.
TCCCAGCGAAAAGACGAAATTGGCGGGGGAGGCTCAGGGAAACAGGGTTCCTGAAACAGAGAGTACAGGAAGTGGAAGGAAGGAAGCGTCGCAGCTGAGTGGTAGTTTTGTTCGTGGTGGAAACTCTCTGCAAATGAAAGAGCCCACGCAGTGGGGAGGAGTGAGGGGTTGCGGCAGGGGGGGGGGGGGGGAGGAAGCAGAGGGGAGGGGGAGAGGAGGCGGGGAGGGAGGGCGACCTAGTGAAAGGGAGCCTGGAGTTTACCTGGCCTCTGTTGGTCGAAGTCAAGGAGCTGCTTGGTTTTTTGCAGGTTTTCATGGAGGGAAACGGGGTGATCAGGTCTGTTCAGATGGGGGGCAGAGACAGGGAAGGGGAAGAAACACTGTCCCACTTCAAAGAGTGGAAGGCACGATGGAGTTTGGATGGCTTTCTTCTAGCTAATGACAAAGCACCACCGTGAAGAAGCGCGTTAACGTTAGGAGGTCTGGGTGCCAGCCCTCGCTTCGCGGCTCATTAGTTTTGTGTCGGGATGAGTCACTTCACGTCCCTGTCCTTAACATTCTCATCTGTGTGTCTGTGTGTGTGAGTGTGTGTCTGTGAGTGGCCAATGCTCTGTGTGTGAGTATGTCTCTGTGTGCAATGGCCAAGTGTAATGTCTCTGTGTGTGAAGTGTGTGTCTCTGTGTGTGTGTAAGTCATGTGTTTTGTGTGTATGGAGTGTATCTGTGACGTAGATGTCTGTGTGTGTGAGAATTGTGTCTAGCAAACTGTCTGTAATATCATGTCTTTGTGTGTATTGTGTCTACCTTGTCTGTGTGTATTGTGTGTGTCTGTGTGTCTGTGTGTGTAATGTCTCTGTGTGTGTGTCGTGTGTGTGTGTTTTGTGTGTAGTGTATTATTAAAATTGGCAATGCGTCTGCTATTAAGTGTCTATGTATGCAGTGTGTCTGTGTCTGTGTGTGTGTCTATTGTGTGTGAGTGTATTGTGTAATATTGGCATCTGTGTGTGTGTGTCCACGGCATTAATGACCAATGCTGTGTGTGTGAGTGTGTCCAGCGTGTCTGGCCAATAGCGTCCGTGTGTATTCAGACACATGTCTGTGTGTCTGCTGTATTGTGTGTGTGTCTCTGTGTCCCATGTGTGTGTCTGTGTGCGTTGTGTGTGTGAGTGTGTCGTGTGTGTGTGCCATTATTGTGCGAGTGTGTCCGTGTGTGCGTCTGTGTGCATCCGTGTGTGTGTGAGTGTCCGTGTGTGTGCGTCGTGTGTGCGTGAGTGTGCGCACGCACACGCCGATCCCGTCGGTGGACGCTTGAGCGCTACGGCGAGTCAATGATTCCGGTGATGGACGTGCCCACCATCTCCTCCTTTGTTGCCTCCATCTCCGAATGTCCAAAGTGGTTTAATAAGTAGGGTATTGAGCGATCTCGGCCTTACTCCAGCTCCCTTGAGATAGAGACCACGCAGCACCTACTTCTCAGATGTCCTCTCGTTCTGCTTCGCAGCCGTCACTTCACATTTCACCCAGGGAAAGATGGCAGCCCCTCCTGCCACCATGTCTCTAAACTTCAGGGTCTACTGGACCGCATGGCAAGCGGACACCCCTCCGTGCTCGGCCAGCGTCCTTAAAGACAGCTGATAGCTGAGCGAGGCCGGGAGGTGGCGACAAGTAGTCCAGGGCAGAAGGGAGAATTAGCTTGTCCTGTCTCCCGGCCCTCACGTGGATAAACTGCTCTCTACCAGGTGACTTACTCGTGTCCGTCCTGTGGAAGATGTGGCACGTTTTCCAAGAGGACACCCCACTGACCCCTTAGGTCGCTGCTTCAAAATGGAGATGTGTTACTGGGATGAAAATTATGTTGTAGGGCAAATACCCATAAAAAAATATGTTCTAATGGAAGCCACCGCCAGGAAATGTCCCTTGCTAAGACATCAGCAAGCATCCGTCAATGAAGTAAATGACTACACATTTGGAAATATATACAGTAGACTGCATATTTTTTAACTTTCCATATCTTTGTATGTAGTTGTTATATTTTATTATTTGAGCTTTATGTGTAATTTATGGATAGCCTTTTTTTTTTTCCTCCACCAACCCCATATAGTCTGCTGTGAAAAGCAATCCTTTCCGGGCTGGGGGAATTTGGCGAGAAGACAGAACCATCAAATGCAGTGATTCTCAGCTTTTTACAGTCCACCATTTTAACCACAAGCTTGTCAAACCCGCCCTGCGATCATGAATTTTCAGTCAGATGTTTTCAATTTGTCTTCCAATATGATGTTGACTCATACATTTGGCAGATTTATGATTTCTCCATTCTCCCCTGCCACTCATTCTCAAGTTTTAGATTTTTTCATTTAATAGTTGTAGCAGGTTTTCCTCTTTTTATAAATCTTCATGAAGTTTCGAAACCCAGTGCCATACAAGTTGGGAATTGCTGTCTGACATTATCCTCTGAGGCACTGGTGCTGTATTTCATAGTGCCATGTTCTTGAATCCTCTGCCTGAGGTAATGAGCGGGTATGATGCTGCTCTTCAAACGTCCGATGGCACAGCCTGATTCTGCCCCTTGGAGAACAGAGTCGGGGCAAGAAGGCCTCCTCTTCAGCCCCACATCGGCCTGGGCGCCCTGACTTTGTCTCACCTGGAGACGGGAGTGGTAGGTGTCTGAGGTGTGGGTTCTGCCCGGCTCCCAGCCCTGTGCCTGCGTAAGCAGAGGCTTCCTGGGCTGGCACCCTCACCCCTCCCTACGCGCTTCGGCCCCCAGGATGCCCGCCGACGGCGAAGCTCCCCAGCAGTGACCTCCTGTGCCCAGCACGTAACCGTACTCTGCTTTCTCCTGCTTCCCGAAGGTCAGGTCCGCTGCCGACCGCGGAGCTGTCAGATTCCCCGAGGTCAGGGAGCGATTCTGTCCTGCCCTGGGAACATTCTGGAATGCCTCTCAGCATTTTTTGCAGCAGTAGGCACAGACAGGTGCTCCCACCAACACCTGAATGTAGCATAACTAAACAGATGGGGACAAAAAGAGCAGAGGAACTCGGAACTTCTGATCCTGGACGCGGTCCACTCTCTCTGGGTGTTGGTAACACAGTTGAGGTAGAGGGCGTCGGGCTGTGTTCATGGTCCTCAGAGGAGATTATGAAGAGGCTCTGAACGCGTGTGCGTGCGTGTGTGTGTGCGTGTGCGTGATTAGTCTCAGGGATGCTTCGTACCGTATATGTATGAGCTTAGGAGAATGATCATTCTGTGATCGTATGGCAAGTTAGGTTTCTATGTAGAGGACCTATTATGGGTCTTCCCTCAAAAGGGAGCCCTGACAACCGAAAGCATCTCCCAAAGCAAGGGCCGCCCTGTGGCCAGCCACCAGCCCCGGTGCGACCTCGAGTATATACTGTCCCTCTGCGGCCACCACGTTCCCATCCGCAAAGTGAAGCGAGTGAGTGTGACGGCGTCCGAATGTCCTTCCAGACCTGCGTCCTGAGGCTGTTGCTTCCCATCCTCAGTTCCGTGGCCGCGCCAAGCCGGGCCCCAGGCCGTCGCCGAGGCTCCTGCACAGGGCGGGGTGACACCCCTGCAGCGCGAGGGGCTCCGGGCGGCCTGTCTCCCCTCGCGTCCGCCTGCTCGCTGCAGACGAGACACCACAGCGCCGCTCCGCGCCCTCGCGCCCCGTTTGGCCCGCGTCTGTTCCTCCCGCGTCCCGAACGAGAGCGTCACGGCTCCTCCAGAAACGGGGGCGCACTGACGAAGTTGGCGCGGGGACGTGTTGGTGTCCTGGGCGCAAGAACGGACCCGCTGGATTCGCAGCCGGCGACGCGGGCCGCTGAGCACCGGGCTCCGGCGACCTCTCCTTCCGTTTCCTTCAGCCGTTTGTTCTCGTGCCTTCCATCGTGGCTCCTCTTCCCAAGGCTGCGGAGGGTCTGACAGCCGCGTCTGGGCAAAAGCTCGCTGTCCGCTGGCTGTCACTCCCACGTCGCCTTCTCCTTAGCCCTTTCCACCTGGCTCGCCGTAGTCAGAAGTCTGGACTCCGGCCCTGCAGGGCCGGACCTCGTCGGGGAGGCCCGGTCACTGCCCTCGCTGGCTGCTGAGGATGCGTCGATCGGATTCTGGTTGATTAGGGTGGAATGTGCGGGAGAGGAGGGGACGGTCCCTTGGTGCTGGGACATGCCCCAACGCAGAGCGAGTGCCTGGCCATACGACCCCCAGCTCTGCAGCCCTCACCAGCAACGTGACAGGGAAGGTGCTACCGTCATCCCTTGAGCTGGCTTCCCCGCCGCAAAGGGGACGAAACTTTGTCGGAGGAAAGGAACGAAGGAAACTGTCACTAAATGTCACCATTACCCTCGAAGGCGTCAGAGCCGTGAGCTTCTCTGGTTCTTTCCTCTGTGACACTCTGGGGTCCATCCCAGCACGTGTGAGCTCATCTTTTCGCACCCTGTCCCAGGGAGGCAAAGCGCGTTCTGAGCAGGGTGTTTTATAGGTGTGTCGCCAACGGAGCAGAACAGCAAAGTCACTTACCAATGTCGCCCAGCCAGTCAGCGCTAACCCCGTCACTCAGCTGATGGAAAAATACAAGAAAACGTTAAGGTTTTTGCACTGCCGCGATTTCGACCCTCTGAGTCCATGCTTTCCAGCTCCTGACATAGGATCTTTTCCTTGTAAACAATGGTTATTTCCTAGAACAGTGATAACCGCTTAGAATTTCGATAGGAATTTTAAAATATGTTTTTTATTACAAATACCAATCCACTATTTAAAATAATAGACTAGTGCCGGATTATAGTTCTTAGTGATTATAAATCAGCGAGAACAGATTCGAACGCATGAGTTTCACTGACCTGACCTCAGCATCGCGCGGCAAGGCCCCAGGGGGTCAGTGATATTTTCAGCCGACAAAGGACGTTGGCGTACGTCTCACGCGTAAATACGCTGACGTAGCGCGGTGACAGGCGACACTGTGACACGGCCGCCCCGACGGTGCCGAATGAGCCAAGTGTCCTTCCTTATCTCTCCGTCTTCGCTACTCCAGTCCCCCGCTCGGGCACCTGACCACGCTCTGAGGATGCTCCACCTGGGCGGGAGCCGAACACCTGTCCTTAACAGCTGCTCCTTTGCGAGGCCAAAAACGAGTTCTCGCTTTAGTCGTTCAGGTTGCTCCAAATGTCCACCGTTTATGCCCGGTCTGCTTGCCTGGAAGAAGCAAAACTTCTGCAGAACCTGATAACGGTTATGAGCGCCGTCTCCAGGCTTTGCAGAATCCTCCGAAATAACAAGGAGAAGAAAACGTATCGGGGCGCTAGCTATCAAACACCCCAGATCACGTCCCAGACCATGGCTTTTCTCGCCCGGCTGGTTTTCAGTCCAAACAAGATCACGCTTGCCAGCGATTTCTAGCTCATTATATTTTCAAAGGTAAGAAAAGCACATTTCTAACTCAGTCCAGCCGTCACAGAGTGGGGCTGCTAGAACAGAACTGGCGACAGAATTCATCACTTGCGGAGGTGAGGTTAAAATTTTTCGCCTTTTTTTAGACCTGGGCTGAAGACTCGCATCCGTTTAGGGCATCCTTCGGCGTTCGCTGCGTGAATCCAAAACACGACTCCACGCTTCTCTGCTGTCGCTCCGGCGTCCTTGCCCCGGCTCCTGGGCTGCTTTACATCGTTCTAGAGTTGTTTCCACCTCGGTAGTCTCCTGGAAGGCTGGAATTATGCCTTCGAATTCTGCTCCTTGTCCCTTTATCCTAAGAAAAAGGCAAGAGGTCAACCCCAGGAGTGCCATGAGAAGATGCGGGTTAACGTCCCGAGGGAGCCGTCCGCTGGCAGGAGCGATGTGAGTCCTTCTTCAGCCTTTCTGAGCCTCAGGACGTCTGTGAAATTGAGACAGTGACATCTCCCTTCCAGGCTGGTCGGGAAGATGAAGTGAGGTGGTGAATGAGAAGCCCTCAGCTCGGCGCCCAGAGCCAGACAGATGTTGGGGGAGGGCTGCTTGTTTTGCCACAAGGCCTCTTGTGTGCCCCGCGCTTGGCAGACGCCTGTTACGTAACTGCCCACCCGACACGTGCGCCCCGAGCTTGGGCCTTCCCCGATGTGGTTTCTCAGTTGGCGACGGCTTCCCTTTCAACCCAGGAAGAACCAACTCCTTTGAACCGTCTCAGAGCTAGAGCCATTGGCCCTGTCGTTCAGTTGTTCTATAAATGGATCACCTACCTAACGGCTCCTCAAGGCATCTGCTCTTCTCAGGAGGATGCGATGGTGCCAGCGAAGTGAGCGAATGAGCTCCTGCTTCCCAGACGACAGCCCACGTGAGACCCCATCTCTAATTACCAGGTCGTTGGCAGGTGTGATTGCCCAGTAATTGCCCAAACACATGTGGCGACAAGGTGTGTTTACAAGTCATTGGCCACATAGTAAGTGGCCCACTGACTCCCATTCCTCCCAGCCTGTAATGGCTTAGGTTTCGAAGGTTCAAGTGACAGCTGCCTTGATAGAAAGCTGAGAGCATCTGACGCGCTTGTCTTCAGTGTCTGCTTCTTCGTGTGTTCTTTCTCAAGGGTGTTCTAATCCTTGTCTAAAGTCACTTTTTGTCTAAAGTCACTTTTTTGCTCCTCTGCTTTGTAGACCTCAAGTAAATTTTACTTCGGCAGGTATGCGACGCAGTCTGCAGACATTCCGAGATGCGTCCACTCATCCCTCGGTAGTGTACGAATCAGAACAGCCCCAGGCTAAACCGAGCGTCAGGTGAGCAGCCTCTGCGTGTGTCTCTGGGATGTCAGCGTGACCGTCACACTCCAAGGGAACTTAATCGGGATGTCTCATTAGGGCCAGACATAAGGAAGGTATTAAGTAAAGGTTAGTCGGAGTGAAACACATTAGTATCTTTCACTTTTTGTGCTGTTAGGCTTGACCATTAAATTATTTGTTTTTGATGGCGAACTGTTTCTCGCCATCGACATCCATTGCCTCTGAGGCCTCAGAATGTATGCTTCTCGTTGCGTATCAGCAGCATACGGTCCTTACGACCAGGCTAAGGTTTGGGGAAAACTAAACGATGGCTTGAAGAGTTCAGAGAAAGGTTCGAAGTCTCTGCCACTTGCAAGTTGCGTGACAACGTCCTCCCGCTCGTCAGTCTCCAGCTTTTCCACGACGGGCTCGAAAACCATCAGTGGTTTTCACAGAGTCATATCTTGAAGTCCTAAGCCTCCTATTCCACAAGGTCTGGTCCCTTCCCACCTGCCTCGACAGGCCGGCTCTGCTTTTCCCTGTCTGGCCTACTGGGCTACCAAGTGAGATTATCATTAAAAATAAAGCGTCTTTAAATCGTGTTGGAATACCCCTGGACCAGACGACTCCGCTTCACTCCGAGTGCTCCTCTCCTTCTTCGGAGCTTCAGCTCGTACCCCAGGACGTTCAAGTGCGTGAGGCCCAGAGAGCGGATGCGGCAAAGGCGAGGGGGAGGGAGAGAAGAAAGGATAGAGGGGAGGAAGGGGCGAGCCCTTGCCCTGCCCCCTCTGGGGACCCCGAGGGTAGGCGGGTCCATCCCGGCCGCGTGCAGCCCCAGCGAGGTCAGCTTGGTCTGGTGACAGAAAGTCTTAAAGCTCAGCTCGCCAGTGCCGCCCTTGGCTCCTGTGTGTCACGGCCGGGACCTGGAAGTAGTCGCCAGGGAGTCGAGCCACCCCAGCCTCAAACCTGTGCACTGGTGACAGAGGCTGGGGAGCGGTCAGGCCGGAGAAGGCAGAGGAACCGTCGCCCTCCCCGCTGCTGAAAGGTGGCATCGGTGCCCAGACGCCATCTCTGAGAGACAGAGACGAAGGCAGAGGCACCCGAGAGCCCAGTGTGAGACCAGAACATCCACTGAAGAGGCTGTTTAAAGGCTGACACGCAGCAGGTTTGAAGTTGATGGGCGTCTCAGTTTGTCCCCCTGCGGCCGATCAGCGAGCCCTCAGGAAAGAAACCGTGATAGGTCCAGGCAAAATAAAGAGTTGTGTCTGGTGTGTGCACATGCGAGTCACACGGCGCGAGTGAAATTCGTGACGTCACGGTGCTCAGAGACCGTGATGACATGTTGCTGAAGACCGTCCTGTGGGGTTTGAAGGACACCGCCTGCCGTTCATGACTCTTCTTCAGGTGTGTCTTCACCTCCATATCAGAAAAGACTTCCTTTTGCTTTTGCCCAGGATTGATTTATATATATGCTCTTTGCTCCCCACCCGATAAGGGGAGACAGTGCCCAGAGGCTCCTTCTTCTGCACAAAGGTCACTGTGTGCCTGATGCACGGGCGTTGGCTGCATGGGGACCTTGCTCGTCAGGACCAGCAAGCAGACAGCTCCTTCTCCCTTCTCGGAGGCGACAGCTCAGATTCAACAGGTCCCGCTGCTCCTTGTGGGACACAGTGTCCTGCCAGGAGCCGAGGAGAGTGTCTCGCATGCAGGCAGCCCTGTGACCTCACTCCCGCCTCCCCAAGAACATGTCCACACTTACCTCGGTGCCAGCAAGGACTGCCTTCGCTCTTCACCACCCTGTTCCTCACAGGCTGAAGGGACTGTAAACATTGAGTCGCAGCCAGAGTCTAAATGCTGCAGAAAGCAGCGTGCGGTGGAGAGATGACCTCACAGGCTCTGGTTGCCAAGTGGAGAGCACAGGGAGCCTTTAAAGAACGGTCTCGGAGAAGGAGCCACCCCCTCTGTGTGTCCCCAAGGGTCAGGCCGGGGGTGGCCAGCCAGGATGAAAGCCACGAGGGGCCGGATCTGCAGCCCAGGCTGGAGATAGCCTCGTCCCTGTCCTCTCTGAGTGACACTCATGGGGGAGAAACTGCCTTGTGCTGTGTTGGCAGGTGACAGGCGAGGGTGCAGATGAGTGTAACACGTGCTTGGGGTCTTCTTTGGGCTATCCGACATTCCCTAAAGAACTGCCCTTAAAAAGAGGAAAAGGAAGTGAGTTGCTGGTGTGGCCTGTGTGTAGTTAAAAAAGAAGCAGAAGAATTTTCCAGACTGGAGTTTGCAAACTGACAGGGGCAGATAGCAAAGCCTGCTGGGGATGCCAGTGTCACACTCTGTACGACTGCAAAGCCATCGCCTTGGATGGTGCCAGGTGCGTCACACGCTATGGGTGTGACAAAGTACATGGGATACGCATTACATACATATACACTAGGTGCATCATATGCTACGTGCATTACACACTAGTCACGTTGCACATTACGTGCATTACACACGAGCTGCACTACAAACTACGTGCGTTACACATTGGACACATTAGACACTGCGTGCATTGCGCATGACGCGTATTACATTATAGTATTACTAAGTACATTCTAGACTGTGTGCATTGCCTGCGGGGTGCTCAGCACCTAGTCCCAGAGCAGCAGCTAGCTCGTAGGAGCCAGGTAACCTGCACGCGCTCTGTGGGGTGGTTCTCGTCCTGCGTGCTGAAGAGTCCGCCACATCTTGTAGGACCTTCGACGGGGAGGAGCGGGCGTTCAAACAGTGGCTGGGTGTGTGTGGAAAGGCTCTGTCGGTGACAGGCTGGGGGCCACAGGGGCCACTGGCTCTGACTAGGCTGAGATCTAGCATGAGTAAAATAAAAGCTCTGCTTTCCAAATAAACGATTTGCTTTGTTTCTGAAAACAAAGTTTTGAGAGCCAGAACGCGTTCCCTCCAGCACGTCCGATTGGCGTGTTTTTCGTTACTCCATTTACCTGGTGCGTGATGAAGGGAAGGTTTTCACATCTGGTCACGTCTCGTGTCTGTGCAACTGGATCTGGCCTCTGCCTCGCAGCTGGAGAGGTGGGGAGGGGGAAGTGGCCGCATCTGCCTGCGGTGAGCGCTTTCCTCCTCCTCTTCCCTCCCGGCCCCTGGCTCCTCCCTCCCTCCCTCCTTCCTTCCTTCCTCCTAAGGAATCCGAGCAGCTCCAAACCCCACCTGGCGAACCTTCCTTCCTTCACCCGCTGCCTTTTCTTTCTGCATCGACTCCTGCTTCCCCTGAGCCTCAGGCCCCGGGCCTCTCTCAGCTACATCACGGGGGCTTCGGGTGCCCTGGAGCCCAAGACCTACGCCCCTCAGGTGGGAAAAGGGGACAGAGACCCAGAGCCTCGGGAAGAGTGTGTGTGTGTGTGTGTGTGTGTGTGTGTGTGTGTCCCGCAGGGACAGTCAGAGCTGGCAGGTTAGTTTGGACCCGGGGGAGGCACAGCGCAGGAGCTGAGTGTCCCCAGCCCGTGGACACCTGCACCCACGGCCTGCATCCCGCGTGAGTTACTTCAGCATCGCTGGGCGTGGCCTTTCTTCTCGCGGACCTGCTCGCGGAGTTAGGGGCTCGCCGCCCCAGAAGCGAATCTCCGGGAGGTGGGTGGGAGCACCCACGCTGGGTATGAGGAGAGAACGCTTGGTCTCCCGTGGCATGTGGCCGCAGGCTCCCGCCAGCTCCAGGACCAGCCCCTGTGTCATAGCTATTTCTTGGGCAACCCAGAAACGGGGAAACGGGAAGACAATAGCGACAACATTGAGTTCCTTTCACTGAGCGTTTACTATGGGTCAGACACTGTGCCGGTGCTTTCCTTGTGTTAAATCATAGCCACCTGCTATTTCTATTATTATTACGAAGTGATAACGCTGAAATCTAGAGGCTACAGAACTTACTCACAGTGATGCAGACCAGCGCTGGTTCCTCAGTCCGAGCTTTCATAATAACTGATGTGACACATATTTTCCAGTTCACGAAGTTTTCCTCGGGAACGGTATTTTATTCAGTCCTTGGCGAAGGGCCGAGAGGCTGAGACAATCCAAGATTATGTAACTCGTAAGTGGACCAGGTGAGACTTAAACCTGTTTTTGTCAAACGCCGGCATCAAAAACTAAAGGTCAGGACTTCAGGTTATGTGAGAAGCAGCAGACGGTTTTTTCCAGTGACACCTAGGCTCCAGGTATTCAGGGCCTGTCTCGAAAATTAAATATCATGTGAGTTGGCCAAAGCTTTTCCTTCGATCATTACATTAAAATTAAAAAAAAATCTTCTTGAGCACAGTAGTGGATGAGGTGGGTGTGCCTAGGAACCCACAGTGAAAATTTACCACGAAGTAACCTCATTAGGGTTGAAAATAACTAAATTGTTCAAAACTGTACATTGTATGTGGCATATGCATTGTCTCACAGCATATGAAATGCAGGAACCTTTGGAACTATTTTTGTGAACAAGTATGACATAGCTGAACCTGATGGAAAATAGCACAAGAAATAAAACAGAAAAAGAAAATTATGGACCAGACCAACACGACATGAATATTGATGGAGAAATCTTAAATAAAATTTCAGGGAACGGACCTGAAAACCATGTTAAGAAAATAATGAAAATAATACGCCACGAGCAAATGGGGTTGATGCTAGAAATTCAAAGAATATTAAATATTAGAAACTATATTAATATAATTTATTATATTAATAGGTCTAAGGAAAAATCCATATGATAGTTTCTAGAGATGCTAAAAAAGTTATTTGACAAAGTTCAGTATCCTTTCCTATAAAACTCTTGAGAAAATGTGAATGGATAGATATGTCTTTACATGATGAAAGATGTATACCTCAATCCTCAAGCCAGCATCTTAATAAATGAGAAATCCTGGGCACGATTCTTGCCAAGACCTGGAAGAAGGCCAGAATGCCAGCCAGCTCCAAGGCCATTTAACATCCTTCTCAAAGTACTAGCTAACGTGATTAGACTAGAGAAAGCAATCATAGTCCAGTGACTTCAAACAGAAGACGTAAAATAACCTCTACTTCCGGGAGATGTAATGGTATGTACCTGGGAGATCCTACAGAATTAATGACAAAATAACTCGGTGAAAGAATTCAGCAAGATGGGCAAGAAAGAAGGTTAACATAAAAAGTTAATACCATTAACATATACAAATAACCATCAGAACATATAAAGAATGAGAAAACTAAATTAACGATAAAAAAGGGTACTGTAAAATACTTAGTAATATGATATCTCACTAAAAATACATGTGCACATAAAATCGTACACGTCGTTAGCGTCTTTATCCATCATAGCCCCAAATCGGAAACAACTCAAATGCCCATCGACTTGTTTTATGGATAAACGGATGGCGGCATCATCCTACGATGGAGGACTACCTAGCAAGAACCGGGAATGAGCGGCTCACGCAGCAACGTAGACGACTCTCAAAGGCATCTCGCTAAGTGGAAGAAGGTAGACTAGATAACTACTTAGTGTCGATGCCATCTGCATAAAATTCTGCAGAGGCAAAGCCGGGGTGACGGAAAGACTCGTGGATACCGAAGGCCAGGGCTCGTGACGCGGGGGGGGTACTGCAGATGGGCGTGAGGAGAACGGGAGGTGGGAACCGATTCAGAACCCGGTTGTTACGCAGGGTGGTGACGTCACGGTGCGCGTGTGCCCAAACTCATCGAATCGTACACCCCAAATGGCTGGTTTTCATTATGCACAAACTACACCTCGACAAAGCTGATTTTTAGAAATAAGTTCACCAGACTAGCTGGTTTTCTAGAATTCCCCAGAAAACCAGCAAAGGCTCCCTGGAGCGAAGCTGATGTGGAAAAGGAGTATAATTGTACCCGACAGCCTCGCAGGGCGTTAGGGTAGAAAGTAGATGTTTCCAGGTAGAAAACTCAGTGTGACCAGGTCATTTCTCCTGGACTTGCAGATGGTGAATTTCGCAGCATTTCCAGTAAATCTCAGAGTCGATGGAAAGTAACGGAGAAAGTGGAGAGTAGCCGTGACCTACACTCATCACCCTCTTCTCTGCCTAATAAACTTCTACTGCTGTTCATTCATTGATTCTTCCATTCATTCATTCATTCATTCATTCATTCGACTTTTACTGCCATCGCGACAGGCTTGACTATCACGTCCTCCACGAAGTCTTCCACAATTTCCTTGATAAGAGTCACCTCCTCTCTGTCTTTCCATGGCGCTTTGTTCCCACCCCCATGACGCCTCGCGTGGGTGATGCACCCCTCTCCTCTTCTCTGTAGACTCATGATGCTTCTGCTGGAGGGAGACCGTCTCACTCAGCTCGGTACGGCTGGTGTCCGGTGCTCGGTGCATGCCAATTGATGAAAAATAATAATGAATGGAAACAGAGGGATGAAATGTACATATAAGAGCTTTTAATGCCCGGGGACGCAGTGTGGCTTTGTGGTCAAGGGCACAGGCTCTGAGGTCGCACTGCCTTGGTTTTGATCCCGGCTCTAAGGTTTAGTAGCAACTCGCTCTGTGCCTCAACTGCCACCTTGAAAAACGGTAACGATCGTCATGCCCGCCTCATGGCGTCATGTCGAGGATTAGATGAAATAATCCAGAGTAAGTATTTAGAAGATTCCCAGGCATATAGTACGTGCTCAATAAATGGTAACTATTGCTTATTTCCCTCGTGAATTTGATTTTTTTTTTTGTAAAATGTTTTTGTACTTGTGTGGACTGTTGGATGGGTTTAGAGTATGGAGAACAGAGAAATTCCGATTTCGTTTTTGGTGAGAAGCAGAAATGACGAGTTAGTAAATTTTATGCTTTGCCTTCATTCTTCCCAACTGGACTAAAGCCACACCCCCTGATGTTTACTCCCTTGCTTTATAAGTTACAACAAGACAGATGCTGGAATATAACCAAGTATAGCAAGTATAGCTAGGAAGGGAATTTCTAGTCAAAGAAAATATAGTCGAAGGGTAAAATCACTTACGAAACAGAAAAAGATCTGTATTTTTCTCGCTGAACAAAGCGGGTGAATTTGGGATAGGTTTTGCTCCCTGAATGGCTACAGTGCCCATGAAATAAAAGATCGTTCCTCGTCTGGAGATGTGCTTTTGAGACCATTTAGGTAATCTTAAATTCAACGGAGCTTCTCGATAAAGTCTCTTAAATAAAAGTGCCAGACGAGCTTTCTCTAAGGACCCTTCAGATGCTCGCCTCCACTCACCTCTGCTCCCTGTCGCACCTTTGACAAGGACTGGTCCCAGAACTCTTAGAACGAGCCAAGCGAGTCATTGAAAAAGTCCCCAAAACATGGGAAACCACGTGTAGGGATACTGGATACGAGAGGAAGAGTCAAAACAGACAAAATGCTGCCCGAGCCGGCCAAAGCGTGACGGGGGACTCGGGGGAGAGGCGCCAGGTACGGGAGGCAGGGGGAGGAGATGCAGGGAGGGTGATGTCACCTGCGGAGCAGCACAGGGGGCGGTTCGGAGGACTCCGGAGAGCCTCGTTTGTCATAGCCCTCCACCTGCCTGCTTGCCTTTGCCCCGATCTCTGGCTTTTCCTAAATTTCTTATAATTGGAATTTTAATTTCCTCCTTTCTTCTACTTCCCCTCCCCCGTTCCTCCCTCATGAACTGAGACCAGCCTTGATGGGACCCTGTCAGGGCAGAGGTTTTGTCCGGTGGGTCACGAGGTTCAGTGTTCCTGAGCCAGGGGCTGGCCGGTCTCCTTCGGGCTCTGCAGGTCCTCTTGCCATCGTCTGCACCTTGCCTTTGACCTAGGGGGCCTACCCGTGTGCCCTCTGCCTCTGGCTTCCCATTAGGTTCGGACAATGAGGATTCTGGCCGAGACGGGGCGTGAGGAGCAAAGACAGGTCGGAGCGTTTATTCCCCTGGCTCCCTCCCTGTGGGGTCGGCACGGGCTGACTGAGTCCCTCCATCAGGAGGATGCCAAGGTCATCCTTTCTGGTGGCCATGCCCATGTAACTCTTGCACCGCGGGTTCCGATACCCACTCTGGCCCTGACCCTTCACCCCTGACCCAGAGCTCTGACGAGACAGAGCTCTGCAGTTTGGGTTTCCCCTCACCCTGGCTACTTCTCTGAAAACGGTCCCTTTGTTAAACATTCCCTAGGGTTATCTTATCTTTCAATGAATGACTAGTAGGTCCAGAGGGGCATTTTTAACAAGCACCTGACTCCGAAACCGGTGATCCAGGGGTGACTTTGAGAGAGACTCGACCAGACTCTGACTGTCAAACTGGACCTAGTCCAGAGTTAGTCAGATAGTAAGGAAAAGTGCAGCCCCCGTGGTTCTCATGGTTTCAGCTGCTCTTCTGAGAAGTGCACGGTTTTGCGTGAGATCATTAGGAGCTGAGCTGGGAAAGGCAGGGGAATTTCTAACCCAAGTCCTGACGTCCGTGGGAGAGCTCGGGTAACCAGAAAAATGGAATTATGTTGTTATCAGCAGTATGTGACATAGAGTTTCTCAACGCCTCCTTGATGGCTGTTGGCACGGCTTATGTGCAGCCGAGGGCCCCTGAAGTTTATTTGTATTGATTGCACCATCGCTCATAAGATACAGGGATGTAATGGATGGCGGATGCCCAAACCCGAAATTAAAGAATGGGGTTCACGCGAGCCAGCCCTGCATGCCTCTAGTCCGACCCAACAGTTGTTATTACCTAGTATTACAAGGAGGCAATCGGCCAAGGAGAAAACTCACAAAACGCATGAACTGGTGTCAGGAAAGCACCAGCGAGGACCAGCCAGGCTTGCAGAGAAAGTCCAAAACTTACCTGGATCTTGAAGTCGTGCGGACTTCCCATTTCAGAAGCCTGTCCTGTCTTGGACCTCTCAGGCGCATTCTTGGAAGGTGACTGTTTCGGATCCTTAGGATAATATTTGTTTAGGCAGCAGAGCAGACAGCAGAGGTAGCTGCAGAAGAACGACACCTCTTCTGGGAACTGTCACCTCCTGCTGCTTCTCCAGGTCATTCCTTAGAACAGTGGCTCAGAAATTAGAAGGGGCCAGCTCACATTCCCCTTCACAAGGAGGCTGGCCCTGCCCTGGTGCCTGCCTTCAAGGTCTTCCAGCAAGAAGCTGGTCGTGGATGCCCCTTCAAGACAATCTCATGTAAGATCCCCCAAGTAGATGAATGTACAGCGTACGAAGTACATGTGCCCCTGTCCCTCTGTTTCCCACTACGACACGTCTCTGGGTGTGACCGTCCATGGATCCCATAGAAAAGCAGAATGTAAGAGAAAGAGGATGGGCCATGACATCAAAACCTGAAGTCCAAACCTTAATCCTGCCACTTGTTTTAAGAAAGCTATTTAATGATTCTGCTTCCTCATTTCCTCATGAGCAAAACTAATAAGACCAAGAACCTCATAAGAGGAGGTGATCATATTAATATGTCTACTATTTCTAATCGCAGTGCTGCAAGTATTATGTAGTAACTGCTTCTCCATAGATGAGAGGGGTCATTCTCATTGTTACTCTAGAAGCTCAATGAAGCCCCGTGTTGCCTCTTTCCTTCCTGTGTGTCAAAGTCCCACGTCACTGCGGCCCGAGGGGAATGCACAGCTTAAATGTGAAGCTGACCTGGAATGGAGGCCCAGACAGCCGACAATCTGTTCTGAGACCCAGGTTCCAAGGGAATCGATCCCAGAACAGGAAACAGTTCAACAATGACTACACAGCAAGCTAATTGACTCTAGCCTGGAAATTAAAGATTCTCTTTTCCCTACTTGTAAAAGCCAGGCTAGAAGTACCTGCCTATTAAAACTCTCCATCTATCTCATTCATCTATCTGGTCCTTCTATCCATCTATCTCTTCCCATTTTGTCCATCTATCTATATTCCTTCCATCTCTCCATCTCCATCCTCTCCATCCTCCATCCTTCCATCCTCCATCTCACTATCCTCCATCTCTCCATCCTCTATCCTCTCCATTCTCCATCTTTTCCATCCATCTCTCCATCCTCCATCTATCCATCTATCTCTTCCATTCTTGTCTACTCATTCATCTATCTATCTATCGATTCCATTCATTCATCCATCCATCCATCCACACATCCATACATATTACTAAGCTCTCACTACATGAGGGTGCCCTCGTGAAGCTGGAGGTCCTTGAGCGAGTATGAGGATACCTGGTCTACTGGATGGGGGTTAAGCATTTGATCTCACTGGTCTACATCCGCCCCCAAATAGCCAATGTCTCTATGGATGTAGAATCGTAGCATCTCTCGTTCTCACTGGGAGTAACAGGATTCTCCCTGAGCCTGTCCCCGCTCGAGAGTACCAGCCAAACCCAGAAGTGCCTCGGGATAGCTCCCTTCTCCCTTCCGGCTGGAAAAGAATGAATACTTTGTAAGTCAAATAAATACCCCCTCATTATCTACATATTTTAAATTTATAGTAGATTTTTTTTTTCTTAAAGCAAAATATAGGGACCTATTTGCTCACAAGCTTCTTCCAAGAAGCTGTTACACTCAAGAGAAGACCAAAGCTCTGGCTGGGTCTGCCCAAGGCTAGTGGGCCCTGACCGTTTTATTTTGCGGGGAGGATGGTATAGAATGTATTTTGTGGAGAGCAGGAGGTCGGGGGTGGGGTCGTGTTCTCCTCCAGATGTGGCGGGGAGGGACACCCCCGAAAGCTTTCTCAGTCAGGCCACAGAACACCGCCAGTGACCCAACTCAGTCAAGAATCGGGTCTTTCCGTCGACCTGTTTGATTTCATTCCAGTGTGAAATAAACAGCGTCCCATGGTACGCGATACCTGGAGGCCGAGAGATCCTTGGCCCTTTCTGTAATCACACATTTATTTTCAATTCATGCCACGGACACCCCTCCCCAACCCATCATTTTAACCCGCGAGGCTTCTCTGTCTGCAGGTTTACCTTTCACTGCTGTCTTATGCTACACGGTCAATTTCCCTTTAATTCTCTTTGTGTTGTGATAAATCACCGACTTGTAGGGTCTCACAGACAATCGCGGTCTTTTTCTCTCTTTAGCAAAGTGTCCTAAGTAGGCGTTTATGACACTGGAAGCTAAATGTTGCCAGCTTTTCTTCCTGACATCACAAACTGGGTCAGCATGAATGGAGAAGGGGTCCCCACCTCGTGGAAAACGTGATTAGGTTCCTAATGACAGCAAAGGGCAGATAGCACCGGTCTAAATTTCCAGTCGAAGCTCACAGGGTCATGAGTAATAGGAGGTGGGGAACAGGGCTGGGGCACTGTGGGAAATGCCTTTCCCACCGGAGATCTTTCATGCTTATTGATTATATTATTGATTATTATAATAATTGATGACTAAGTAGGGAGAGCACCCTGAGAGAATTTACTGTTCGGTCTTGATTCTGTTCCCGTCATTACCACCGCCCTGAATGGAAGCTCTGTTGAAGGAGGAAGGAGAGACGGCTTGGGTGCGAATGAGGAGGGAGTGGGTGGCGGGTACTAACGGATGTAACCTGGGAGACACCAGACTATTGATTGTTTTTTTCTTAAAGCAAAATGTAGGGACCTATTTGCTCACAAGCTTCTTCCAAAGGGAGTTCGATGAGACAGCGGACCTTTGGGAAGCGCTTGCTGCGTGCTGGACGCTGTTCTAGGTTCTGTATTATCTCGTTGAATTCTCAAACAGCTCTATGAAGTAGGAGCTACTATGACTCTTGGGGCAAATAAATTGCTGTCACATCACATGTATGTACGGCATTAAATGTAGAAAGTGATATTGCACAGAGGTGGATGCTGCATGTAAGTTGCCTACAGAAGGATTCATTCTGCTCGAGGGTCATTCGCCGAGATGGGAACTCTCTGGAAACCGGCCTTTCCCCGAGCTCATAGTTTCAACCAGTGGTCCAGTTTAGGAAGTAACCTTCTGCCTCTGGGAGGGGCTGTGAACAAAACCAACTGGGTGCTCAAAGCAAAATAAAAAAAAAAAAAAGAACAGAGAAGACAGCAGATCTCAGCCCGGCATCCGAAATCAAGACCACGTGCGTGACCCTCTAGGAAGCGGCAGGTAGAGCTCACCTGGTGAGGCGGGAGGAAGAGGAGCATCCATCTCTGTGTCGTGGGTGCTGAGGTGCAGGAGACCCCAGGCCTCTACTCACCTTCCCGTTTCATTTGCTAATGACCCCCCGACATAGCGAACCGGCGGGAGGAACTCGACGGAAGGCGGTTTCCTCCTTCATGTGGTAAGATACCGATGCTTTATCAGTAAGGCCCCCTTCCTACGAATCGATCTATACGTCCACTCTCAAGAACAGGTTTCGCTAAACGCGACGGAAGAGACATCCGGGCCGCCACGCGCCTCGGAGCGGGAGGAGCAGCGCAGGCCTCAGGGAAGGTGAAGAGCGTGAGCAGGGCGGAGAGGGGCGCCGAGGGGAACCCTCCGGCCATCTGCCCAGCGTTACCTGCGCCGGCCGTGGGGGAGGGGCGAGGGCGCTGCCCCCGCACGAAGCGGCAGACTTGACTTCGCGCCCGCACCCGGCCCGGGGGACCGCGACGCGGGCGGGGTCATGTCCTCGCAGACACGCGTGCTGTGCCATCCCTTCCCGCGCTTCCGTGAAGTCTTCCAGCCGAGCGGCCGTCCCGGGCTCATTTGAAAGGAGACGCAGAGGCGTTTGGATTTTGACCTTCTCCCTGTTGGCTGCACGGTGCGGGAAAGTATGGAATGCTGAGGGCACGAGTATTTGAACTTCCTCGAGAAACTCAGAAACCTCTCGCCTCTCACAAAATCGGAGACCTCGTCCAGTTCCAGTATCCTGTCTCACGGTCATCTTATCATAGCAAATGACACCCTCAACAGCCTTTACCTGTGAGCCAGTGACTCTAGACTAAAAAGGCGAACATTGCTTTCGTCTCCAGAGCTCCAGAGCTGGGCACAGCGAAGGTGTTCAAAAGGGTTTGTTGATACATCTAAATAGTAAAATCAACTCTTAGGTGATTTTACTATTTATGTAAATAAATATCAAAATGTTCATTGAAAAGTCTCAGCCCTGTACTGAAGATGGGGTTAGGTACAGTAGGAAAGTAAGACGTGTCCTCTAGGAGTTTACAAAGCGTATCCTCATAAAACAGATAAGCAGCAATAGCAAGGCATGATTAAATACTAAAATTAGTCATCTATATGTTATCTGTGTTTCTCAGCCGGAGCCATCCATGAGAATCTTCTGTGAAGCTTGGCAAAAACCACAGGTGCCTTTGGCTCACCCACGGAGTTCTGATTAGGTCTGTCTGGTCGATGTTTATATTTTTTAAATAGTCCCCAGGTGATTCACATAAGCACGCAGGATATGAATCGCTGTAGCACGTGCTGAGGAATATAATTAAAAGAGATGCCAGTGAGGACCGGAGTGGGGGGTAGAACCTTACGGCATCACTGGAGCTGGTTTTGAGCCTTGAATCAGAGAGAGGATTCGGACGGGCGGCGATGGAGGGGGAGGGGGCAGTGGAGACGCTGTGACCACGGAGCTGGAAATCAACTTGCTAGCTACGTGGCGAGCGGCAGGTAGAGGAAGGTGCGGAGGTTCATGTCCTGATCCGCCATGTGCCACCTGGCTACACCACAGCAGAAAGAGCGGCCTTGGTGACCGAGGTGACCGGTGCAGAGCGAAGCCGTGCTCGGCCCACAAGCCCGAGAGGTGGTGCCTCTTAGACTGTGTCCAGGGAACAGCATGGGTGGCCGTCAGCGTAGCCTTGAGTAAGGGCCGAGAGACCAGGAGATGCACGGGTTCTAAATGGAAGACGCCGTTACTGAGCCTTAGCTATGAAAGAGGTCCCTGGGCTCGGGGTCCCAGGTTTGGGACTGTTACTCCTGAGCTGTACCCGGAGGGCTCAGAGGATGTTTTCCTGGCCTTTCTCACTCCGCAGATCGCCAGGTGACTTTTCCTCACTGACGGATGCCCCTGCCACTCTGCTTCCTGCCTGGGGCGTCATAAGGAACCTGGGTGGGGCTGGTGATCACGGGTCACTCACTGGCGGTGGCGTGGAGATTCGAGAACATGAACCCAACAAATCATAAGTGAGAAAGGATCTAACTGGAGGGTGAGGGGGTGGATGTGCCTGGTTCCCACCTGTTACCTTGCAAAATGAGATCATAAAAACGAGGTCACGCCGAAAGTTCGGGTGAGGTCGCGAACGCACTCGCCACGTTTAGCGATCGCTCCTGTGGCGCACAGTCAGGATGCTTCCGCTGCCCGTGTGCGGGTCACATCCGGAATTCACGGAAAAGCCGCTCACCAGAGCCACGTGACACGCAGTGACATTTGGCCATCTCCTCCGCCCACGCTGGCCTCTTTCTCTATCCAATTCAAGGCAGACGAAGAGAACCAACCAAAAAATAAAGAAAAAAAAAGGAACTGGAGAAAGAACTTACAGAAAAGGAGGAGGTGGGACCCCTGAATCCTCAGCATCCTGACGTACGTTTGTGACGCGTCTGCCTAACAATGGAGCTATTATTAGGGGGGCAGAAAATAGCAGTGAGTGAGGCCCGAAGATTTTGCCCAGAGGCGCAGCAGACAAGGGAGCAGCGGTTTCCAAGAGGAGCAAGGTGATTCCGCTCTCCCTCCCCCAACGAAACTCCTCCCCGAACGAAGCCGGACGCCCTGACTGCATCTCGGAGGGAGCCGGAGGCCGTCCTATCACGGCGACGCCCGCTGCCGCCGTGGGCGCCACGGTCACCGTCTGCAGGCTTTGGCAAGGTGCACCCTCATGTCTGCTTGGGGCTCGCAGGTGATCGTCTGGGTCCTCAGTGCGGACCCGCCACTCCCGGGGCCCTCCTGGCGTCACGGGATTCCAGCCTCCTCGGTCCTCCCTCTGTCCTGCCTCTGCAGCCAGGTTGCCGGGTCCCCCCAACGTCAGGCCCGTGTGGGCTTGAGACAGGACATACTGACTCAGGGCCAGTACCGGTCTCCCCGGCAGCGGCCCCTCAGCACCGAGTCCTTCTCCCACTGAAGGCCGTGCCAGCTGACCACCGGGCTCGCTGTCTTACGTGAGTCACTCTCTTTGTTAGTCCCGGTGCCCCCCGGTGGGCTTCCTCCCTCCCCCTAGGGTGAAGCCGCCCCGCCTAACGGCAGCTGCCCCGTAACGGCAGAGCGCCCGGCCCCGAGCTCCTCCTGGGGAGCCTCTGACCTCGGTCCCCCACCCCGACTCCAGCGTCTCTCCTTATTGGACATGGGGCAGGGAGAGATCTAGCTCTGAATCTTAGCTCAGATCGGGGACACACGTTTTTGCGGACAGACCCAGCATAGGCTGGCAGCCGCCCTGACTTCCCAGCATGGCCTGCCCCCAGGCCCCAGGGCCTCGCTCACCCCTTGGCATAAATCACGTCTCCACTTGGAGCACCTGCTGCCAGCTGCCTGGACGAGAGTGCGGAGGCCGAACCCCGTGCTGGGTGCCTCCCCGAGCGTCTCTCATCAGCAGGGTCTGCTGCCCTGGCGGGCTTGTCCCTGCCAAGTCTTCGTGCCTCTCCTGCCTCCTCCGTCCCGCTGCCAACAGCCCTCCACGCATCCCGAGAAATCCAGACCCGAGAGACACACGTACAGGAAAGTGTCCATCTCAGAGCTCGTTGGGGATGTGGGTGATGGGGGGTGCCGGCGCCCAGATCCCAACACCAGGCTTTCTTCTCCTTAGGGATTCGGGTCGGTAAAACACCCATTCTGTTCAGGATCCCTCTGTTCAGGACTTTGCCTAAGAAGTACGATCGAGAATGTAGCAGAGCTTCCTGCCCCCGACTCAGAGTCCGACACAGCTGCGTCTGCCCTGCGAGGCTCACTTGTCCACCCAGCTCCACACCGAGAAGCTGAAGAGTCAGGCTCCGCTTCTCCACTCTCCCCCAGGGGACGACCCACAGAGTGGAACACAGGCTAGCCCACGAGAAATCGGGGGGAGGTGGGGAGCATGCATGAGCAGTGACCTTGAACTTTGTAACCCTGCCCAGCAGAAACGTGCTGTGATTGTCACCACTAACACGTTATTCCTCCTATCAGGAGGGAAGGGGGTGGGAATGAGGTGACCCTGGGAACCCCCACCCAGCCCTCCCCCCAGAAGGCAGCTGCGCCTTCCCCTGTGGGCTGCGGAGCTGACTTAGCTGAGTTAAATGCATATCAACCATGGAAACGGCCCTGCTTCCTGTCCTCATGCACCACTGTCCCCAGGACAGGTGTCCGCGAGGTGGGCTAGGTAAACAGGCCACCTCTGCTGGCTACACCCCTTCCAACTTCCACCCCGCACAGGTTGAAGCTGCCCCCCGGGCCACTGGGCTCTGGGCAGTCAGGGGACGCCCCACGGTGACGGACCCAGGGCAGAGTGACATAGCGACAGGCAGGCACGGAAAACCGAGTTCTACGAAAGCCTGCCGGGCTGGTGCTTTGCACTCCCAAATCCTTTCCGTGAGGAGGCTTTTCCCACAGCGCTTCCCGGGTCCCAGCTCCACCCCGAGACCGGGCCTGAGAGGGGCAGCTGTCTCGAGGAAGACGCGACGCCATGCTCTGGGACGCGGCGTGTCGCAGTGTGCGTCTGTGGGCAGGTGGCGGAGCCCGTGGGAAAGGAAAGGGTACAGGTCGCCAGCTCTTCCTTGCCACCGCCTCCGGAGACGTTCCCAGGCGTTTCGCAAAGGGCACTTCCCCACCCATTGTCACCTTCGCTGGCTAACCTTCTAGAAACAAGCAGGGCAGGTGCACAGCAGGTGGGGCCTGTGGCCTCAAAGGTCACCCCCTTTAGGGCGTCGTTTTGACCCTGATGAAATGGGAAATTCTTTCAAGTCACACAGACGTTCGGAAGGCTGTCATTTTCACCCTTCCGGAAGTTATCCCCCGTAACCATCCGGAGCTGGCCAGGCATCTCTTGTTCCTGGAGGCGAGACCCCCCCACAGCCAGGGGAAACCGGTTTCGGCTCCATGCAGCGGAGCGTTTCGACCTCCTGCCTCTTCTTTACGGTTTAATCCTAAAAACACGCGCCTGCTGTTCGATGCTTTTCGTTCCTCCGTTGGTTCTCAAAGCACGGCCCCCGAAACAGCAGCAGCCGTGTTCTGCTTGCTAGAAACGCAAGTTCCAGGGCCCCACCCGAGACCCCGGGGGGTGGGGTTCAGCCCTCTGGAGGGGGGGGAGTGTGCTGCACGCCAGGGCGAGAAGCTGGGGGAGACTAACTGCACTCACCCATGAGCTGTGGGTCCTGGCGTCAAGGAAGGACAGACATCTGGCAAGCTTTGAGCCGGAGACCGAACCATAATCCGATCAAGTTTAATATTTAGTCAGTACATAATTAACATGTAAGTCATTACGGGATACCCACCCCGTCACCGGAATCCATGGCTAAAACTAAGTTCTCTAGAAGCTTATTTGTCCCCAAGCCTTCATCATTATATTGTGTCATCTTCATGTACGCTGGATGCTGTAAAATAATTTGGTATCTTTGGCAGGGTTTCCTTTGTCAAATAGCTCTCTACTGCTATTTCTAGACGCAGGGCCATTGAGAGAGGCGCCCAGTGCCTTGTTAATGGTGTATTCTGTTCACAGGAATGAAAGCCCCATTGTCCACCGGGTTTGGAATGGCTTCGAAGAGCGCCATCGGCTTTTTCTGAAAGGTCCCTTTGTTGTCCGCACCCATAGCTCACCTATTTATCCCCTGTGAGCGCGGTTCTGTCAGCTTCGGGCGCATTGTCTCACAAGGGAAATGGGATGAATGGAAGGGTTGTTCCCGTGAGACTCGATCTTCCGTGGGAGCCTCCCCATGTCAGACACCTCCAGTAACTTCGATGCATCTCCAGGCAAGAGGCGCCCTCCAAACCCGGGCGGGGAGCCTGTGCCTGGTCCCAGAATTTGGTCTGTGATCCTCGCTATACTTTCTGGTTCCTGACCTGGCTTGGCTCACAATTCCACTCCTTCTCCAGAGGGGAACTAGCATTTCAAGCCCGAGGCCGTGAACCTCTGTGGGCAGCCCGCTTTCCAACGCTGCTGACCTCCGCCTCCGTTGCTGAGGCAAAGCCTGAGCGGGACACACTTTTGAGTACTGACCACACTCGCCTCGGGGCTCTGTTTCAGACCATCCTGTTCCTCGAGCTCCACGCTTCTCAAACTTTAGTGTGAATCCCGAGCTGCCGGGGAAAGGGGGGCGGGGGGCTCGTTACGATACAGTTCCACCTCTGGAGGTTCTGATTCTGTAGATCTGGGGTGGGCTCGAGAATTTGCATTTCTAAAAAGCCCAGAAGCAGGACGGGTACTCCAGGTGTGGGGGGGCGGGGCACACTCTGAGAACCGACAGCTGCTGGCAACAGCTGGCTTCTCCCTGAGGACAGCAGCCCTGACGCCCTGTCATCCTCACCGCCGTGCTTCATTTGTTCCCCGCTTCATTCATTCTCTGTATGGAATCATCTCTCTTGCGAGTTGCTAGGCAGAGGTGATTTATTGTTTGAACAAGCGAAGTTAATACCATCTTCCCATAATTTTTTATTTGGTACGGTGAACCGACCTGTCTCCGGAAAAACAATTTGGCAACTTCCTTGCCCAAAATGAAGCGCTTGGAGGGTGTTCAAACCACACCGCATCCTTTAGAAATTGAGTGCATCCCATGGTCTTTCCTGATAGACTCTCGGACACATGTAATAGGATTATAGATCAGCCTCGTTTAAGACAAATTTTGCTGGGAGAGATTAGAATTGCTCCCTCTGAGATTTCAATTAGGTACAAAGCAATTAACTTTAAGGAACCAAAATATTCCATTTCAAATCAGCTCTTAACCATGAGCTCATTGCCCAGGTACCTTCACTGCGTAAGAGAAAGACAGGTCTGGAGGGGGAAAAGGCGCTTCCGAGACCCCTCCCCAAACACAGACATGGGGGAGCCTTACGTTTGACGTCCCACGGCATCACCTGTCTCCACAAACTTTCTGACTTTTCAGTTTACTCCGACACCTGGAACAATAACTCTTCCCATTACCGAAAACCGACACGTTTGGGTTTCACTTCTGACGATGGTTCAGTGGTGCAGTGTTAAATACATTCATTTCATTTCCTTCCGAGTGTGAGAATTTTAAGTAACTTTGATTGAGAAGCCGTGTATCAGCCCAGTAGACTTTCATTTTCACAAAGGTGCTTCTTTGGCTTACGGTAAGAACTTTATAAGTGTCTGTCAATCAGCACATTAGCGGGCTGTTGATTCATTAATTGCTGAATTAATAAATTAATGAAAGTCGTTGCTTTGATATATGATTATAAAATCAATGTAATGGTTTTAAAACCTGAAAAATTATAAAAATATAAAGAAAAAAATAATCATCTGAAATCTATAACCTGAAGCTAACTAATATTAACTTTTGAAACCTCCTTCCCGTCATATATGCCTACGTATATATGTGTGTATATATTTACTGTCATTATAACTACATCATATACAAAATATTGAATTCTGTTCATTTCAATTTTGTCATGGAAATTTCAAGTCATTAGCAATTCATTGCAAACATTGTTTTCACGGTCACTTATTAATATTCTCAGTTAATACTTCTATTGTCTGCCGTGAAGGTGTGTCTAATGTTATTTCTTTGTACCTGGATAGATATGTTTCTAGGAAAATATTTTATTTAGAATACACTTGGGATCCACATCTTGGAGCGAAATCATTAGGTCAGAAGTTAAGGGGACGTCTTTAAAGCTCTTGGTGACTGTCGCTGAATTCTTCCAGAAAGGCCTGCCTGCCGCGTGCTCCCGGCAGTGTGGCAGCTTCTGCCCCCTCAGCCTTCTCTGACCTGGGTACCGCCTTTACGGAGATCGCACGGTGCGTTTTCACTTCGATGCTTCTTTTTCTCAGTGAGCTTAAACACAGCAAGTTTCACTACCGTGAGTACTTTTTCATGGGAAGTGTCCGTTCGTTGTCCTTTGTCGATTTTTCAGTTGTCATCTTAGAATATTTATTCTTTATTCACATAAGCTCTTTATACATTAAGGATAGAAACACATTATATACCGTGTCCCATTCCGTCAATGGCCTTTTAATTTTGTTAATGATTTTTTCTTTTTTTTTTTGTAAATGAACATTTCTTTTTTATATGATTTTTACCGTGGTTTTAAAGCCTAGAATGTGCTTCTCCGGCCATAGATTACATAAATAAAGCTTCTTTTTTCTTTTCCCCATCAAAATTTCCGAATTGGTTAACATAGTAAAATTAGCGTTTTAATTAAAAAGTATTTGGCATAGGAAGTAAAGAGTTAATTTTCCCAGTGAGGCCCCAGGACAGACAGAGCGCTGATTTAGGGAGGAGGCCTCGGGGGTCGCTTCATATCCTGGGCCGGGCGGCTCTGCAGTGGCAGGTGCTCCGGCTGTTAGTGGTGACCAGGACCGTGACGCTATCAGCGTCTCCAACGGACACTTCTACCTGCTACGTGTTTTTAAAACTCCCTTCAACCTCTGCACGGCTCCAACAGGGAGGAAAATCGAGATCCGGTCGTTTATCGCTTTTCACAAGGCGAGTTTTCCGAAGCCACTTGAGCCTGAGAACCCTGTATTTATTTTTCTGTTTTCCATAATGACTCCATAACGCGTGACCTGCCGCAGTAAGTGCTCGATAAACATTTAGAAAGAGAAATAATCGAAGCAGGAGAGGGTCTGGGGACACCAGGACTCAAAGACGACTCACTCAGACAGCGAGAGACGCGGAGGAAGCCCTGTCGCTTCCTCGCACAGGTAGGTGGGCTCCGCTCAGGTGAGACGGAGCATCCGCGTGTTGGGGTTGGCACTGCCTGGCACGGAGCGCGCTGGTGTGGGGTTTGAACTCAAGCTGCATCTGCCCGAAGCGTGCTTTGCGGAGCACGAGCTTGAGGAAACGCACCTCTGTGCTCCTTACGGGGCAGATGGGGTGGGGGCTCACCTTCACCTTCGGGAGGCAGCGCCGGTCCAGCGTGACCTCTCCCGTGGAGTGAGGGGCACCGCCGGCGGTGAACCGTATCTGCTCTACCCAGAGGATATCGTCATCCTGGAGATATGGCCACACTCTGATAAGCTTAGGACTGACCTGTTAGGGATCCATTCTGGAAAGACGAGACATGCCTTCGGTTCAGCCCCCAGCCCAGCTTCCCCACGTCCCCCCAGCACCCAGTGTCTCGTCAGCACCTGGCATACACAAGAGACTTCCTCAGGGTTTGACCACTTCAGAAGCCTTTTCCTCTGGTCATTTTTTATTTTATTTTTTTTGCCTCGAGTGTCCCCAGAGCCCTCTTTGAGTGGGTTTTCTCTGTCTTTTGTCTCTGCTTCTGCCCTGAAGCTGATGATTGTGAGCAAGATCACCTTTGAAGCCGCATCATGGCTGGACAGCTCCAACTCCCTGGGGGCCGCTCAGTGACGGGAGGGTTTGAGCCCGATTTTATTGTAACTGTCACTCGCCTGCAGGAGACGGAGGCCAGGGAGGTGCCCTGGAGCCCACGAGCCACTGCCAAGTGAACCCTCGTGTGGTTATTTAACTTTCGAAGGGCTAAAGACACAAATATGCTTCCTACCAGGTAGCACAGGCCACCAGAGTGGTAGCAGGCGTGTTTCAGGTAAAGAAACTAGTGGCAAAATGTCTGTCATGCTGGAGGAAGTGGACACACATAAGAAAGCACACTGGGAAGTCCACACGAGAGGCTTCCTTCAGAGCCGCTGTCAGAGGAGCGGGGAGGATTAGCCAGGAGGGTGACATGCCGAGGACCTGAAGGGGCTCCCGGAGCGCTGGGCAGGCCTTAGTGAGCAAAGGGCAGAGCCGTATTTCTGGCCCTGGGCCGCGAAGCCCTGTGGTTCCCGAGCCATCGTCCGCTTGGGGAAACAGAAAGCAAAGTGACAACAGACGACCCTGTGACATCGACCTCTTTCAGTTTCCAAACCAATCGCCGCTTTTCCTTTCGGGGACCAGGTCGGGTCAGGGCACCTGTATTGAGTTGTGTCCCCTCTCTCTTCTAGTTAGGTGACCAACTGCCGCTCACCTCCGATGTGTTTCTTAGGGGGAGGGAGAGTAGCAGAGAGGAGGTGAAAGCATCTTCAGAACCATGTGGACCCACGTGTGTCCTTCTCTTCTGCCCAGGGCACGGTGGCCTCGGGGACATGGAGAGAGCCACCAAGGAACGGTGCTGGGACGTAGGATGAACATCCTTAGGCAGGCGAACTTTTTAGTCCTCCTCTGTCATGCTCTCTGCTTTTCATTTTCCTCCCGGAGAGGCATCTGGGTGCTAAGATCAGGGGTGGGTGCTCTTTTGCCCCTGAGGTAGACCGTGAGGGAAGGCGAAGGCTGGCAGAGTGGGCGGGCTCCGTTCCAGGCTGGGGCCAGCGGTCCCGCAGCCTCTCTCCCGGCTGCCGGAAGCAGGGACACAGCCTGGGGCTGGGGGCGCGGGTACCACCCCGTTTCACCTCTCAGGAACTTCGGAAGTGTGGCGGCAGGTGGCAGGGTGCTGAGGAGAGGCGGCAGAGAGGTGTGCGCCCCCCAAAACACCACGGGGAGTTCCATGTGTGTAGAAACAGACGGGTAGAAAGGGGGCGACCAGACAGGATTTAGGCTTCCGTCGGCTCATTGAGCGATGGCTTCTCTTCCCGTTTGGGACGAAGCTGTCCCTGGTGTCAGGAGCGAAAAAGCCTCCTCCAGTGTTTTCATAGCAACTGTGAATATAGAAACAGTTGTAGGTGGTGTTTGTTTTTCACGAGCACATTAACACAGCTGTGTAGGGGATGCTGTTAAATATTTTTCTAATATCATTTTTCCTAATGTTGCGTAACTAACTTACAATGTAAATGATTGTGGGATGAGTCTTCTGTCCCTGGAATGAGGTGGCTGGATCGAAGGGGTAGAAGGTGTTGAAGACTTCGGATTCATTTTCCTAACGTGATTTCTAGAGAACCGTGGTCATTGACACCCCCCGCAGCTGGCAGAAGAGGCCCGATAAGGTTGTTCTTGCGACTTTCTGAGAGTGTGGCATTTGGGGAAGAAGCAGTACCTGCTGGTGCTGGATCTCTGGGAACCAGTGTAGGGGGGACCGTTGGGGGAGACTAACCAGTCCCTTTTAGGATTGTCATCATCCCAACTACAGAAAGGAGGACCTGAGGTCACCCTAGATGCACACACATAAAGCACTTCCACGTACGGTCAACCTTTCCTCCGGCGAGACGGTAAGAAAAGGAGCTCTGAGTAGGAAATCAAGTAGGGAAGAAAGTGAAGACGAACTAACCTCTCCTCATGCACTCCGGGGAGCTCCCGGAGCAGGACGGAGGGGTCACGCCCCGTCCCCGGGTCACGGCTGGTGCCAAGCCAACCTCGGCCCCGCCGGGGACGGCACAGCGCGTGGCCACCTCCGGACTCGATCGTCTCGCTTTGTCCTTCCCTCGTTCTGTCCTTCGTTTCACATGGATGGAGCGCGTGGAACCGAGCGCCGTGAAAGGAAGTGGGGTGCAGCCATGAGGGGTTCCCAGTGGAGCGGGTCTGTCGGTACAGTCCTGGGAGTGGGGACAGGTCCCGGACCCGTGAGCGGTTCCGACGTGACCCCGTGTCACCGGAGAGGAGAGCAGCTCTCCAGGCGTGGGTCTGAGAGTCTCCGCAGACGGGGACCCTCGCGAGCCGCGGAGGCCGAGTCGTCTCCGCCTGGGCGGAGAGAAAGAGGAGGGACGTGCCCGGAGGAGCAGGAGACGAGCCTCACACGTTTGGGATTTCGGCAGCAGAACCCACGGCGAGGGGGTATCTGGGGGCAGCGAAGGGCGGGCCCGCGGGCACGGGGAGTCAGGCTGTGAAATGAGTCGGTGTCTCTTGTCCAGTTTTGTACCCCACTCAAAGGGCTTTAGCCTTTTATATGGACCTGCTTCTGCTGTGAAGGGTAACTGGGGTCGGAGTTAATGGGCTGAAAAACAGAAGAATCTGGCACGGGAAGTGACTAAGGTCATGACATGAGGTGATGACACGGAGACAGCACCATGTGTAGACTCTGTGTCGACAGACATTTTTTGAACAGAGGCAGGAGGAAGAAAGTATACGGCAGAAACGACCAGAAACCACGGATGAGCTCATGGCAGACAGCGACGAAGTTTGCAGCCAGTGTGGCTGTCACTGCAGAGAATGAGACACAGCCAAGAACATTCCGAATATTAGAATAATGTCATTATTGTTCCCTTACCTATGACAGCTGACGGGCCGGTGTGATCTATGATCTTTCTGGATCTTTTATTAAGTTTTCATCACTGTGCTGCCTTCACAATCCACCGCCTCAGGGGACACATGAAATTTGAATTCGAAAATGAGATTAACAAAATGAGATATTCTTCCTATTTTTTCCCCCCTCCGGCTCCAAACTGACTTGGAACAAAGGGTTATGAAGGATGAGGTCTTCGAGCCCTTTCCTCCTGAGCTGTGAGCCAGCTAAATGCTCAGTCCCCAAGGACACAGTTCAGAAATCTCTCCCCGTTCCTTTATTATGTGCAAATATGTGTTTTTTTCTTGGCGCTCCTGGCAGAAGAGGCTGCTTGGGTGAGTCGTGTGCCTGGACTCTCAGAAAGTTAAGGGAGGGCCGAGGACTTTGGGGATATTTTGAGGGCAAAGAAATCAACAAAGTTACGGGGCGAGGAGACCGTGTTGGAGGAAGTGAGTTGGGCGAGGGGCACAGGGGCGTGTCACCCCGAGGACGTCCAGTCACCCCGAAGACGTTCAGTGAGAGCTTTGGCCATGAGAAACCAGGAAGCGACCTTTCGTGAATCAAGCACCGAAGACCAGAGGACAGAGCCGGGACCCAGGGAAAGGATGAGTGACAAACGTTGTCTTGAAAAGGGAAATTCGAGTTCCTTTTCCTTTCTTCTTATCATGCGCTCTCTCGGGCTCGTCCTCCGTGTCACTGGACAGCCAGCTGGAGGAAAAGTGAAAGCTTGAACTGATGACTTGAACGTTCCGCGTAAGAGGTTTCGTGTCGCGTAGACGGTGCGTCTGATTGATTGATGGCGGGAGCTTTCTCTTCTTCCCTGTCGCCGTGACCGTGGCCACGGGGGGCTTGCTGATCGCCACCTCTGCAGCTCGCTTTGCTTCCTGGTTTCTGATCTCGCCCAGCAACTTGAAAACATCCTGTCTGTCTCGCCAGCCACCCCCGCCCCAGCGGCAGGGACTGTGGGCCTCTGCCACCTTCCCGTGTTCACAGCCTGGACCCCAGCCCCTCGCCCAGCCGGCCCCGCGCCGTCCTTCCTGACTTCGAACTCCGACTCTCATCTTTGCTCACAATTCAGGTCCCACTGGGCGCACAACTCACGCAGGGCCACTCGGCCTGGAACGCTTCGCCTCGCTATCGACTCCCACGGGCCGAGGTCCAGCGGCCTTCCCAGATGATGCTCGAGCAAGTCCCACGTTGCACGGACGACTTCCCCAAACCGAGCTGGGACCACCTCCAGGACCTCGGGACTTCAGGTCCTGGGCAGCTCTCCCGCTGCCGACTCTCCCAAACTTCTGCCACCCACGTAGCAAACATCTGAGCGACCTCGGGGTCGTGCCCTCAAGTGACTCACACTGCTCTGAGCTGTTCCAGAGGATGCGCAGTCACGACGGAAAGATGGAGAGGTCTAGAGAAGCGGGGAATGACACTCCGTGCGAACACGGGTCTCCCCGCCGGGGCCTCTGCTGCCCTCCACGGCCCGC
This sequence comes from Pteropus medius, assembly GCF_902729225.1. NCBI lineage: Eukaryota > Metazoa > Chordata > Mammalia > Chiroptera > Pteropodidae > Pteropus > Pteropus medius. The sequence continues at coordinate 15,429,680 of NW_024349796.1, read as the reverse complement.
CCAGAGTCTCGCCCTGGGCTGCCGGGCCAGCGTGAACGCATTCGTGCTAAGGTGACCCAGCCTCACGCTCTCCGTCCTCCCCATGGAGCTCACTAGAAAGCTCAAGCAGTTTCTCAAAGCCTGAGAAATATCCAGTGGAAACTTCATCTTCCCAAAGGGGTGGAAATGATGATGTGTCAATGACAGATATCGGTCTCTACGAAACGTACACGAAGTTACGTTTTCAGCGTGTTTGCTTCACATGTGAATTTCTCTTCCACCAGACCCCAGTGCCATGGTCCGATCCAGGGACCTAGAGATTCACGAGACTGAGACCACGCTGGTCCAAGGCCACCTTCCTAGGGTTGCAGACACTACCGGTGCTAGAAGTCCCCTCGAGGCATCGATGATGTGACCGACAATTCTTTGATTTTTCTCGTGGTAAAATACGCGGAATGAAATTTCCCATTTTAACTATTTTCAAGTGTATAGTTTCGTGGCATTAAGTAAAAATCCCATTATGCAGCCATCATCGTTCATCTCCAGAACTTTTCATCTTCCCCGGCTGAATCTCTGTACCCCTTAAACACTCACTCCCATCCCCCCATCTCCCAGCGTCTGGCAGACACCATTTTACTTTCTGTTTCTGTGAATCTGACTATTCTAGGTACCTCATGTAAGTAGAATTACGTGGCGTTTTTTTCTTTCGTGACTGAGTTACTTGATGGACGATTCTTAACCAACATTTTCCTCAGTCGACTTGTTTATTTCACAGAGATCCAGATGTAGTCCATCATAAAATCAGCAAGAATTTATTGAATTCCTACCACATGTTTAGCGGAAGGGTGGGTGCCATGAGAAACAGAAGAATTTTGAAAAATACGTCACTATTTCTGCTCTTAAGAAGTTTCTAACTTTGTAGATCTGGAGGCTAAGTGAGCACACAAAACAGCACAGAGCAAGCGCACACATGTATGTAGACGGACACACACCTACACACAGGTGGAACTCTGCCCTCGTTACCTCGTCTGCGTCATAATAAAGACTTTGAAATGGGTGGTACAAAGATGATTCCTGAAAAAAATCCATCAGTTGTAGGCAAGTTCAAGTGCATTTAGGGACATAATATTTAGTGAATTGACTTTTGGAAGTTCTCTATTTGGGTCAGTGGTTTGGGGGAACTTTATTTTTTAAAAATCTAATGAATGATAACTATTCAAAGATTTTTTTTTTAAACGGGAAGTAGGAACTTAGCTCAGGCATCTTTCTTGATGTGTGTATTTACTTTAGCTATTTCATCGTATCCTGTTAAAAAGTAGTCAGCTATTTGCCATCTGCACTAAACAACTGGAGTTTCCTTCCTACCCAAGCCCAACATTTTTTTTTTTTTTACGGAGGAATTGGCACATTGCGTTGGCCACTGGCTTTTTGCATGTTCCTCGCCATGGCTCGAGTAGTTAAGGAAGGAAAAGAATCCTCATGTCCCAGCTCTTAAGTCCAGGTAAATCCAGGTGACATCACGTGTCTCCTCTTCGGCAAGTTAACATTCACTCGCCTTGTCCAGCCCTAGAAGCTTTTTATCTGAGACGATCGTACACAATGTGATTTATGAATAGGAACAAATATATAAATATCCGTGGGACTTCCTGTTAAAAGTATTAGGTTGAATGTAAACATTTCCCTCTGATCCTTTGGAAATGTTATTCAAATGAGAGCAGAAGGGGAAAAAAAAAAACGCTAAAAGTCAGCAAGAAGAAAGAGAACAGGAAAGATGATCTCACTAAATAAGAAATGTCAACAAAATTTTGAAATCTAAAAACAGATGGAATAGTAGTAACTGGCTTCTGAGAGCTCAGAAGGAATGTTGAAGAAGGAGGCAAAAGAAATAAGCCAGTTCGATTTGCAGAGCCCTGGAGAGGTTTAAGAATTGGACGCCGTGAGTATTGTGAGGAAGGTTGGGCCTTAAAAAGGGAAGATTAGTTTTAAAAAATTCTGTATAAGGAACAGTGAGACTCCCCATCCTCTTCCTGTCACTGAGTACCAATCACCTAACCCTCCTTCACCCGGGCAGGAGACTGGCGGCTTCTCTCTGGATAAATTTGGCCTGGAAGTCTTGCCCGGAGCACCGGGGTACGGCAGAGGGTCGGAGGAGAATGCCAGGCTGGAAACGGGGCCCACTAAGCGACAGATTAATCACGGTGAGTCGCCCGGCTCCCAGAATACTGGCTGCTCATCTTACACTCCCCCAGAGAGAGTCTGGAAGGTTCCTCTTTGTAGAAACAAATGCAGGGACCCAGAACGCTCACAGGTACCACTGTGTGTGGTTCTCCCATGAGATGACTCGATCCCTCTCTTCCCCGATGAGGAAGCAGCTCCCAGCCGCGACGCCCACACGTAAACGTTCTCAGAGCTTCAAGATCCACCCTTCTCTCTCTCTTATTTAAAGAAATATTTTTATTATTTTTATTCTAGATAATCTGGAAAATACATAAAAACATAAAGAATGAAATAAAACTCACCTGGATTGCCATTATCTATAAATAATCATGGCGTACGTATATCATCGGGCCCTTTTCTGTGTACGTGTGTATCAAATAGTATCACTTTCAACAGCTCCGTTTTTACACAATCTTCTCTTTATCATACTTTTTTGATTTAACAGTATATTATGAACATCTTTCCTTGTCAATAAATTGTGATAACATTATTCCTTATAGCTAAATAGGATTCCTCAGATGAGTATAATTATAATTTGCCCTGTTCATCTCTTGATGTTTGACATCTGTATTGTGTCTGATTTTCATTGTAATAAAAACCAGTGCACTAAACTTACATCTTTGAAGAGCTGACTAATTATTTGCTCAAGATGATCATAAGTAGAATTGCTGACTCAAAGGGTACACTCTTTTTCAAAGCTTTAATACACATAGCTGAATTCTCACCTTGAAAAAAATTCACCAATTTATAGTTCTATCAGCAATGAATGAGAAGAACCTTCCCCATCCTTGCCAAAATTTAAAGTTATAATAAAAAAAAGGGGACAATTTGGTGCTAAAAAGGTCATTTTGTTGTTTTAGTTTATATCTGATTACTAGGTAAGCATTTTAAATGTTGTTAGCTGATTATATTTCGCAAATTGGTTGTCTGTCGCATTCTCTATTTTTATTGAAATAATCATCTTTTCTTGTGCATTTGTTCATGCTCTTTAGATATATAAACACTGACCATTATTCTATAACTAATATAACACATATTTTTTTCTGGTTTGGAATTTTCCTTTTACATTTGGTTTAAATTGTGGCTCTCATCTGGTTTTTAGTGCTCTGGTCTGAAATGGGAGCAGGGAAATCACCAGTCGTGTTGAGGACAGAGGCAGAATTAGAGCAGACACTCAAACGAAGGCAGAAAAAGAAAGAAATTGGGAAGAAAAGAATAAAATGAGGGGAAAGGAATAAAATTCATAAAATTATGATAATAGACTCAGAGAGATAAGAGAAGGACATTTGTGAAAAAGAGAGATGCTGTTGAAAAAAAGAACATTGATAGGACATTCAGAAGGAAAAAAAAATGTATATATTCAATGGAGCAATTGCAAAAAGATGCTAATAAATGTACCAGAAGATGGAAGGACAAGAAAAATAGGAGAGGAAAAGAAAATTTAATTAATGGGCATTCCAAAAAAGAACAGAGAGGACGGAATAAATTATCAAATAAATAAATAAATAAATAAATAGATAGATAAATAAATAAATAAATGAATAAATAAATAAATAAATAAAGAGATAGATAGATAGATAGATAGATAGATAGATAGATAGATAGATAGATAGATAGATAATACTCAGTTTACACGAGACCATAAGGCTCTTCCAAGAACTCAGACAGAAGAAATGCACATGCCTTTCTCCACGTTATCACCTTTGGTGCTATAGTCAGTAGATAACGGTTAATTTGCCGTGGAAAAAAATCGTTTGGTCTCTTTCTTACCTAGAATACAAAACTCTGTCCGGGAGCGCTGGCGTTGGGGGCGAAGGAGCGAGGTTCTTCATCCGTCCGTTGGCCTCGTCATGTCAAATGCTTCCTATCCTCTCTCTGTCTCGTCCTTTTGAACCCCATTGTCGTCCTCACCAATCCGACTGTACCGGAAGAATTTCTCTTCTTACCTATTACGACGAAGCACGGAGGCATGCGTATTTAAAGCCAAGACAATGCATGGACATTGGGAGAATCGTGACTCTCCTTTTCCTTCTCTTTGTTTTGGTTTTGAAGATATTAATGTAGAAAGGTGACTTTTTTTTAATGTTACAAGCAAATAATGCTCATGTTCTTTACCCCTGTGAGATAGGAAAGAGTAAAAGCTAAGTGAAGGCGAGTCTGTTTGTACAATTTTCAAGATAAATGGAATCCTGGTGGGCTAAATAGTTTCTAGAAACGATTGTTAACTGATTTTTTTTTCATGTAATTTATCAGGTTAAGAAAACATTATTCAAATACAAAAATAGCAAATAACAATTAGAACTGCCTTGAGCAACATTTTAGAGTCATTTGTCAAGAAAGCTGTTTTTCAAAAGCCTGTGGAATGGCAGATTGATAATGGGTTTATTTAATGAGGTTTTATCAACCATGTTATTTCTCCTAAAAAAAAAAACCCCAGACCCATAATCACTGAAGCTTATTAACTCATTTAATCATTGCGTATCACCTAATGATAGAAAAACCCTTATGTGAAAAAATTTCATTTGATAATGACAATTTATTTTTTTTTTAGAGCAAGTAGAAAATTGAGTACTTAAGGTCATCTTACATACCTAATAAATCAGTAAAACTTATTTCCTTGAATCTGAAGTATGAAATGAGATCATCGTCGTATCTTTTCAGCATAATCGTAGATCATTCAAAAGTGCGAGTGTGCACACTTGGCCTTCCTCACCGAAGACCCAACAGAGCCAGCCAAAATGACCTCTTTTCTCTTCTTTTGGCTTTTGAGCCAGACTGTATTTGAACTTCTCACCTGACTTTCCAGCTGGAAATAATCCTAAAACAGCTTCGCCAAGTGATAGGGAAGACCCGCTCACAGCAACAGAGGGTTTCCCCAGACCCTGCAACCCGTCGAAGGAAGGGCGGGGAAGAGGGAAAAGTAACCGCAGAACAAGGTCACGGGGTGGAAGGGGGAAAAATCTGGCCGGCCGGTGGCTTTCGATACGAATGACCTATGCGAGTCATCCCTTGTGAATCAATCCTTCCTCCCTCGTGGGAAGAGGCGTTGGAAGACCGTTTACAGCCAGGCAGTGACTAAAGGAAGCTGCGCTGGAACCCGTGTCACTCAAACCCTAAATTGCAGGTGTCCGTGGTTAAAATCTGGAGCTCGCTACCCTGGGGAGTCTGATGAGTGCATTTTCACTCAGGTCTCAGTGCGTTTTGATATCAGGCGGACTCCGTGCCTGAACGCTCTGTGTTCTGTATTACAGTGCACCCCACTGACGTCTCCATGCCACCCCCACCCTCCCGACAGCTGGCGTCTACTGCTCCTGCTCCCCATCTGGCCTGGCGTAATGAGTGTAGGTCTCTAAGGCATCATTAGCTTTCTTTACAGAAGTGAATCCCCAAAACAACTAGGGGAAAAGAAATATGTCTTCCTCCTCCTCCTCCTCCCTCCTCCTCCCCTCTCCCTCTCCTCCTCCCCCCTCCTCTTCCTCCTCCCCACCCCTCCCTCCTCCTCCTCCTCCTCCTCCTCCTCCTTCTTCTTCTAACAGATATTGGGTTGGGAAAGAGGGAAAACAGAGCTCTAAGTTATTGCGTCCTTAAAATATATGAGCCCCGGGCTAGAAGCTTTCCTTTGAAAACACTGTTTAATCAAACAACAATTCTACACCACGTGCAATGCTGACTCAGGAAACCAAGGCTAAGGGCAGGCGGAGCGGTGGCCCCAGGTCGCAGAGCTAGTCAGTGCCCAAGGACGCATTCGTTAACCCAGCCCCGCCGACTGGAAGGTTGGCCCGCACACTTTCACACTCTGAGCATTAACACGTGTGTGGCTGATGGGAGCCGTGAAGGCAGATTGCATGGCTGCCATCATGCATCGTGCATCATGCATCATGCACAGCAAATGAGGTCACGCATTTGAAAGGGCCCTGGTATCTCTAACATGCTGTACAGATGTTGTTACTCTGACTATGGTTATATTTCTTACCTCCTGGCTGAGGGTGAGACTGCGCGTATCACAGAATAGCCAAATATTTAGAAAGCACCAGTCTCTAAAGAAGCAGAGTTAAGACTACGGCAAGCTTCCTGCTCAGCAGAGCAGAGACATCCCGCCCCCCAGGGCACCGTACGATCTCCCGAAGCTAAGTCTGAGCTTCATGTAAACTAGGTACCACTTGTGTTCTTTCTGTCTCTCACGTTGGTCTTTCCCCTGTATCTTCCCTAGCTGTCGGCGGGCCGATGAATTCGATTTGTAATTCAGAGACGCCAGTCAGCGTAAGAGCTGTACAACGAATGCTATCAAAGGATATGGCTCTATGATAAAATGTGACTTAGAAGTTCAACGTTTCTAATATGACAGCAGTTTTTAAACATCATTAAGAAAAACGAAAATGTTTTAATAGCTATATGGGTGCAGAAATCAGCGGGGTGCTATGGACGGTGAAATGTATACATAATGATATGGAAGAGTATCCAGAATTCACTGGTATGTGGAAAAAGCCAAATGTGAAATTATAAATGTAGTGTGATTTCATTCGTATATTTTAACTAACTCCCTCAAAAATATATAGATGTAGATTGCGTACGTATGTATATGCAAACGTATGTCTACATACATGTGAAAAACTGAGAAGATGCACAGCCTGACCTTAGCCGTGGTCGCCCTAGGAGGAGAGTCAGAATGTGGGCAGAGGACTTGCATAGCCTGGCTATCATATTTCCATATTGTTCAAACTGTGCACGAGATGGATAAGTGCATGCATTATTTGCGTAACGAGAAAGGAGATGCTGTGTTTCATTGTTCGAATTGGCAAAGATTATTTTGAAAGCAGAAGGGAATAAACGATCGATGAAATAATATATTTTTAAATATTCTGGAACTAAAGAACATGAATTTCTATAAGGAAATGGCCCACCAAGTGCCTAGCTGAATGAATAAATGAGTGAATGAATAGATAGCTGATATATAGGTGATTGGTAGAAGATAGATAGATAGATGATAGATGATGATAGATAGATAGATAGATAGGTAGATGATAGATAAATAGATGATAGATAGATAGAGGATGGATGGATGGATGGATGGATGGATGGATGGATGGATGGATAGATAGATGATAGATAGACCATCATGAAATCTTAAAATATCATCAATAAATAGAAGATTCAAAAAGCTTCCAGCTAAGGGAGCAAATGGCGACGCGCAAAGCCTGGAATTAGAAAGGACTACTTAAGAGAGGAAGGGGACCCAAGGGAACAGTGGAGCGATGTCTTCAAGGCTCTGAAGGATGCTCGACCTGAAATGCCGTGCAGACACAGGTGGAGGGAAAGTAAAGACGCGCCGAGGCGCAAAGTCCGCCTCTCATGTGCCTTTTCTCAGGAAGCTGCTGGAGGGTGTGCTTTATCTGAATGAAGAAATAAACCTTTTCAAAGTCAAATTCGGAGCAAGGCATGGAAACAAAACGAAACTAAACGAAGCAACAAAAGACAAAAACCACTTAGAGAGACAAAGAGAATTTCCAGGAAAATCGCCATGGTAATTTATGGACAAAAGATATGCCGCTGGCCTATAAAGCAACCAGAGAAAGAAGAACAGGGTAGTAGAGGGTCCCAAGCAAGACATCTGTAGAAGAAACAAACAATGCATAGACGATTCTCTGCATTTAAACAACGTGGGAGAAGTTGCAGGAAAGTTTGAGGAGAAAACGTGGTATGTACGTAGAAAACTGAGCAAACCACTAACACAAAAAAGTAGTCAGTTATTAATCATATGAAAATAAAATGTTGCACATGCAAAAAATTAAAATTTAATCATAGCATACTGCTTGTCTCACCAGAGAAGAATTTTTTTATGATCACAATAATGTCCATGATGACTCTTGATTTAACCAAAAGTCATAATTTTTTTCTCATGGGAGACTTGCGAGAGGGAGATGGTGAAAGCTGCTGGGCTCACAGTGCTGAGTCCTCATCTGCCATCGATTCAGTCGCTGGCGTTGGGCACAAAGCGGATAGTGAGGGGGAGTGGAGAAGCCTTTTGACACATCGAGGTAATTACGTAAAGAGACAACCAAACGATTGGAAACGTCCGTCCTCGGGAATAGGGTTCCAGAGGGAGAAAGCACGGGCAGGGGTCTGCTGTCTTCTCCAGAAAGTTCCGTATTTGCCTTTTAACTTTTTACGTAAGTGTTTGTATTAGTTTGGAAAAAATAAAAGTTAGTTTAAAGCATTTGGAATCACAAAGAACAGTCATGAAAAAAACAATAACGCAAGTCCAATTATGGACTTTACGTATTTTCATGTAATAGGATATGCCTCAATCTTTCACATGATTTATAAATTTAAATATTTTTATGACAAAGAAAGTGCTCATGAGATAATAAATTAAAAAAAAAAATCAGTGTACAGCAGTATATGTAGCATGTGATCCCATGCTAAAAATGAGAATATTGGAAAAGGAATACATACGAGCAGTCGTTAGCTCTGAGTGGGCTTATAAGCAGTTATTGTTTTATTTTCTACATTTTCCAATATTTCCAAGTGCTCACACAATCAGTATGTGTTACTTTAACTAAAAAAGTTAACTTTTTTTAAGCACATGGTGGTTCATCCTCATGTAAATGCCCATGTTTTGCTAATTCTGCCGAGGACCAAACTAAAGAAATTAGACGGAAGCTCAGGAGGGGAGATTCCAGAAAGACACGAGGAAATAAGTGGCCCTAAATCCTGAAACTGGATGGCTGCAAAGGTCACAAAAATATTTTAAAAGGAAATAGACCGCCATCTTCGAATATTAGGGCTAGAAAGGAAGACCGAGGTGACGGATTCTAAGCCAGCTAGGCCGTGAGGGCGTGGAGAGGCGCAGGGCCCTCGTGGCCGAAGGTCGCGAAGCTAGTAAGCGGCCAGGGCACAGTCCGTGGACACCAGTGTCATGCCCTGTGCACTCCTGCCGTCTGCCTGTCCTCCAGGAAGTGACCTTAATATAATGTAGGCGTCTGGGACGGGACTATATAAACCTTAGCTCTTCAAGCCCTTTCTTCCTTGGTTACGACCATTTTCTTTCTGGCCTCTCCATGGAATGTCACAGCGTAGAAATGTCGGATATGGTCTCGGGGTGTGTCTTTCTGCCTCCGTGTGCAGCTGCGTCTTGCAGAAGTCGTCTCCTCTCTGGGCGACATCTTTCCCAAACGAGCACTGCCGGCCTCCGCAAGCGAGGGTGCTCGGCGCAGGCCACGTACCAACATCGTCTCTGCAGACACACACCTCGCACTTTTAAAAGTCAAATTCAGTCGAGCAAGTTTCGATTTCGTTCTGCCTTATTCTGTTGGAGTGATCGAGTTTGAGGTGAAGCGTCTCCCTGGGTGCTTTCCGCGTAGCTGGGTTTTCTGGCAGCTCAGGAGCTGGTTTTTAGCCTTGGGACGCCGGCTCGGGTTTGGGGAAGAACATTAAACCTGCCAACTGGTGATGTGACCTTCGGTTCTGCCGAGGCTTGGGGCAAGCCATGGGCACAGCGCTGAATGAGTGAATTTGCTTGCTCCTACCCCATGGGTCAGGGCTCCGAGGGCCCTGCCGCAGACCTGGCCTGGTGTGGAGACCGTCGGAGCAAGAGGCTCCTTAACGGGGCCACAGCAATGCCACATTGAAAGTCAGGTGTATCCGGTGGCAGTTAGGCCGCGAATCCATGCGTTTCAAACGACTTAACAGGGATTCTTGACTGGACTGATTTGATGCCTTAGGCAAAGGGGCGCTTTGAACAGAGGGGGACTCCCAGATTGGGCGTGGCCTCTGCTTCCTTCCTCCCGCCATGAAGCTAACGTGACTCCCACATGGGCAGCAGGAAGGCCAAAGGCCTTCTCTCCCCTCGGCCCGCAGTCCCAGCCCCCTCATAGCCCTCCGCCCCAAGCGGTGCCACGCCCTGCACTGGGCTGGCCGCTGCCTCCCAGATGGCGCCCCTAAGCTTCCCCAGGTGGGATGCTGAGCAGCCCCTCCCCGCCACCCATGGGACTCTGGCCGCCCTCTCTCCCTCCACTCCTCGAGGCTTCCTCTGCTTTCCTGGCTGTCGTCCCCTGTTTCGTGACTTTCCCGTTGGCCGTGGGGCCTTCCCACCGGCTCCCACCCCGCCGCGGGGACGGAGTGCCAAGCCTCCCCCACGCCCCCGCCAGGGGCCCAGGAGCGGCATGGGCGTGGGAGCCTGGGGAGCCTGGATCTGGGTCCCGACTCTGCCCCCTGGAAGCTGGGTGGCCTAAGGCGAGTTTCCTGTCGGTCGTGCTGGCGACCGGCTCGGCACTCAGCACGGGAGAGGTGAGCATCCTTTCTGTCCGACAGTCAGAATGTCTCTGTGGTCACAAAGCCTTCGCCGACACCGTCTCTTCACCCCATTGGTTCCGTCTATAAACTTCTGACAACTTCCCGGGGCTATTTTATCCTCTGAATGGACTGTTAGATTTGGGTCATATCTATACGACCCAAAAGTGTATCATTTATACATTTTAAATTTATACATTATAAGTTATACACATAAAAAATGTATAATTTATACATTTTTCCTATCCTTGTGTTTTATTCCCTTGTCATGCAGTTTAACTTATGAATTCCAGAGGCGATTTGTGTTTACCTGTTCGACATATCGAGTGCTTTATTTATTCGGTTTTTACTCTACGAAAAACACCACGGGAGATTAAACGCAGGCAAAATACAGACTCCCCCTGTTTTCGGCGAGCTGTTAGCCCCGCAGTAGAGATCTATGTGTACGCATCGAGTGGCCTTTGAAGGACGAGTCCTATCCGAGTGCCCTGGGGAATGAGAGGTGGGCGACGTTGTTTTCGAAGTATTACTTAGAACGAGACTTTGGTGGCGGGATAGCGGATGAGTGGGAGGGAGCGTCAGGCACCGCAGCTGGCTTTGTGAAAAGGTCACAGTGATCATTCAACACGAGGCATGTCCGGAGAATGGCTTATGACCCTTTAGGGCCAGAACGTAGGACCCGGTGCCGAGGTCAGGCCGTGGAGAGCCAGCAGCGGAGGAGGAGCCGCTTTCCGTAGGCGGGTGGCGGAAGGAAGTGACGATATGGCGGGAGCTTTGTCCGTGACAGCCCGTCTGCCCTCCGCAGGTGGTTGGCATGGGAAAGGGGAGCTGCAGGTCGGGGGGCTCGGCGGGGGACTCTTTGGAAAGACTACGGCAGTCGTCCAGGATCGAGGTGACAGGAGCCAAGCCTGGTCACTAGCAGTGACATGGAAAGGAAGCAAAGGGATGGATAAAGTCAGCCGTCGCTGAGGATGAATCAACAGAACTTGGCAGCGATTCGCTTTGTGGAGCATGTGTTTGCATCATCCATGCGAGGGCAGCCGTGAACTTCTCCAGCAAAAGTCCCTTCCTTCGTTTGTCATTACCGTTGGGGCCTCGGATCGAGTCACCCCCTTCTCTCTCCACAAATAGGATTCTATGCAATAAAAACTTGATGTGACGTGGTTAGCCCACAGCGTGAGGACCGTCCCTCTGCCACTGGCATGACATCAGACTTCTCTGGATCTGATTGTGGCAGTTTGAAGCACCCCGCAGAGGACGCGTGTTAAAACGAACCGCGTCATTTTTCCCTGGAGCCGGGAGGGAGCCTGGAGCGTGCCGTCAGAACCAGGGTTTGAACTCACGGCCGTGCTTCGCGTCCTCACTGCAGGGGTGTGGGTGTGTGTGTGGGTGTGTGTGACGGGGACAGAGACATGGGGGTGGGAGGGTGACAGAGAGAAGAGGGAAGATAGTAAGTAGCAAGAGGCAAGAGGAGAGAGGTGTCTTCCCCCAAAAGCTCGGTGACTTTCCTTGGGTGCGGGACTCCAGTCTGGAGCCTTCAGGCCCTGGGTCCATGAGGATCCGCAGTGGAAAGTGGCCTCTTGTCACTGCTGCTGAGCTCAGTCCCCAAGGTACAAGGTCCTTCGTGGATTAACACTGGAGAGGGGGCGTAGAAGATGAGGCAGGAGGGGAGAGGGGTGGTGGGGAGGAACAACAGAAAAATGCCTGATGACCAGCCGGGAAACCATGCCTGGCGCTTTGCGGGGCGGATGCTGGCTTCGGGAGGGACGCCCGGTGCCTGTCGATGGCGGCGGCCATTGCTGCTACGCCGGGCTTCCTGCCGTCAGCCTTCCTCTCCGCCGCCGCCGTCACAAGGGCCCCTCGCGGGCCACCCCGTCTGCTTTTTTTTTTTCTTTTCCCTCGTCCTCCGCTGCTCTTCTTTACCCAGGATTTAGTTCTATGAGCTGCAGGCTCTTTCTGCTTGGTCTGCGGCTTGAGATTCGGGATAAAATGGATGCCGAACATCGAGCTCTGAATGTTCTCGAAAAGCCGCTCCCGCCCCCACCCCCCGAATCCGAATCTTCTCCAGCCCTGGCTCTGCTTCGTGCACGTGCCCTGAGCCACAGGGCTGGGAGGTGGCCGCCCGTCGCCAGAGCTGCCGTGACCTTACCAAGCGCACACAAGTGCACGCTCACCTGCCTCTGGCCTCCGCCAGCCCTGGGCGTCGCTTGTCCCCCTGAGACATTTCAACGCAGTTTCGCCGTCATTTCCAGACCTTCTTCTTCCGGTACAGGGGCCAGTGCTTACAATCTCTCAGAAAAACAAACAAACAAACAAAAAAATGAAAAAAAAAACCCACCATTTTTCTTCTGTCTCTCTGAGTCAGGTCAGTGGATGGAAGGCAGAGCTCGAGCTGGTGACCTGGAGGGGCGAGCAGCCAGCTTTAGTCCATTTCCGTGCTCGTCCTAAGCTTTTTCTTGCTGGCAGGTCGAGTGAGTGGGCCGAGGACACGGGAGGGCGATCCAGGGAGAAGATGTGCCTCACGACATTCACGGCTCATTTACCTGTCAAATAAACTTCCACCGAGGACCTACTATGTACCAGAATATAGGCCAGGACTGTGGGATATAAAAATAAATTGAGAGAGATCTCTCTCCAGCAAGAAAAAGCCAGCCTCACAGGACAGAAAGATGGGCACGTAAATAATTGAAACATAGTAAAATAATCAATAAATGAAACAATAGAGGCGCCCAGAGGCGAGATGTGAACGAGCATGGCAGTGTTCCAATAAAACTTTATTCACAAAAGCAGCGATGGGCTGGGTTGGGCCCGCGGGCCGGACGTCCCGAATTTGAGGATCGTTTCTGAACTAGAAGTTTCCTTCTAGGGGTTTCTCTGTGGGTGTGAAGATGGCAGGACAATGTCTGGACCTCGGTCCCCGGCAGAGATGAGATGCTGTGCTGTTCTCTGCCACGCGGCCCTCCCCGTGGGGCCAAAGGGACACATTAACTGATGCTCCAGTCACAGGTTCATGACCATGAAGCAGAGCGAAAGGAACGGACCAAGGGCTGATTCGAAGGAAGAGTCGAACCATCCAGCGGGAGCAGCGAGGTGGCCGCTCTGCAGCGAGGTGAACCAGCGCGGGCGGGAGAGCCGGGTTTGCGTGGAGCGTCACAGCGTCCCCTCCCTGCCCTGGCTCCTCCAAGGTTTGTGTACTGAAACATCCACCCATCAGCTCAAAGTGACTGTCCTGAGTTCGCACACATTTGCGCAGGGGACAGATAGATGGCAGGGCAGTGTCTTACGTGTTCCTTACGGCTAGCCAACCCCAGCTTTCGGCTGTGACCGTGGTCCCAGACCTGCAAAGCGCCCCTCTGTCACCGGCGTGCTGGCCCTGGGCACGCTCGGTGTGCCCCCATCCTCACGGCCGCCCCGCTGCTGACGGGGACGGGTTTCTGGGCTGCGCTGCCGTCGAGGCAGACCCTCCTGCAGCGTGGCGAGCAGCACGGGCCCCGGCGTAGACCAGGCGTGAGCACGGCGGGGGTGGGGGGTACCCTCCCGAGCGTCAGGTGTCCTGCCCGTCAAGTGGGGGTGTTTGAAGCGCCTTCCCCATGTGGCGAAGGAGGAGGCGACGTCGGAGAAGCGTGTGGCGCAGACCCCGGCTTACATCGCGTGCAGTCAACTTGAGTAACCGGCATTGCCTTTCACTGGTCAAGGAGACCCCGGGGCCTCGGAGGGAAACGGGGCTCCGTCCCCGGAAACCGCGAGTAGGAGACGCAGCTGACAGCTCTCGGGGCCCAAAGCAGAGTCAGGGAGCCCACCGACGGTGCCAGCGTGGACGCCCGGAGCTTTACATACCTTTTCTCGTTTACTAGTCAGCGAAATCCTGGAGAAAAGCCTTTTTCTGCCCCCTCCGTTTCTACTTACGGGCAGCCAGGGCCGAGCCGCGTTGGGGACTTTGCTGCAGGGCTGGCACTCGTCGTGGCCGCCCAGGGGCGCAGGCCCCGTCCGCACAGAGCAGGCACGCTCCTCCCGCCACCCCCTCGTGCGGCTGTGACGCTGTCTGTCGGCGGCTCGGTGCCACTCTCTCCGATGCGCGTCAGGCCACTCCCCGGGGGCTGCGAGGCCCGGGCGGGTGGTGGCCTTGCAGACATTCCTCTCGCTCTCTCGTGACAGCCCGCACGGCGGCGCCTGGCGCGTGGTGGGGATGCGTGTAATTTTTTGAACGGACTGATTTATATCCTAAGCATCACTCCTTCGACTCTTCCGAACACCCCACGATCTCTCCTCAGCCGTGGGAGCCCTAAGAGGCCTGTGGGGAGCTGAGAGCCGGCAGCTCTGGCCTCCACGGGTCTAAAGGCCGGGCAGAGGGGACCCTGCACGACGAGGGAGCGGGACAGCGAGGACCGGGACCCAGGTCGCCTCTGCGCTGCCCTCGCCCTGCTGGGGGTCGCTGTCTAAGCGCTGTCATCGTGCATTCTGCTGCTGCTCTGCATCCTGGGGGAACGCCTTTCTGGAATGGCCAGAGTGCCTTTGCTCTGAGTCCCTGGCCTGACACGATGTGGGTGCGTGGCTGTCCCTGAGGAAAAATGGTACATGTGGCCATCGGCGTCCGCTGCTCTGTCCTCGTGAGCCACCCCCGCCCCCTCCGGTGGGGTTAGGTCATCAGATAAAATCGGGACGAGCTCCGAACTCGTCTGCATGTTCATCCAGACCTCTGAGCCATTAGAGCTGCTCCCATGGCCACTTACCGTGAAGAAAGAACTATAGGACAGCACAGGGAAGGTATTTTAACTTACAAAATTACATTGGAATTAAATAGCCGCGATTTCCCTGAGCTCAGCTTCCATTTTAAAACAAACCGTCTTTGGCTGAAAAACGAAGGAATCGTGCTTGGAGTTCGCCCGCTCCTTTCTCTCTTCCTCCGGTCGCAATGGTTCGGTTGTCGCCCAGTGTCCTGGACGGAGCTGGAAGGAGACGAGTGCGCTCCAGATGACTCCCCTCGCGGTTTGCTTGAGGCTGTGGAGAAGCCCCTGCCCGGGGGAAAAGGTGCCCGGACGTTTCCAGAGATGCTGAAGGCCGTGCCGTGAGCCCAGAGCTCACGACGGGGGCACCTGTGGCGTTTAAAGGTGCTTTGGGTCTGCCCCGCACACAGTGTGTCTTCGCAGATGGCACAGCCGCAGAGCGGCATAGTGGGGCCACAGGGGCGGCGAAGCTTTGGGCTCTTGGCGGGACCTCCCGGCAAGCGGGTGAGGCGTTGACAGTGGTGGACCCCGAAGATACATCTCTGCCCGTGCGCGGACGGTGAAGAAGGCGTTCGCCACAGTTACCGTTTTCACCCGAGCGAGTCAGGGTTCGGATTTGCTTTGTTTTCTTTTCGGTGGTGTTGGGGGAGGGGCGGGTTGGAAGGCGGCACCTGGGTGGGGCCGTGATGGGGTCGAGGGCAACGGCGAGCTAGACGCCTAGGTCAGGGGACGTTTAAATTTTCTCACATGTAAACAAGGCACAGAGAGCCCATCTCACCACGATTTCTACTTTGTCGTCCGTTTGTCGACTTGTCAGCTTCCGGAGACTGTTGTGTGGATGGGGCTCGATTTCTGGACCTCCCCTGCGGGACGGGACACAGCTGCCACCACTGTGTTCTTCGCGTGCACGTGGCTCCTCACACGCACATCTCGGGTCCCCGCGTTTTGTGACCTGCACTTGGCCCCTGCTGGTCCCCGCTCTGCGAAGCCGGGGCGCGCCCGGGCTGTCGTCCGAGATTGATCCCCTTCAGGACTGAAATTTTTTTTTTACACCGACAGCACCCGGTCTTCCTAGGTGGTCTCCCCTCCAAGTACCAACCAGGCCCGACCCTGCTTAGCTTCCGAGAGCGGACGAGATTGAGCACATTCAGGGTGGCGTGGCCGTCGAGGACTGAGGCTTTCCATGAGGACCCACATGGTGTCATCGAATGCAGGTCGTCATAGCCGAGCCCGGGGGTCTCTGTCATCGCCACGCTCAGGAGCCGAGAGATGCCCTTCATCATGGCATGGCGGTTCCGGTTCGGAAGATGAGACTCGGGGAGCTCCCTGGGAGACGACGGGCCCCATTCTCCTTCCGCTTTTCCGATTTCTCCTGTTAAATGTGTCCCCTTCTCTCCTCACATCGGAATGCGCGTCATACTTATATCGACAGCGTCGTTCTCAGTACAGCGAACCGTGGTCTGCGGTCAGTTCCTGCGGCTCCGGGAGAAATGTTCTCCGCAGCAGTTTCGACTCCTGGAGCCCTTTTCTGCTCGCTACGTCCGTGTGGGTTACGTCTGTGTTTTAAAAGAATAGAAATGGGAAAAGATAATGGTTTGCCCAAGGGCGTGAGTTCCTAACGGTGGTGTGTTATGGACAGCGACAACCTGGTCTGCAGAGGCTCAGAGACAATCGTCTTCAGAGCATTACTCGATTCTGGTGCCGTGGGCGCTTCCGTTTCTGTTCTAGGCCGACCCTGCGTGTTAGGCATCTCTGAGCATCTGAGCTACCCAACTATTTCTGGCTGCAAGAAAACCCCACCCAAATTCGTGGCTTCAAACGACAATCACTTCTCACGATTCTGTGGGTTGGCTGGGCTCGGCTGGCCGGTTCTTCGGTCCCGTGTGGTGCTGGCTGAGACACTCAGGTGGCTGTACTTAGCTGGGCACCTGGCGGGGGCTGGAGCGTGTAAGATGGCCTCGACCAGCTGTTTTCAGTTGATGTCGGCTGTTAACTGAGGAGCTTTGATTCACCCTCCCATGGCATCTCTTTCTCCAGGAATCGAGACTAACTTTCTAAGAGCACGGACAATGGTTTCCAAGAGAGCAAAAACTGATTTGCTCCCACCATATTTTATTAGCCAGGTAGGTTACGAGGCCAGTGCAGATTCAAAGGGAGGGGAGACAGTCCAGCCCCGATGAGAGAAGCAGCGTGGCCGAAGGAGCTGTCGATGGCGTCGTTAAAAGATTCTACGGCAGGGCCCGTCTGCGGGTGCCTGCGATAACTCATGCGGGTTCATCAGGACAGTTCACATCTACCTACTGCTTCGAATCTGCTAAATTCTAGAGAAAGAACTGAGAGCTCAGACCCACAGTTTCATTCTTTGAGGAGGGTCCTGGCCTACGGATGTCTCTAACTGGGATGGATGATGCTTTGAGTTTCATTTCTCAAAGAATGAAAAAGAGGCTCTCTTAGTTAGGACTAGGTCCACCGTATACTTTCTCCAGAGTTTCTTTCTGCTGAAGGGAGATGAAGCGCCAAGACTTGGCGCCCACGTCACAACACTTTGGGACACCGACGTTTGACGTGTTTCCTCAGTTACTCTCCCGACGTGCGGGGGACACTAAGTTCCAGCCTGCAGCTCCCGTTTGCTCCGCGGACAGACTCAGGAAGCTCCCTGGCGTTTCCCCGGAGACTCGGGGCGAATCAGAGGTTCGATGGCGTGGCTGGAGACCCTGCCAACAGACTTCCCTCTGCCAGGACCTTGCCAGCTCAGGTGCCACGTTTTTACGTACGGACAGACCATTGTGGATGTAAAGGCCATGTCTGAGTAAAAGAATAAATTCTAATATCAGCACCGCCTCCGTTCCCTTTCAGATACCGGATATTCGTAAATCAAGAATGGCTGGGACCTACCGCACTGTCGCATGCACTGAATAAGGAGCGAGATTTTTGGCAGATGCCAAGAAGGCAGTGGCAGCTGTTAAACTTTGGCACAGATGACAAACAGCTGTGCGGGCCACTTAGCAGAGCCTTAAGAGCACGCGAGGTGATGGCCGCTTCGGCTGACTCAGTCGGCCGTCTGGCAGAAGTCAGAGGAAGTACTCTTTGACCTTTCCAAATCACGTGTTCCTCTCTGAGACCCTTTCTGCCTCTGGTCGTCATGTTTTTTCCCCACTATTTTCATTAATCTGTGAAATACGAAGACATTTGTATTTATTTGTATTTAAGTCACTTTCGCCTTTAAACCCGTATAACACCTGGGGCTTTATCAGTGACATCATGAGGCCTGGCTACCTTTGAGAGGCAGGTCACTCTGCACACTCGAAGCCTGCGCTCCCCTGAACCCGGAAGAGAAGATGGCGGGAGAGTTTGGGGGGCTTCCTTCCTAGGGGTTTTCTCTGAGACAAAGCAATAGTGCATCTCAAGCCGTTCTTGTGTGATCGGCTACAAGACAGGCAGGCCCAATGCTGGACCAGAACACTCAAAATAGCAGGACATTCTGGATACTCGGTTCACTGTGCGATTCAGGCTTGCTCGTCAACGAAAGTTTGGCTTCCTTTATTTTCTGGCCGATTTAATCAAATTAGCTCCACTCACTGCTGCTCAATAATTCAGCTTATAGGATGCCACTTGTAAAGTTTGAACGGGGTTTTCAGCTCACCCCTTTTGGCCATGTCGATCAAAGCCTACGGGTGCTTTGATTGGCGTGGCCCATGTACATCAGGCTTTTCGAATACCGGCCTTATTACTTACTGAGGATGCTGGGACCAGTTAGGGTCCAGTGGCCCTGTTCTGGCTTTGGGCCCCCGCACAGTCGATGATGCGGCTGCAATCCTGAGCCTTGTCGCTGACCACTGCGAGCCCGTCACTTCCCCAAGGACGCCTCGACTCAGCTCAGGTCACCTCAGGTCGAGGGAAAGTCATCCTGGCCTTGCCCTTGCCGCCCTGCGTAGTGAAGTCAAACCCGTCACTTCCCAGGCCTTTCAAAGTGCCTCAGATGGGAGGGCATAGGTCATTCCGCGTTTTCAAGGGTACGAATTACTTCCCTCTCAGACTCTTCCCTCTGCCTCTCCCCGTCAAACCCGCATGACCAATTCCTCAGGTTCCCTTTGTTTTAAATATTTAGAGTGGGTCCTGCCTTCCCGGCCGGAGCCAGGCCGATCCGGGCGTCTGGAGGGCGAGTTACCGACATTCGGTCCCTGCTCCATGCCCTTCGCCTCTCCCCCCGGGAATAGCTCTGTGCAGAACGTGCAGGCCGAGCCCGATGGCTCTCGTCCCGCCCGGGGACAACAGGACCAGTCATCTGGAACTTAGCAAGCCCGCATCTCTCCATCCTGAATCCGTTTTTCATCCTAGATTGGGTCATTCATTCATTCGTGCGTTCACTCAGCATATTTTAGAGAGTTTTCTCTCTGCGGAAAACATTTCTAGAGACTCAATTAGGGAAAAGCAGGATGTGAGCTGTGAAAAGCACAGATGCCTCTTTAGAGTCTAATGTCAAAATTTCCGTCCCCAGCTGTGTGGAGAGGTGGGCAGTCTGGCGGGGCTGGTGCTGTCCTCCCCCGTGTCCCCAGGCCATTGACGACAAGGGGTCAAGGGCTCTGCTCCGCGCTGGCGGAGTGTTGACCATGCACTCCAGCACGGGGTTACAAAACACAGCATTCCTCACTTCGTCTGCTGCGAAATGATTACACTCTGTTACCGGCTACGACACAGCCTCCCAGGTCAATCGCTGTGACCTCTGCAGGCCTCGGCATGACACGGGCAGATGGCGAGTCAGTGGTGGGCACAACCGACAGATTTTAGAAGTCCCCGCCTCTAAAAATGACATAGATGGGGGTGTGGGATGCGCACCCCCCACAGAATAAGACTCCTCTTCCTCGCGAGCCGGGGCCTGCTGGCTTATCAAGCACCCGTGGTGCAGCCAGTACCATGCCGGGAGCTTCGTACACATGCTGTCATTGTGTCCCCACCACTCTGCAAGGTGAGCGTTTGTTGATCTGCATTTTCCAGACGAGAAGTCTAAACCCAGAGCACCCAGCTCCGCGGCGGCAGAGCACCCACACCCACCAGAATCTCTAGTTGGGGGCGTTTTCCTGGCTCGTCACCGGGCTGTTTAGTAAAATTTGCATTTTCGTGTAGCACGCTGGGTTTCTGGGTCACTTGCCCACAGCGTAGGAAGCAGGTGAGCTCACCTTTACGGTGCCAGGGCCAAAGCGAACGAGGCACAGGAAAATCAGTGCTGGGAAAGAAGCAACCAGTAACAGGACAAAGCCGTGGGGTCCTCGGTGGCTTTGGAGACACCTGCCTCTGTTCCTTCTGTTTGCGGGGACAATTGTGAGTTCAGGCCGTGACTGGGGGCAGTGGTGGGACACAGGAGTGGCCTGTGTAGCATGTGACCGGGGGCTCGTGCTGCCAACAGCCTGGCGACATGGCGGGAGGTGTGGCCTCTGCAGCTGCTTCCCTCATGAGCCTCGGCTTCCGAGTGTGTCCACGAGGACCTCAGTAATTCTTCTATCGCGGATTTGCCGCGAGGATTAAACGACATTTGTAAAATGCTCAGAACGGCGCCTGCACAATCAGTGCTATTTAAGCATTAGCTGCTGTTCTCACCATTTTTTCTGATGCTCCCCGGTGGCCGCAGAGCCCAGGTGGCCTCCGTCGTGGCCACAATGTGGCTCTTTCGAAAACGCCAGTGAATCAGCCGCGACCACTGTGGCCAAGGCGTGCTTGGCCTCTCGACTGATGGCAGCTCCTCTGGAGAAGGTGTCCCCAAAGCTCCTTTTCTGCGAGTGGGGCAGTGTCCAGGCCGAGCACCGTGTCGGGGACCAGTCGTGCCCAGAGCAGCTTCTGACCTTGAACTGAAACGCAACGTGCGTCTGTTCTTGAGGTTTCGTGATACCTCAAGAACAGACTTGATAACTCGGTTTTCTCATTCGCATCCAGGGGAGGACTGTTCTGGAGAGGATGCTGGTGGCAGGGGTGGGGACAGGTCGGTGACCAGGCACTGTGGACCGCACCATGTTTCTTATCCCTTCCCCTCAGAGACAGGCCTGAAACCCCCACAGACACCCCCCGGCTCATTCCCGTGCACCCCAAAGGGCTCTCTTCTTTCTTTTCCTGTGGCGTGCTATCCTTTTGCAATATCAGGCCGTTTTTTTTTTGTTTGTTTTTTTGTTTGTTTTTTTTTGCTATTTGCCTCTAGCCTGGCTATTATTTAACTGTAGATTAGACTCGGCTCCAGAGAGCGTTTTGGGAGCAGGAGGGCATCGGAGGCCGAGTGAGAAAATGTCTTGAGACAACGTCCGTGTGTCTGTACCGTGCGGGGCTTTGGAGCTCCCGGTTCGGGCTGACGTTTTGCTCTGTATCTGTGAGGACACAGTGTGGGGACTGACGATGACATTGCATTTCCAAAGTCCTTTCGCAAGATGGCTGTGGAGGCCATTTCTCACATTTACTGGTTCCAGTTTGGCGGCTGACGTCGGGGCGTGTGTCAGGCGCACGCCCTGGGGCTCGGCTCGGCTCTGGCTCGGAGGCCTCTGCCTTGTTTGCCTCTGCCCTCGGCTCCAACGCTTGTCCCAGGGGCTCCGGCCGGTGGTAGGTGACAGTCCCTCTGAGACCGTGCGCCCGTGACGGCTGGGCTGCCCGCAGCTGGGCCGTGGCCAGATGCCAGCACCCAGTTTCACTTCGCTTTTCCCCCAGTGAACTAGGTCAAGTGCACCGAGGCATAAAGGCCACGCGTGACTCAGTGCCAGTCTGCGGCCCTTGAAGCAGAAAGCATGAGCTGTGAGCAGATGGAGGCCCGAGAGCAGGCCAGGCAGCCGAGGGGCTGAGCCCACACGCAAAGCGAACCCCGCAAAAGCTCCCGCGTGAGCCCCGTCCCATCCTCCAGACGGCACATCTGGAAAAGGCATCCTTCCTCCCTGCAGAGGAGCCGAAGCTTAGAGCAGACGCAGGCCGCCGTGTCGGGATCTATCTGTAACGGAGGTCCGACGGGGTGAGGGGCCTCAGGGGAACCGAGAACCTGTCCTGACAGTCATGTGCTGTCCCGTTAGTTCTCAACCGCTGTGTAACAAGTAGCCCCTGGGGTCAGTGGCTTACAGCGAAGTCATTGCCTATTACCTCTTGTCGTTCCTACGAGTCAGGAATTCAGGAGCAGCTCGACCGACAGGTCTCGAGGTCACTCCTGAGGTGAGGTCGCAGTCAGATGTCGGCCGGACCGCAGCCACGTCAAGGCGTGAGCGGACCTGTGGGATCAGCTTCTGGATGGTTGGCTCCCAAGCTGGCCACCAGGTGCCACTCTTGGTGGGGTCGGGGGCTGCAGTTCCTCTCCACGTGGGCCTCTCAAGAGGCTGCTCAGGTGTCCTTAGGACAAGGCAGCTGGCTTTTCCCCCCGTGTGCCGGATCCAGGAGTGAAAGGCGGAGGCCGTGCTGCCTGTTATGACCCAGCTTCAGAGGTCACACACCCACTGTCACTTCAGCTGCGTTCTACGGTGGTCGCCCAGGTCGCCCCTGACTCAGTGTGGGAGACTGCAGAAGGCAGCGAATGCCTGGAAAGGGGGCGTCCGGGGGACCATCTTGGGAGCTGGCTGCTGTGGCGGGGGAGGTGCTGTGTGGAAATCCAGGCCCAGTAGACCCGAGGCTGGGAGGGTGGGGGGAGGACACAGTGTGGCAGACGGATATCAGAACAGGAACTTGAGGCCTGGAGTCCAAACCACAGGCCAGCTTACTCATGCTGGAGCCTGGAGAATGAAGCCTTGCCTGGGAGACTCGTCCCCACGGGGAGCTTGCAGAGGAGGCGGTGTGGCAGGTTGCAATGCGAGCTGGACCCTGGTTAGGTTAACAGGTGGGCTTGAGACATGGGGAGGGTCCCGGGGTGCATTCCGGGACTGGCTTGTCCCTTAGTGGGGCTGTGGCTCGACGTAGAGTCCGCTGGGCAGGGCTCAGGCCACCCACCGTTGTCCCTTCTCAAGTCAGGAGCGGCCTTAGGAGCAGAGTGGGTGTCTGTGCAGGGAGAACGGAGAATTCAGAGGCTGGGAAATGGCCTTGGAGGTGACAGTGTCTCCTCTGTGGCTGACTGGCGGCTCTGCGTCATGTCCCAGGGAGGTGCAGGGCGGCCCATGGCCAGCTTCGGTCTTCAACTGCAGGAGCAGACACGGTCCCCCAGAAAGACAGCACTGAGGGTTTGTGTGTAAAGCAAACTCGGAGCCAGCCCCCCATGTTTCTTGTCTGCGCCCCTTCCCCTCAGCACACAGAAGCAGTCTCCGTAGGCAGGTGAGGTGGGGCAGTGCCATCAGGTTGGACTGGCCGCTCTGCCCCTGTGGCGAGGACTGACCGGAGGGTGACATCTGTTCGTGCAAGGGTTCTGGACTCGTGGCTTTCTTCTGGCTCGGTTGCAAGGGCAGTGACCTCATGGGGGATGGGAGCCTTCTTGGGATGCCTACTATGTGCCAGATGTGAATGCCTACTATGCACCGCCTTCAGAATGCTTGGGCGGCGTGGATGCTCTTAGCATTGTGTACGGATAAGACACGTCCCTGGATGGAAGGCCATCTTCCCGGGGACCCTACCCCTCGCCAGCTGCTGGGTCCGGGGTTTGCATAGAAGCTTCTATGACTCCTCAGTTCACATTTCTCCACCCATAGTGTCACTCAGGGAAGGAGATCCAAAGTCTTCCAATGAAAGGAGACTTTACCCCTTGTAGAAATCAGTGCAGCAATGTAGCAACTGAAGGGTCCAGCCGGGTTGCCCAAGGCAGGAGAGGGACAGGTCTCCGCGAGGCGGTGGCCACACAGGGAGAAGGGACGATGCTGGCCTGAGGCTCCGACAATCCAGGTGTCCAGCGTTTCCCGGAGAGCGGTCTGAGCGTTGACCTCTTGTGCTGCGGGTGAAGTTTTTAAATTGTGAAAAGGCGTGTCTGTCAGGTTTCAGCCCGACTTGGTAATGTGTTTCTGTAACGTCTGGGCCTCCTCCTGGTCGCCCCGAAAGCCCAGATTAGGTTTCAGGAGCGTTCCGCCGTGTGCAGTTCCTCGTGCCTGGGCGAGTCTGGTTCACTATCCCAAATGGGCTGTTACCACACACATACCCTGCAAGGGCCAGGGATCGAAGTCACTGGAATAACCAGCAAAACCACAGCATTTTACTTTAGCAAAAGGGGCCAGAGCAGGAAACAAGTAAATCCCCTCTTGCCCACACACCCCTTGTGACCACGCTGGGCACTGGGGGAACCCACAGTTCTCAATTTAGCCCCAAACCCCCCTGAGCGATACGTGGGCCCCAGCACTTCCTTAAAGGTGGAAGAAGCTGTAATTTCTCACACTCTCTCTTCTCTCTCCATCTTTTCTCTTCTTTTTCTCTGTCGTTCGCCCTTCTTCAGAGGATGATGGTCTTTCCTGGACCACTCTTCCCACGTGGGCTTCTGGTGGCCGATGCTGCGGTACGTTCCTTACGAGAGCCGTGTTATCTTTCCAATAGTCTATAAGAAAGCTGAAGTGGCCCCGTTAGTTTGCCTTGAGAGCATCACAAAGTTCCAAGTACCTCTCCTGTGCCCCTGCCCCACCCTCTGTAAGCACGTCGCTCCCTGCCGAGCACCTCAGAAATGCTGGAAAACAATTGATTAGACGGTTTTCTTGAATCTATTTTTTTTTTCTTTTTCTATAGCAAGCCCCTGTGGGTGAGATATTTCTTTTCCCACAAAAAGTAGTCCGTTGACGGCAAAACTTGAACCAGTGCAGCTTCACAGAGTCAGTGAGCCGACATCAGGTGCACGGGACATCTTTATAGGCACCGGAGAGGGAGCCCACCATTCCCATCTCCTTCCCGGGCTCGCTAGCTGCTTGGCAGTGTCCCAGATTTTGTCAAATGAGGGGATAATGATATGATAAGGATAGTCTTAGACTGTTGGGACCGCTTCGTGTTTGTGTGGTATTTTGCATTTAGAGATGGTTTTATGGTCATTATCTTGTTTGGCACTCCCCAGAAAAGCCCCGTGCGGTTGGCATGCTGAGTGCTTAAGCCCATTTTGGAGGTGGGTCCTGAGGTGTGCAGTGATTTGCACAGGTAGCGACGGGTCAGAAGACAGGGTCTCTCCTCGGGAGGTCATCGTCCTCCTTGGGAACCCTGCCCACCTGCCTGTGCTGTGCTGGGAGCCTGGACGTGACCTCAGTCACTTTGTCGAAGGGGCATGGATGTCCCTGCTGAAAACATATGTCCAGACAAAAACCTGTAAGTAAATGTTCACAGCATCTTCGTTCGTCATAGCTGAAAGCAGACATTAACCCAAATGTCCATCAGCGGATGTACGGGTAAACAAAATGAGATCTATCGTGGGATTTAATAGGACTCGGCCATCGAAAGGAATAAAGTGCCAACGCACAGTATAACATGGATAAACCCTAAAAAGGTTAGGCTAAGTGGAAGAAACCAGTCACAAAAGGCCACTTACACGCAGGGTCAGATGAGGCAAATTCGTGGAGAAGAAAAGTAGGTTAGTGTTTGCCCAGGGCTGGCAGCGGGGGATGGGTGTTGGGAGGTGTCCGCTAATGGTACAGATTCCTTTCCGGGCCGGCGACAGTGTCTTAGCGTTGGTTGTGCTGGTGGCTGCACAATCTACAAAAACCTCGTGAGCTGCACACTTTGAAAGGGTGAATCGCGTGGTATACAGACTCCATCCCAATAAGTTGTTATTAAAAGCAAAATCCTGGCTCTGGGCAGTGGCTGTCATCATTCCTTCTGGACGCAGCTGCCCCTCGGGCCCCAAAGCTGGGTGCTGCCCAATGCCGGCTGCTCTGACCTAGTGCTGGGGTGAGAAATTCCTCAGACTCTGCCCGCTCCAAGCTGCAGGGGTAAACCAGGTACCTCCATATTGCCAAACACAAGCATCTAGCAGTTAAGAGCCGTGCCTCCCAAACGTTCATTAACGTGCGTTCAGATCATCTGGCGACTTCGCTACAGATTCTGACCCAGCAGCTCTGCAGTGCAGCTTGAGACCCGCCATCATCTCAAGCTCCCAGATGGTGACAATGACGCCGCCGCCACTGCACCTCGGGAAGCCAGAGCACAGACCACGTGACCAGCTGGAAACGTTTACTTTCCTGCCGATGGCTTTGCCGCAGGAAGGCGCGGCCTTCAACCGCAGGATGCCACCCTGCACAGTTGAATCAGATAACAGGATCCTCGCGTGTCTTTTCCCTACTCTTTATCCAGTCGTTGGGGTCTGATAACAGATTCTTCATCATCGCTGCCGTCCAACAACACGGTGAAGTCTCTCGGTGCACAGGAAGCTTTGTGGAAAGCACAGAACAACGTGTTTGAATATTTTTTCTTTGAACTAATAGAATTGGCCATCTATTTTCGCCTCATAGGGAAAAACCAGACTTACCCAAACCCTGTGCCTCTTTAATCGTGACTATATATTTTTAAAGTACAAGGTTAACTTCTGTCTTCAAAATGCGAAAGGGGGTTCAGAAGATCTTTTCAGAGGGAGTTAAAAAGCCAAAGGACTGGGCAGTGTCCAGTGGGTTGTGACAGACTCAGGCACGCAACTTAATTTTTATTTAATTTTTTATATTTATTTTTGTTATTTAAAAGAATGAATTATTTGATTTGATTTACATGGCCACAACATGCAACAGACCACGCCTACGCCTCAGGGAAGGAGGTGTATAAAGATGAAGACACCTCTGTGCCCTCAAAGGGGCTGTACGCATCTTAGAGAGAGAGAGAGAGAGAGAGAGAGAGAGAGAGAGAGAGAGGGTCTCCCAGCTCAGGATCAGAGAGAGAGACAGGCTCACCGGGACAAGCAGGAAAGGGAAAGGAGGAAGCCACGTTGGGGACAGAGGGCTCCATCAGCCCGCTCTCGCCTTGCCATCGGCTTTCATTCCGTCTTCCCTCTCGATCTTGCTAATGTTGCTGGAAGACTCGGGAATCCTAGACACCCTCCTTCACCTAAATGAAACTTCCATTTACACAGGGTTTGCTAAGGCGTACAAGGCAAATGGCAGCAAGAGCATTAAGGCCACGTGGCACTTCTTGAAAGCAGCCCTCCCTTGTCCTCAGCCGGCTCAGATCTTTAGCTACGGGGCTTTTGATGAACAAAAAATTCTGAACCTCAAAAGAGCTTCATAGGATGTGAGGCAAAAAAAAGAAAGAAAAAGTGATTCAAGTTTGAGTTCCATTTCCGCCGAGGTTTACACGTCTGACGGGCACCTGCTGGGCCTGTTTCCTTCACCTCTGACATCAGGATAATGACAGTAACTTCTTCCTAGGGATGAAGCGGGGAGGAAACGAGCTGAGGTGTAGAGATGGGCTTCATGGCCTGCGAAGCCCTTTAGGCTGTCAGAGACGAGGACTGTTTTTCTTACCTCCACGCGCTCCAGGCCTCGCCTGTCCCTCTCCTCCCCTCAGGTCCACACAATGTCACCTGTCACCTTACTCTGGCTTCAGGGTGGTCTTAGGGCGCCCGCTCCCGATGCACTAAGTGACAGTGCATTATGTCTGTGGTCACTTAAGTCCAGGCCTGTGGCCCTGTTCCTGCAGCTCTAAAATACAGTCATCGACTACAAGTTGAAATTTTCTCTTTGTTCTAGAAATGTCCACTCTGTGGCAGGCCTGCTTTCCATTCGGGGCGCTGTATTTGTCTTCCAGAGGGAGGAGAATCGGCAGCTCATTTTCTTCCCGGACTCGAGTTGAATTCTTTGTGTCGCCCCAGCTGGGAACTAAAATCATGGCAACATCATCATAGCTCCACCTGGTGAGTCATTGTCCCTTTGGTCTCGTCCCCACTGGGGAACTGAACCCACAGCAAGGACACCCCACCCCACCCGTTCTGAGGAGACTAGGGGCCATTTATCAGCCTCAGCTTTTGAGCTCTTCAAGCTAATCAATGACGATTTCCTACGTCCTGTTATTCCCTCTAAATGATAAGCCAGACATGGGAAAAACTCTCGATAGGAAAATGTGACTTTTAAATATGATTGATACAATAACAGCTGAGCCCTCAGGACCTTTACTGATAAAGGCTAGCAAGCATTTCTAGCAGGGCTGCTGTTGAGAAGTATTTCTTTTTTAATTCAAACATAATTAATTCCATTCTGAGCTTGCTATATAAATTCTCACCTGCAGAAGGTGAGACAAGCATGCATTATGCAATACGCATGTATATTCATGTGCTACGTAAATTCATTCCAGGTTGCACTTGATGGATGTAGGCCATAAATCCACAGTCAGGGTGATGAGGTATTAATAATTATTTCTGTAGTGTTTGATATTTGCCAAGAGACTTCCAGTTATTTATTACATGGGTGCTTTATACAGTTCAGTATTTTCCCTGGATCAGGGAGGGCGGGGAAGAAATGGGCTGTAACGAAGGTTTAGAAGTCTGTCTCAGCCATCTTCTACGGTGTATGCACCGGGGAGCCCTCTCTGAAGAGGACCGCTGTGTAAGGCCATATTCCCTTTGGTGTCTCTGGCCAAGCATCCATGGCTTAGGTAGGTAGTACAAGCCGGTGCTGAGTTTTCACTGCACAGCTGTGACCAAGGTCTTCTTTCTTGACGTAAAGCTGCGATCACTCCCCAGACACCTCGTTTTCTAGAACGAGGATGCCCTAAGTTCATTGTGTGTGTGTGTGGGGGGGGTGGGGGCGGGGGAATAATAAAGGTTTGGGTTTGAGGGGATGTCGGTCCTGGCTCTGCTGCCTTAGTAAGTAGCTGTGTGATCTCAGAGGACACTTTGCTCTGCATGGTCTCTGTGTGCTTTGCTTCATTTGTCACATTGGCATGACAACCTCTAATATATCAGGGTAGAACAAGGTTTATGGTGAGAATAAATGGGCACGGAAGGACTCTGAAGATATCGGAAGTCCATCGGGTAGCGTTATTATTACTGTATTCAGACAAACAGCTTCTTTCCATCCCGTCACGGCTGGAAACTGGAATTCTTTAGTCAGTGTCTCCAGTCCAGATATTAATCATGCCCTCTGTCTTGCCCCACGATTTATTTATAGGTTCCAACTTCTTCTTCCTTATAGCGAGAGGCAAGATAGCATAATGGTTGAGATGACTAATTCTGGATTCAGATGGATGAGGATTTAAATTCTGGCTTAATCAAGACATCTACTTCTGACCATGATGAGATAACTAACTATTCCTGGACTATTCTTCCTTCCGTAAACAAGAATCAAACAGGACAAAATATGTGGCCTTTTTTTCAGCCATTGAACAATAGATAGCACTAGACTACGATCTTGGGAAAAGAGAAACTTGTGGGTGAAAGGCACGTTCCCCTCAAGTCTCTTCTTGTGAACAGTTTCTCCAGTACAGCAGAGAACTGGCATGAACGCAGAGCACGGAAGAGTCTCCCAGCTCAGGATCAGCGCTCGAAGCTGTTTTAGGGGCTGGAGTCTGTGGGGCAGGACACAGGAGAGGAGGAAGCTGTAAAGAGGGGGGTTCTAACTCTTCTTTGGGGTTCCCTGTGAGTTCTTCAGTGAAAGGTGGACTGAGCGTACGTGGAAAGAGACAAAAGACTTATCGGATAGTAGCTGCTCTAGAGTTATAAGCAGAACAGAGACACGTGAGTCCTCGCAGCGCTGGCAGATGTTGGAATAGCAGCTCAGGCAGCTGAGACACTAGGAAAAAGACATGTTGGAGGTAAAGGAGACCTATCCTGTACGAGCTTAGCAAATATTAAAACCGAGCCTGCAGAAGATCTGCACGGGCCACAGGGTTAGTGGTTTCAAACCCGCCAAGGCAAAAACGCTTGGAAAATATCTTGCTTTTTTCATAGATCTCCCAACGCCGAAACAAGTCTAAGCAAGTTCGAAGTTTTTCACCACTGAACGAACACCTGCTAGAAAAGAGCGCGGTGCTTCAGAATCCACAGTTTCCACGATGTATAAATAACAACGTCCAGAAACACACTAAGCCTGAAAGGAAGCAGAAAAATGTGATCTACGGTTAAGGAAAGAAGAACTCAGTAGACACTGACCTCGGCATGGGAGATGGCCCGGATGTTGGATTCGGCAGACAGGTACTTTCAAGCATTCACTTGACACATATCCGAGAATTAAGGGAAAAGGTGCTCTTCGTGAGTCAACGGACAATATTAGCCCAGAAAAAAATTATACGATAGAACCAAATAGAACTGAAAAGTAAAGTAATTGAAATGAAAAATTTTCCTGAAGACCTTCAAAGAGAAAATTAGAGATAGCAGAATAAAGGGTAAGAGGACCGACTTGAAGAAATATATATACATGAGATTAGAAATTTAGATTTCTTCTCATTCGAAACAGTGGAGACCAGAAGGCACTGGGACAAAGCCTTTACGGTACTCCAAGAAAAAAAAAAAAATTCTGTCGACCAAGATGTCTGTATCCCAAAGAAAAATATCCTTTAAAAATGAGGATACAATACGTACCTTTGCCAATAAACAAAAGCTGAGACGCATACTAAGAAGTTAACGTAGGAAAAAAAAACAGAATAATAAAATTTCTCAATTAACTCAAAATAGGTTAAAAATAGAAACAGAGAAACTGAGGAACAAAAAAATACAGACGGGGGAAAATGAAAAACAAATAGCAAGAGGGTAGAATAAACTTAACCATATCAATAATTTCGCTCACTGTAAATGGACCGAAGACTCCAGTTAAAAGGCAGTAATTGCCAGACTGAATACAAAGCAATGTCCAATGATCTGCTGTCTAAATGCAAAGAAGTGTACGGTACAAACAGGATGCAGAAAAGCCTGTATTTACGTTAATAATCAGACAAAGTAGACTTCGAGACGAAATATCGGTGATAAAGGGAAGAATGCATAATAATAAATGGGAACATCAGGAGGCTGCAATAATCTAAATGTGAAGGTAACTGACAAGCAGAGTCGTTGAAGACAGATGAAGCGGAAGCTGACGGCACAAAAGGAAGAAGTAGACAAATCCATCAGAATAGAGATTTTCACACACCCCGCATCGACCAGGGATCGCCAAAGAAACAGTGCGTGTGTGTGTGTGTGTGCGTGTGCAGTGTGTGTGCGCGTGTGCGTGTGTGCGTGCACACGCACGCACATGTGTGCTAGAAGAGCTTTATTTCAAGAAATTGACTCTGCGATCGCGGCAGCTCAAGCGTCCACTCCGCCGGCCAGGCCGGCCAGCTGGAAGGACAGGAATCAGAGGTTCAAAGAGCTGGGGAATCGCCTCCGGGAGGCGGGAATGTCCGGCTCGGATGTGCGGAGGCTGGCGTGGGGTCGGCCCCCTCCAAGAACTGAGGGGCTGGAGTTTAGAGATAGAGCGAGGCTGGGGACCCATACAGGGCCTTCCTTGTAGACGCGGGAAAGAGTCGGTTTTATTCAAAGGGCAGAGAGATAGTACCGGAGTATTTTTAGCAAAGGAGGGGCTGATCGAGACTTTCCTCTTTTAAAGAACTTTGCAAAGGGGAAGTAATGAAGGAAGCAGGGAGACCAGTTACCCAGGTCGGCGGAGGGCTGGGCTGTGGGCTGGCTTTGCCATTTGCAAGCCACGTGGCCTTGGGGAAGTGAATTAATCTCTCAGCCTCAGTGTCCTGATCCGTAAAATGGAAAGCTGGTCAGGAAAGTTGCTAAACACATGCACACTCTCCCGAAGTTTCTTTCCGGAGAAGGGTAGACTATACCTTTTTCCACTTACTCTCCCATTATTTTTTCTTCTTTCTCCAATGCTTCATCCTCCCTCCAGCCAAAGCTGTTCGAACTCTCTCCGTCCTCCCTTTGCCTGCACCTCATTCTTCGTCTTTCCCCGGAGCCCGCTGGCTTCTCAGGTGGGGTATCTGACCCTCTCTCTACTTCTCTCCTGGGCACTGCCATTCTCTGAAAATAACTAACGATTTATTCTTTCCTGCTCATATGTGTAAAAAATTTATCAAGCATTTATCGTCCATAGCAGGCATTGAGCGACTTTTCACATCGAATCTGCACTCTGCCCTATGAGACGGGTTCCGGTGTCTTCTCGATTTGACAAATAAGAAAACTGTGTTGTAGGGAAATTAAGTCGCTTGCCCCAGGTTGCACAGGAAGTAGAAGTTGTCGGACTTGACCTCGGGTCAGTTGATTTTCCAGGCCGTGCTCTTAACTTTTATGCCACCCTGTCCCCCAAGTGTTGGGACATAGCCTGTCACCTCGACTGACCTTCACACGGAGATGGGTGTGCATCCAGCCTAAGAGGGATCGTGGGAAATTGCACCCGCTTGTGAAGACAGCAGCTCTGTTCCCAGGGCAGGGCAGGGCAGGGCAGGGCCGGAGGGCAGAGCCCTGTGGAGAGGCACTCAGACTCCCCGGCATGGGACGGGCGCATTCTCGCTGAGAGGAGAGGTGGAGAAGATGCCCTCAGCCCTCACAGCGGGCCTGCGCAGGCAGCTTGCAGTAAGAAGAAGATGCTCCGGGAGGCCTGGAAGATGGGGCCAGGAGCCGCTGTGGAACGTGGGAAGCAGGGATCTGACCTCCTTGCTGGGCTGGCCGCTGGGCCTCCAGGGCGGCGGGAGCCAGGTGGTCTGTAGGTGTGTAGCTACTCTCCCGACAGGAAGCAGATGCTGAGACAGGTGAGCCGGGCCAGGGTTCCCTGTGTGAAAATCAACTGGCTCACAGTTGACCCTTGGACAATATGGGAGTTAGGGGCACTGAGCCCCCCACCATGCAGTCAAAAATCCATGTAAAACTTTGGACTCCCCAGAAATGTAAGCACTAGTAGCCTACTGTCGACCGGAAGTCACATAAATAGTCGATTAACACATATCGTGTGTGTTGTATGTATATATACTGTATTCTTGCAGTAAAGCCAGAGAAAAGAAAATGTTATTAAGAAAATCATAAGGAAAAGAAAATGACATTTGCAATATTTATTGGGAAAAAATTGTGTATAAGCAGACCGTGCAGTTTAGACCCATGTGGTTGAAGGGTCACTGCATTCAGCCATCATATAGTTGGTGGGCAAACCCCGTGCTCCAGGCCCGAGTCTAAGTCCTGGGTGTTCAGGTCCCAACAAAAGAGGTTCAATCTGTGTGCCTCTTGCCACAAAGCGAATTAACCAGTGACCGACATGTACCTGAGGACGATGGTGCTGCGGCTTCGAACACAGCACAGCCAGAGCTGTCAACAGAATGAACCTGCCAGCAAGAATTCCCGGTAACCAGCTTCTCTGCATCGCAGAAGAAGTCTGTTCTGGAACCCCATTCAAAGACACACCAGAGAGAGACCCCCGAGCTCATGCGACACGGAATCCAAGTAATCGCTCGTGCAGAGCAGGACATCCCGGGGGCAGGCGTTAATACCGTGGCCTGATTTCCGCGACCGTCACTCTAATGCCTGGTGGCCGTGCTACTCGCTCGGGTCCTTCGACGGCAAGGCTATTCCAGACGTCGAACCTAACGCAGGTAACGACAACCGCAAGTTACCGACTCTGACGTTAACTTTGTAACTTCCCTTCCGCGTGACCTTGAACAAGTCATTTCACTTTTGTAAATGCCATGTTCTTTTCCCAGAAAGAGGGGGCGGGGGAGCATTCAACGATGTCTAAGTTCCCGTTCCATCCTGACCCAGTATTTCCATGCGGTTCCATGAAGGAGGTCATTGCAGGGGGCTGGTATGGATGGACGGTGCCAAGATGCCCATCGGATGCAGAAGATGCCGGGGCCGAGAGCCTGGGTCTGTAGGGCGAGTACTGGGCGAATAATTATACAGACTGTGGGCATCGCTTGCTGGGGAGATATTTATATGTATTCTTCCCCCATGACCTTGCTGCGCGTTGCCGGTGACCAGGTGCATAGAGGCTTGAGGTGTTTTAAGAGCCGCGACGTGTGTGCGTGGCCCCTGGGAGAATGGGGTCCTCTGCCCGAGTGAATGCCCAGAGCACCCGAGCTTATTTCTGCAGACATCAGACTCCGTTCACTAGCATCTAACCTATTCTCCCCAAGGCCAAGTGTGAGGGACCCCTGCTACTGTCCTGTGCTGCGCTAGGTGACAGCTGTGGCTCCTCTAGGTATGTAACTGACCCCAGATAACTGGACATTTTTTATCATTAAACTTTTATTAGTTTGCTTGCCCTTTCTCTCTCCTCCCCTCTCTCTCTCTCCTCCTCCCTCCTTCCTCTCTCTCTCTCTCCCTCCCTCCTCCCTCCCTCTCTCTCTCCTCCCTCTCTCTCTCCCTCCTCCTCCCTCTCTCTCTCCCTCCTTCTCTCTTTCTTTCTTCCTCCCTCTTCAATCGCTCTCTTTGCCCTTGCTTTTTGTTTTGTTTTGCATTCCTTTGTTTGTTTTGCACACAATTGCCTAGCTGAGGGCCCCCCGAAGGTGACCCTATGCTTCCCCAAAATACGTTAGCCTTAGCCGAGACTTCCAACAGCTTGTGTCCCAGAACGAAGCTTTTTAAAGTTTCTATCGGGAGGACAGGCCAGTTTTCATGTGGTTACTTGGGGCTGAAAAATCTGTATTTAGAAATCAAGAATTCATTCACGAAATAAACAATTGTTTGCTTTGATGAATCTTGTTTCAAGCAGGGAGGGCGTGGGACCTGCAGGTAAACACTGAAGGGAAAATCAGATAGTGTCAAGTCAGGACAGGTTCCTGCTCCGTGAAGCAGGAACTTCAGGCTTCCTTGAACTTCAGGCTTCCTTATTTGCAAATATGAGACTAGGAGCCTGCACCACAGAGCTGTTTTGAAGTCCAAATGTGATAAAGTGGATGAGAGCATTTTGTAAAGGATGATGTGAAATACAATTGTAACCATTATTACGACACAGTGTTGACCATAGTTACATATCTCATCGTCTAACCTGAGAGCTATGTTCAGACAGAAAGTTTGCCTCATATCCAAGGGTGATGCTCAAAATATTTAACAACGGGCAGGGCATCGGCCAATCAGGTCGACCTAACCAAAGCAGATGCTGGCCCTAAATGGCCAGAACGCTCAGATCAGCCCTGCTCACACCCTGGGGATCTTCCAGAGGGACCAGTACAGTGCCTTGAGCATAAAGGATGCTCAGTGAATGAATTTAAAGCATTGTCTGCTTTGTGAAATTTTATGTCACTCACAAAATTTTTAGAGGCATTTTTTTATGTAAAAATGAGCTACATCCCTCCCTACTTCCCCAAGATTTCTCAGGGGCCTGTGACCTACCCCTGCCCTACTTGACTCCCCAGTAGAATTTATTTTTTCCAAGCTCAGTCCCAGGTACTAATCCCCAAACACCTGAAGGCTCCTTTCTTTTCTTACCTGAGCT
The DNA here is from genome assembly GCF_902729225.1 of Pteropus medius. NCBI lineage: Eukaryota > Metazoa > Chordata > Mammalia > Chiroptera > Pteropodidae > Pteropus > Pteropus medius. The sequence goes on along the minus strand of NW_024349796.1, from coordinate 15,394,255 downwards.
ACAGATCCATTAACTCAGACTTTTCAGAAATGTTATTATTAGAGCTTTAATCGCCCATGTCCTCCTTTTAAGTTCTTTCTAAAATTACTTTCTGGCAATAATAATTATGTCGGTCAGGGGCCAGCCAAATATAGCTGTGGCCCTTGAACCAAGTCAAGACGGGAGTTTCCAGCCGTCGTCTCGTATTTGACCGCAAACGATGGTGCCAGTCCCCGCCCCCTCCCCCCCCCCATGCTGCCTATCTTTCTTTTGTCACAATGTGACCACATAGTAAATGGCAGAACGGGGTTCGTTCACTCCAAGGTTGGGTCTGCCGCCGGATTTTGCAAGTCGTGTCTTAAAGGAACGCACCAGCGAAACAGAGATGGCAAGCAGACAGGGAACCGTGTGAGTGCGGGGCGCGTGCGGGGCGCGTGCGGGGCGCGTGCGGGGTGCGTGCGGGGCGCGTGTGGGGCGCGTGTGCAGACGGCAGACGGCAGGCTCAGGGTGGGGGGCTCCGCTGCTGGATGGCCTCGGAGGAGAGGGGGGCCAGGGACCCCGGGAGGTGGGTGGTGGCATTCTCATCCAGCAGAGCTTTCCCCGTGTGCCGGAGTCGGCTCGAGAAGCTGCAGCCGGCCTGGCAGCCCCTGTGACTACGTCTCCAGGCTGAGCCCAGTCCGGGCACCGGGACCCACTGGGCCGGGTCAGGCAGCACTTCCTGGCCCCGCTTTCATGACCTCTGCTCAGTACTAAGTTGTCCCTTTCTGCCTGGAGGGACCACCGAAGTGTTAACCAGGGGAGCCAAGTGTTTAGAGTCAGGATTTGGACAGCTCGCGGGGTGGCAGTGTGGAGGGTGGCTTGCCCGTGGCCTGTGGCAATAACCAGGCAAGATCTGGCTGGTCTAGATGGAACTGGTGACAGCGAGTGAGGGTGGACAGAAGGCAGTGGACTTGAGAGCTATGTGGGGCAGAATATCGACTAGGCTGGTGAACGGCTGGTTGAGGAAGGTGTCAGATAAACGAGCCTCCCCCAGGTTTCTGGCTTGGAGACCTGGTCCGGGGAGACACCAGCTCACTGAGGAAGACAGTGATGGACAAGGAGGAGGCTTAGGAGGTGACAGACGTGTGCGGGGTACTGAGGTTGAGCTGTTAGTAGGAGATTGTATGTAGCACGTGACCCACAAGAGCAAGAACCTGCTGTGTGCACTGTGACGAGGCGGGAAGGCTGGCCAGAGCATAAATTCTTGTTCTCCCTTCCAAGAGAGGGAAAAATGCCACCGAACACACAGGGTGCTCAGCAGTGTGCTGTACTCATGTTCTGACACAAACGCCTTCTCCGAATTCAGGCCAGCGACAAGTGGCGAGTGGTCAGGCGCAGGGCCACGGACCACACTGAGAAGCGTGGGGCTCGGGTGGGGCTCGACGTCCTGCAGACCCTCGGAGAACATCGTTTGGTCACGGTGAGGTGGGATGTCGTGGGAGCCGAACTCTTGTTTACGTCTGTTAGCCTGCGGTAAAACTGACGTCATCACACGCCGTTTTGCTGAAAGTCACGGAACCTCCTGACGACCTTGAGGGCTGGCCGTAATGTGAAACTATTAATGAGATGTTTTGCCCTTTTCCCCGCTGAACCTTCTAAAGCGGGTGCGTATTTTGTACTCGGAGTAGGTGTGAATTCGGACGAGTCACAGCCTGAGCACGTGGCTGCTGTGCTGGACGGCGTGGGTCCAGCTGTGCAGGTGTGGCCTGTGGGCCATCCGCATCCAAATCACCGGAAAGCGAGTTAGGGAGTGACTCCGGCCCCACCCCTGACCTGCGCAATCAGAGCCAGCATTTTTAATGGGATACCCTGTGACCTGTGTGTCCTCAGAGGTAGAGACGCTGTGGTAACAGGCAGGGAGCTTCCGGCCCGCTAGAACTAGGCAGAAGGAAGCGGAGTCTGATGTTCACTGCCAAACACCTCGCACATTCCTGATAAAGAGCCAGAGCAACCTAAAACGTTAGGCGGCTGCAGAAATAGAGTGTCTTTTCGTCTCTGGTGTGGCTTTATGGACGGTGACCGCTTCGTTTGAGAACTCCACTCCCTAAGCCCTTAGGCCGAGATCTTATATTAATTCAACCATGTGCTGATTAACTTGGAAAGGCAAAAGCAACGAGAAATAAATAATGGCGACGAGGTGAACTCTGGGACTTAAAACGGCTTTCTTCATATGCGATAGGAAATCGAGACAGTGGTCTGTACTCACTATGGAAGCTCCCTACGGGCTCCCCATCCAGGACGTTTAGATAAAGACGAAATGTGCATTTGGGGGGGAAGCAAACAATATTCATCTCTTTCTTCCTTGGGGCTGAATGGACACAAATCAGAGGCTGGCTCAGAAACATGATCGCAGGTTTATTTTTATCTTTTCAGTCTCTAGATTGCTTTAGAATCCCAAAGCCAGGGCCTCACTGGGATTCGCTATTTTCTCCTGATACATCATAGGGCTGGGAGGTGGAATTCGTCCTTCTTCGGGATCAATAATCCTATCTTAAATTTTTAAAGTTAAAAAAAAATTTTTTTTCTGAGATTTATTGAGTGTATCCCCATCAGGCTTCCAGAATAGTTTCAAACTCTTGGAAATTAAGACACTCAAAAATGAAGATGCATTCAATTCTATGTGACTTTAAATGCAGTCCAGGAGCGGAGATGTGTTGACACCTGCTACAATGCTCATCTCTCAGGCTTTGCTCTGCTCGGTCCACAGTAGGAAAGAAAGATATATTAGTCAGAGAAACAGAACCACGTATATAGAGAGATACGTGTATATAGAGAGAGGAATTTATTTTAGGAATTGGTTCATGTAGTTACAGAGGCTGGTAAGTCTATAATCTGCAGGATGGCCCCTCAAGCTGGAGAACTAGGAAGAGCCAAGGTTGCAGCTGAAGTTGTAAGGTCAAGTGCTGCTGGAATTCTTTCCTGCTTGGGGGAGATCAGTCTTTGTTCTGTTGAGGCCTTCATCTGATCAGACAAGGCCCACCCACATTACGGAGGGCAATCTGCTTCACACAAAATCCATCTATTTAAACATCAGCCTTATCCCAAACGCGATCCTAACAGAAAGATCTGGAATAATGCTTGACCAACTATCTGGACACCATGGCCCAGTCAAGTTGACATATCAAATTAACCATCGCAGATGAAGATCACGGTAAACACACAGGAAAAAAGCTTCGTATCCTCACAGGAGGGAGGCACGATCTGTTCCTCTTACTGTGGGGTCAGAGAAACTTGACTTTGGGGTTCTCCTGGGTTTGACTACGGTGGCTCAGCACATGCACTTGAACATCCCTACATGTGCTCTCACTCAGCTTTGCCAAGGGCAAGGCCTGGCTTGTTTCACTCTGAGGTCCCCTGGCCTGGGACAGGAGCTGTCAGTCTCAGGGCATCTGTTCAATGGGCAGCTCAGACTTGGACATCCCAGAAGTGTGGCCCAGTGTCTGCTGGGGACGACCAGACGGAGCTTCAGTGCTGTCAGATTTTTTTGACTGCAAAGCATTTAATAGACCCTTTCCGTAGCCAGATTCTGTCTTAGTTTCCTCAGTTTGCGGAAACGAAAATGTCAGAAATTGGCAACATTCCTTCCCTTCCCTCTCCCCTTGCCCCCTTTCTGCCCAAACATCATACCCTTCCCAGCCCCATGGTCAAAAATATCAGCAAAAAAAAAATGATAAATAAAACAAAAAAATTCCCAGCCATCTCTGTCTTCTTCTCCTTTCCTTCTGCGATCCTTCCGTCTTCCTTCCACCAATAATTCTGATAATTGGAGGATGGGAAATGGGGAAGAAAAGTTTGATCTTTAGGGAAAGTAGTCACAAATGCCAGATAGGCTCTAAGCCATTAACGGGTGACCTTCGTGAGTAAAATGATCCACCTCTAACTTCTCTCCTTTTTATTCTGGAGAACTCACGTGTTCCTTGAGGATCGAAAAGGAAACAGAATCTGGTGGCATTTCTTTGCTGCGAAGGACGCAGAGCAAGCGCTTTGTCGGGCTCCTGGCTGTCATCCGACCGGAAGTTGGGAATCGTAGTTTATCAGGGAGCATCGGTTTTCCTAACACGAGGGGGGGTGAGACTTTCCTGTGAATTACCCATCTTCACGTGTTCCTACAGAAAGGTGACACAGTTGCTCAGTCACCCACACCTGCTACATCCCAGGCTCTGGGCCCTGGCAGATAGATGGATGAGACACATCCCCAGCTCTCTGTGTGGTTACTTTCTTGCCCAGTCTGCTTATCTTTAAATTCTGCATTTGTGTGAGCTGGAAGTTTATGCGTCAATAACATCTTTTCTCCAAGATTCCTACTTGAACTACAATTTTAGTCAGTTTTGATAGGGTCTTTTTTCTTACCTGTTGAATAACTTGAGTTGATTGACCTGACCCAACTTGAACTCCTTCGAGCATCCATAAGGTTTCAGAGGTGGTACAGTGGGCTCAGTACCCAGCACGCAGTGGACACTTAAATTCCCCTGACAAGGAGCTCAGCCAGCAGCTGTGCATTCTTGGCCCTTGCACACTAAGAGTGTCATTCTCAAGTGGTTGCTGAGTTAACCACATAAATCAGGGGGCAACACCGAACACTCCCCCCCCCCCGGGTGGGACTTCTAGGGGGACGTGGCTCACCTTCACAGAATCCCGGAAACAGGATATTTTGGGGTGATGCTCCCCGTCCAGCTCCAAATCGCGGCAGCATTTCCTTTCTGAGCGTGTCACCCAGTCCCCAGGAATGTGAAGAACTTGTCAGCTTCCAGGCACAGGTCCTGGATGACATGCCTCTTTCAGGAAAAAAAAAAAGCTGTTATGAGCATCGGTCACGTGCTAGACAATAAACGACGGCCCGGCCGTCCATCAGGGAGATGAACACAAGGAAACGAACATCCTAGGTGCCATTGAAGGGAAGATGTTGAAAGAGAGAAGGAAGACACCTTTATCCGGCTGAGCTCAAGGAACGAGAAGAGGAAAAATGTCCTCAGCCTGCAAGACGGTCCGAACGCAGAGGGCGGCAGAGGGAAATATGAATATGTTACGGCTCCCAGGGGTCGCGTTACGGTGAGAAAGGCTCTGATGCTTCCGTAGTTGCCAGGGGGAACAAAGAAGTTGGAATTAACCTGTAAACGGGAGAATATGGTACAAAACAAACAGCTAAAAAGTTCCGTGTAAACGATGGGGTTCCCCAGAGATAGACGCCTGCATTTATAATTCAGAAGAGGACTGCATGTAGGGGCTTCGGGGGTCCCTAGTCCTCCAGTTGTTGTCCCAAATCAGTAGCCACAAAGGCATCAGATGGGCCCGGATGTGTACCCAGGGAGAAACCAACACAAGGACACGCATTGGAAAAATGCCGTTCGTTGGTTCAGTCATTTGTTTCTTCATTCATTCATTCATTCAACAGAAACTCACTGAGCTCCCACTACGTGCTAGTTCCTGTGCCAGGTACTAGGGATGAGGTGGCAAACGAGACAAGGTCCAGGCGATAGACGTGTCACAGGCTGTTCCTGTGAATCTGTCATCTCAGCTTGCAGCCGCCGTCGAAACACTGACAAGCGTTAGAGACTGTTTGCGAGGATTCTGGAAGCAGAGTGGAGGTTTGATCCCGTTCCACACATGGAAGATACACTAGTGACAGACCACATGGGGACACGAGGGACTCTGAGACGTTGGGCAGAAAGCAGAAAGAAAAACGGCAGTTCTTATGACGAGGCAATTAAAAATATCCCGGCCGTGCGGAGGCTGAGGGGGATACGAGAGAAGTTTAGAAAACCCACAAAGAGAACGAATTAAATAATTAAACGAATTTTGACTGGTTAAAAGCACGTGCTGGGTTCAAATGTGGCCTCTGCTGCTTTCTAGCTGTGCGACCTCGGGCGGATTACTTAACCTGTCCGTGTTTCTGTATCTTTAAGTAAAGGTTCATCAAAGTGTCTACTTAGAGCTTCGCTGTGGCCGTGAAGATTTACAAGAGTTAATGCGTGTGGGTCACTTACAACAGCGCTTGGCACACAACAAACACTCTGCTACCTGTTAATGTTTTTCTGAATGCAAGGTCCTTGCAATCAATTCAGCGTTTGATTGTAGAGATAAATAAGGCAACTTATGGCATCCTGGGTTATCCGAAGGACCTGCCGACATGCAGAAGTATGATCCAGTCTTGACCTACTAAGAGGTGCTGAAAAGGTTCGGTAATTCCTTAGGACCCGAAGCCGGGCCTAAGGGGGTGATGAATGCTGAGCGTGCATGTTTGCCTCTGCCCAGACATCCCGCGACACCCCTCCAACGTAGGCAGACACGGCCTCGTGCGGTTGAGTCTGCTGTGGGTCTGACAGCATTTCCTAATCACATTAGGCCATCCGTCGCAGAGCAAGGAGTAGCTGGAGGCCCTGTGGGCAGCAGTTCGCTTTCTGTTTGTTATTTTCATAGAGGAAATACATTGGCGTCAATGACGCACACACTTGGGCCTAGCCAGAATTCGCTTTTGACAAGGGGCGGTAGGCCTTTGTGATGTCGCAGATGGCGGGGGGTGGGTGGTGAGTGCAGGGAGGGAAGCTGACTGCTTGGAAAGGGGGCCTCCTCGCCTCAGCTGAGACAGGGAGCATATTACGTCACAAGACTGGTCTGTCCCCTCCTCTACTGTGTCCCCTTGTGGCCGGCCTGGACTAGGAATTGAGGTCTGAGGTCAAGTATGGCTTTGGCCAGTCCGCTCCCTTCTCTGGGCCTCCAGTCGCCTTACACAAACAAAACAAAGTAGAACAAGAAGGCAACCAGAATCCTTTCCTCAAGTGACAGCTTACTTTGGAGTCTCAGGAATAAAAAAAAAAAGTCGATCAAGTGTGGAGGGGTGGGGGAGGGGCCTGTGAGCTCAGAGCTGCACCAGCGGCTCCCACATCGGTCACGTGCACTGGTGCCCTTACACCCTCCGGCTCATCCTAACACAGTTTGAAAACCTCTGGCCTAGATAAGCTCTAAGTCCCTTCCAGGCCCCACGTTCTGTGGTTCTGATGCCTTTGGCACCAACGTGACCTCAAATCGAAGGAGCAGTTACAGGATCTAGAGCAGTACTGCCAGTAGAATTATGTAAACTGCGCAAGTCATTTCAGATTTTCTAATAGCCATATCCTACGAAGTAAACAGAAACTGGCAAAATTCATTTTATGAACGTGTTTTATTTACCCCAACACATCCAAACAACTCGACACGTGACTGGCATAAAAATGAAGTTCTCAAAATCCAGCATGCATGAACTTAGAGCACATCTCAGTTCATAGCTGCCACATTTCAAGGGTTCAGCAGTCACGTGTGGCAAGGGGCTACCACACTGGAAAACACAGATGTAGAACCTCAAATGGCTCCGAGCATCTACTGAGTCACGAGGGCACGGTAGCCATGAAGTTAAAGGGAAGGGCTGACCGGCAGGCCTGCTGCGTCCAAACCGGTGGGCAGTGAGACAGTGGACAGGCCACAAACTGGTGGGCAGTGAGACAGTGGACAGGCCACTTCTGTCTCCATCCCCCACACCAAATGCCTTCTCTAGGCCTGGAAAGTATCAGGACGTTTTGCCAGGTTGGCTTCAATAAAAATTGCCTGCTCCCTCGCGTTTTCACTGACCATCTCCTGCTGATTGAACATCACCTGTATCCTGGGCTTTATTATTTCTATGGGTTCTCTATACCTTTCTCCACCTTAGTCCTAGTGCCTCCACAAATCCACCTTGACTTTGAGGATTGTTTTGAAACCCTGATGCTGGCCCGGTCCTCACCTTCTGCCATCATCCCACACACTTAACCATTTGAGTGCACACATAGGAAGTCATTTGGTTAATTCACTTGCTCGACATTGTTCATGTTATATCATATATATAGGCCTAAGTTATCTTCATCTTTTAGATTCACAGCGTACCACTTTGCACTGAAAGAAACAACATTTTTTCTTATGATGTATGTTTTCAGGAACAAAGATATGGATCAGTACAGTCACGTTAGGACACTCAAATACAGTGAAGACGCTTCACTGAATCTTTGGGACTACAAATGAACATTAAGACTTCGTCAGGTTTTTGTATACCAATCAGGTTCGTAGCTATTGGCTGGCTGGTGCTACAAACTTAAATCCAAGGGCAGAGCTTCAAACAGTATTTTCACATTTACGACTCACAACATAGGAACAAAATCACCTCTTTTCATACGAAAGCAGCTCAGGAGAATAGTGACTGTAAAAATATCCAGCAATCTGATTTTTTTCCCTACTGCTCTATAATTTAAATATACACTTAAGAGATGCTTAATTTGAAAACTAATGACATCTTTGTTAATGACATGTTTATTCCATGTTTCGGGTTTGATAAATAATGAATCTTGCCATAGTTACCCCGTTTTTCAGCCTGGACGGCTTAGATTCCTAGTCAGCTAAAATCATAATAACCCACTAGTTTGAAATGATGATAAAGTAGCCATCTCCTTGAGTGAGAGCTTCTTTTTGAAGTTACTTTCCCCTCCTGGGCTTCCTAGGAGACGTTGTTAAGAACTCTCTGCAATGGTATAAATCCCTACTTTGTTTGGGCTTAGATATTGAGGTGTTAGCAATGAATTTATGATTTACAGATCTTTATATAGAGGCGCCCCATTTCCTGGAGCAAGGACAATGCTTTTTTTTTTTTTTGACTGAATGCTTTATATCGGCAGAGAATCTTCTTTCCCCTGAGTGCTTGCACCAGAAAGTCCCATCTCCTTTTTTTTTTGAGTTGGGGTATTCCCATTTCACAGATAAATAAATGAAAACAGTGACGAACAGAAACAACAGACGGAGAGTCAGAATCAGGACTTAAAGCCACAGCTCTCCAACCCTGAGTGAGTGAACCTTTTTTTTTAATAATTATCTGCCTGGAGAGAAAGGCGAGCTATTAACTCTCCAAACAGATCCAGGGTAGAGCCTCTGGGAAGTTCCATTCTGACTTCTATGGAAAGTACCCAGAACCCAACTTTCCCGGCAGGACCTGCTGATTCCCAAAGGAGTGAGGACCAAAGGGCGTGCCCCGACCTGTGTGTGTGCGCGCGTGCGCGCGCGGCTGTGTGAATGGAGAGGGGGCTGCAGAAATCCTTCCCTGCGTGTGATGATTTTGTGCATTTACTGCCATTTGGAACACTGGCGTGAAAGCTGGACTATGTGCGTGGGTGCGTGCGTGCGTGTTTCTTTTTTTTCCTTTTCCCCACAGGTACCCAAGGGGAGCTCTCCTAATAGCACATCGAGGATAGCGGGCCGGCCAGGGGGCCACGGTTTGGCATCTTCAGATTTCGGATCTGCTCTTAAAGCAATTCCACGACCCTGTCGCTGCCGCTTGGCCGACTTGTCAGGCCTGGAGCCCGAGTGTGTCTTCAACGCCTTCAGTCCCTCTGGAGCCCGCGTCTTCCTCCGCGGCAGTCAACTCGCTCTCGCTCCTGCCTCTCCGAGCCAGGAGAGGGGAGAAGGGAACCGCCCCGCGGCTTCGGGGGTGTTGAATGCAGATCCTCCGCAGCCCGCGTTCGTACCGCACGGCAACTTTCCCGCAGCTTCCCTGAGACTTTGCAGACGCGGCGCGGCCCCCCGACGCGGGCCTCGGCCGGCGACCCCTCCGCTGGCGATGGTGCGCAGGACGCAGAGGGCGGCGCCGCCGCCGCCCACGCGACGCTCCGCGGGCCACACGCGACTTGGTGACTTTTACGTGGAGCCCAGGCTCCCTTCCGCCAGCCGCGGCTGGTGCGGCCGCGCGGGGCTGGCAGTGCCCGGCGCGCCGGAGGCCTGCGCGCTGGCGTGTGACGGCCACGGCGCGCGGGGAGGGCGGCGGCCGGGCCCCGGGGGCGTGGCGGGCGCCCGGCGGGCTCCGGGCCGCGGGGCGAGGCTGGGGGGCGCCCTTACCGCCGCTTGGGGCGCGTCCCGCGTGGCTTCCGGTCGGACCACGGGCCACCGCCTCCGCGCGGCCCTCCGCTCCGCCGCCCGGGTGCGGGGTCCCGGTCGAGCCCCGGCAAGCAGGCGGGGGACGCGGGGGCGTGACTGGGGCGTAGAGGGAGGCGAGCCGGAGGGCACCCGGAGGGGCAGCGACATCTGCGGGCGGCCCGGAGGACCGCGGGCCCCGGCCAGCGGGGACAGCCCGGCCGCCGGACAGCTGCGCCCGAGCCCAGGCCCCTAGCGCGTGGCCCGGGGCCGCGGGTCGGAGAAGCGGTGCCCCAGGCTGCGCGCCCACGACGGTCCCCGCGCAGGAGGCCCGGCGACGTCCGTGAACCCGGGGGCAGAGTTCAAGTCGCCTCGAACCGCTCGGGGAACGGGCTTTTCCCCTTGGGCACCGTGACTGTTCTCCGTGTCTCTCGCCTTTAGAAAGTTACTCTGACACTTTTGATCATCCGTCCAGAGAAGGAATAATAAAGAGACAGCGTGGTCTGTCCCCGGGCGAGGGGCGCAAGGGGATCCGGTCAAGTGGAGCGAGCCCGCTGTAGGCGAGGCGGCGAGTCCAGCCATTGACAATTCAGCCCCGGAAAGGGTTAACTGCATCCTGCCGGTTCGGTTTACATGTAAATAGAGAGCAGCTGCTCCGCGCGGGCCCCGGCTGGCCCTTTTAAGTTTTTGATTGGTTGCCAATGACATCACCGCCCGTGTTATAACACCAGGGACTCAGCGCGGCGTCCCATCAACCCTCCTTAAAGAGACGAGGCCACGCCCCCGGCTCCTCCTCCTGCGGCCGCCCATTGGCCGCGGGCTGCTGTGAGGTAGCGGTCCGCGTTTTCCGGATTCCTATTGGCCCAACGCGCCGTCGGTCGGCAGCCGGCCCGCCCCCTCAGAACCTTACATTTACAGTGTGGCAAAAGAGAAAGTAACTATGTTGCTGCTGGAGATCAATGAAGCCCAGTGAATGGGGGCTGAATGTGCGAACCCGTACTGAAGCGGAGCGCCAGATGGTGGAGGGCCACGCTTACTTGTGAAGTAAGTGGAAGTCACCGCGGTTACTCCTGAGAGCCAAGGAGTGTAAGGCGGTGTGTGTGCGTGTGTGTGCGCAGTGTGTGTGTGTGTGTGTGTGTGTGTGTGTGTGTGTGGCGATGCTTTCGGGAGCCACAGCAGGTGAGATTGTAGCGTTCCGGTTGTTCGCTCTGCTGCCTGTGCATTTACTCTCTCTGCAGTCTATTTGGATGTGGGGCGAAGAAAATATGAGGTTTGTTGGGATGCTTTGCGGCAGTTTTAAATGCCTGGGGCTTGTTAGTGCTCTGTGTTGCGAAAGGGGGGTGGGGTGGGGGTGGTGGATGTCGGGTGCTCCGGGAGTGGGGAAGGAGCATTCTCTGACCGCTTAATTTTCTTCCCAGCCTCTGCTGAGAGGCGGAAGGACCACTAGCGAGGGAAAGGGGATGGCTCAGTATTTCTCCGGCAGGTCTCCTGGGCCGGTTGGGATGGTTTCACGGGCAGTATGCACGCCCGACCCTCTGCTGCGGATCTCTTTATACACTCCGTGCGTGTGTGTGAGCTGCACGCTCCGGGCGGAGGCGGGGGTCCCAGCTGGCGTCTCTGCGAACCCGCTCATGTGTCCCTCTGCCGGGAAATGGACCGCTGGCCCTGGGGGTACCCTACCAGGTAACACAATAGCAAAGACTCTGACCGCTTGGTCCGGCTGGGAAACAGTTACAGCTTCTGGAAGAGTACTTGCTCTTCAAAAAAATACTACGCAAAGAAGGGAAGGAAAGAGGGAGGGAGGGAGGGCGGGGGTTGGATCCTCGCGCCCATCCAGAGGTGGCTGAGAGAAACCTGAGTCCTGAGGACCTCCGAATGGGATGGATGCGTGCCCGTGTGTGCGTGCGTGCGTGTGTGGATTCCGCCTGTGGCACTTGGGCTCTGTGTCAGAGAATGGTGACGGTCGTGTGTAGACAAATGATAGATGACATTTTTCCAGACATCTCAAAGTTCTTTTAGGCGAGTGACTCTTGCGTGGGGTCTGCTTTCTTTTCTGTGTACATGTCTAATAGGATAGGAACCAGCAGGGCCAGGTCGTAGAGTGCCCCGTGCCTACGGGGAGGAAGGAACTGTCCCTTTGCAGGCACCCTCTCATGAGACCAGAGGTAGATCCGTGGGCAACACTTCACTGTCCCCTTTCACGGGGATGGGCTGTTGGGGAAGTCATCTTTCTGGAATTCCTCTATTTGAAGAGCGGGAATATCTGTGTGGGATTGAAAGCTTATGCACGGTGCCCGCCTCCGGTCGAGGGACCCTCTAGGACGCATAGTCTGTGCCTCCCCGGAGGAGAGTGGAAGTGGTCCTTCCCTTAAAGGCAGGCGCGGTTGGGGGAGGGGGGACGGCAAGGGAGCAAAGGTCATGGATCTGCCATGGTTGGGGTTTCCAGACCTGGCTGCTTGGCTCGAGGCTTCGTTTTAGGACACCGGTTTGTAAGGAGAGGAGAAATGCAGATTAATTTATGAGAGGCTACGAGGAGACATGGGGGTTTTAACACGACCGCGCCGAGCTTTTCAGAGGACTCGGTCGAGTGGAAAGCAAGAATAGCTCCTTGTCAGAGAGATTCACTTAGGGGGACACTGTCACTCTGATCTGCGGAAAGTCGCCATCGCCCCTGATGTGTGTTTAGCTGCCGTGTATTTCCGTGAGTCCTGCCAGCGGTCCCGGTCATTCCTTTGCCTTAGGGATGACATGGAAAGCACGCAAGGGCGGACGAGTGGGTCTTCCTCAGATGGTCGCGGTATCCTTCTGCCCGGGAGGTGAGGTTCAGATCGGGGCCTCTGAAGAGCCTTCCTCTCTGTCTTCGGCGTTTCTCATTCTTTGTGCTTTTCCCTGCTCCACGACTGAACTCTGATGCAGGTCCGAGAGAGGTCACTCATCATCATTTGCACAGACTATACATTTACCCTTAGTCTTAGTGACCAAGGAGATGGGGTCCTCTAGTTGACATCCTCTCGAATCTGTGAAGTGGGGTTTCGAGCTTCAAGCGGGGCACGAGAGAGGGCGCGTAGGACGACTTTGCCCAGAGGGGTGCAAAGCCCTCTCCTAGGGATTGGATCGGACTGCCTTTTGTGTCACGTGACTTCATTCTTTCTTTCCCCCCTCCCCTTCTTTACAGACTGTCTTGAGTTCTTCTTGAATTGCCAGTTTTCGGCCTCCTCATGCCTCCATCTCCTTTAGACGACAGGGTAGTAGTAGCGCTGTCCAGGCCCGTCCGGCCTCAAGATCTCAACCTTTGTTTAGACTCTAGCTACCTTGGCTCTGCCGCCCCAGGCAGTAACAGCCACCCGTCTGTCATCGCCACCACCGTTGTGTCCCTAAAGGCTGCGAATCTGACGTATATGCCCTCATCCAGCGGCTCTGCCCGCTCCCTTAATTGTGGGTGCAGCAGTGCCAGCTGCTGCACTGTGGCCACCTACGACAAGGACAACCAGGCCCAAACGCAAGCCATCGTCGCCGGCTCTGCCAACACCGCCCTCGGACCCTCCACCACCTGCCCTGCCACCCAGATGGTCAACAACAATGAGAACGCGGGCTCTTTAAGTCCCTCGGGTGGGGTGGGCAGCCCCATGTCGGGGACCCCCAAGCAGCTAGCCAGCATCAAAATCATCTACCCCAACGACCTGGCGAAGAAGATGACCAAGTTCAGCAAGAGTCACCTGCCGCACCAGGGCCCCGTCATCATCGACTGCAGGCCCTTCATGGAATACAACAAGAGCCACATCCAGGGAGCCGTCCACATCAACTGTGCCGACAAGATCAGCCGGCGCAGGCTGCAGCAGGGCAAGATCGCCGTCCTGGACCTGATCTCCTGTAGGGAAGGGAAGGACTCTTTCAAGAGGATCTTTTCCAAAGAAATTATAGTCTACGACGAGAACACCAATGAGCCGAGCCGCGTGATGCCCTCCCAGCCACTCCACATAGTCCTCGAGTCCCTGAAGAGAGAAGGCAAAGAACCCCTGGTGTTGAAAGGTAATGCCCCCCACCCCCTTCCCCGGCACACCCCTCGTCAGCCTGGGCTCGCTCGGGGTCTTCTCTTAGAAGTACCAGCATGCTCCTTTCTCTGGCTACCAGAGGCCGAAACAGACCTCCTCCTTCTTGTTGTCTGCCCGGCTGTGCCCTTTCTCGGTTATGCGAGAGAAATCTCGCAAGGCTGACCTGGAAGCCAGACGCTTCGGCTTGTAGTCCAGATTCAGACTCTAATTTGCATTGTGCAAGTCATTTCACCTCCCTGAGACTTTCCTCATCTTTCTGCAAGGGGCTTTTGGAGCTGCAGATGGTGTGTCAAGTCACGCCTGGTCTGGCAGCTCTAGTCTAACCAGTCACTAGTTGGAAAGTTATAGTCGCTCAGACTTAACCGAAGTTGATGGGATGGAGGAAGTGGCACCTCTAGTGACCTACGAGTAAACGGACAGGTGCCAGTTCTTTCTGAGGAAATTCTTCCTCTTTCTCTCCTCTCTGACCGGCTTGGACTTTCTGTGGTTTATAAGGTGACCTTCATGAAGGACAGAGATCCTTGTTATAAGGCCCCACAGAAGGTGGGAGTTGACCTCAAACATGTGTTTCTCTGCCGGAACTCTAGGGGGACAGTCATTCTCATGAAACACGGCCAGACTCATCATTCCTTCTGGCCTCACCTGGGAACCGTTGGCACCCTGGCTTCTCCCAAATGGGGCGGGGGTCACTTTCCCCAGTACGCTCAGTGCAGGATAACTCCGCAGTCACGGTGGCCGAGCCCGGGCACGAGGAATTAATCACCCACTGTCCTCTGAGCCCCTCATTTGGTGTCCCCATCCGGTGTCCCTCCCAGTTGTACCCCAGATGCTGTCTTTTTGGGCCCTGCACCCCGGTCTTCCTCTTGAGTGTCTTCTGTCCGGCGGTGGCAGTGCTGAGAGGTCGTCATCATCCTTCTTCTCGTCTTTTTTGTTCTGAGCCACGGCACACAGTCGGGGCCGCATCGCCAGCCCGTCTCCTGAGGTGCGTTGACTGAGGGTTCCTTGAACACCTTGCATATTTAAGTTGCAAGAGACCGTCGAGGTGAGCGAGTTAGCCGTGGGGCCTTTGTGAGACAGCTCTGCCACTCCCCTTCCCGACTTCCCAGTGACACATCCTGCCTTTTGTCAGTGGGAATGAGAATATCATGGAGGTTGTGTGCAGAGAGCTCTGGCACCATCCAGGCATGTTTTGGTTGTCGTTTGTGGGTCTTCTTGGGGTTCCAGGTAGGCTCAGATTTCCTCTGTGTGTCTCTGAATCTCATTTCTTTCTATTCTTGTTCGCTTGACTTTGAGTGATTCTCAGTAGGTCTATCCAGCTAGGGTTTTCTCATCATGATCTTGGTTTGTGTCATCTTTTTCGGATGAGAAAATAGAACCTACACATCTCCCGCTTGTCCCCGTCTGTCTTGGGGAGCAAAGAGAGAGGGTTGCCAACGGTCTCGATGGTCTTTCTTTGTTCGTGCAGAGTCGACACTATTGAGAAAATGCAGGCCTTTTGTGAGATCTGAGGATGGGCATCAAATGATGCACGTTAAGATGACCGTGGTGATTAGGAGGAGCTGTAGATGCTGCCTTCTGTTTGGCAGTGGGATTGTCACGTATGGGGGCAGCTTCTCAGTCACTGAGAAATGAGTCTCCGGGGTGCTGCTGATGGCAAGTGGGGCTCCTGTCCCCCTTTCCTATGGATGCAGAGAGAGTCCAGGCAGCCCGGGCTGGTTCCTCCGCGTCAGTGAGTAGGATCGTCTCAGGGGGGCGGGGCCAGACCGGCCGCTGACCTCACGCCGGCGCCCTGGGCGGCCGCTCCGAGGGCTCGTCATTTTCGGGTTGGTGACACACAGCGGCGGTCGGCCCGGAGGATGCGCTCGCTGGTGGTAGAGGTTGGATTACTTGTAGCCCTGGGGGGCTTTTTCTTCAAATATTTGGGAGTTTGGTTGAAAATACGTAGTCTAGGAGCAAAAGGATCTAGAATCTACTTTATATATTATGATCGTCATTATTATTTTGGTCTCTTTGGGGGGAATGGCCTAAAATTGGGACCAAGATAGGACAGAAGAGAAAGCGATCAATATTAGGATGCCCTAGAAACCCTTCCGTCGGAGCGAACCCAAAGTCGATACTACGGCAGCATCGAGGCGAAGAACGGGGGGCCTCTCTCCGAAGGCATGGCCGGCAGCTTCTCCTGGTCTCCCGAGCGGGTCACACCATCCATGCTGGCCTGGCTTCTCCGCCGAGCTTTATTTTAGCAAACCCCACCCTTGGTGACGTAAGCTTTTATTTTAGCAGGCGTGGTAGCAGTGCCATTTTGGAATGAGTGATTTTCGCAGGAAAGATAGGGTGCCGGGGTCAGGGGGGCAGGTAGCAAGGAGCCACTTCTATGGCCTCATTAATTTATTTTCAGAGATTTCACTACCATCTCGGGTGATTTATGGCCGGCTCACCTGGTCCTCTGGCGTATGTTTGTAAACACTGGTTGCTACCGTCGCTCTCCAAGGTTCATGTCGCCCTGTGTCCATGCCACGTTCTCCGTTTCTGGCGCTGCCTGTCAAGGAGAACGGCTGCTCAGTGACCGTTTTAGTCACGCTGTGTCAGGTTGGGAAGAAAGTGATCAGAGGCACAGGTGCCCCTGAGATTAAGTTGCCGCTCTAATTTACAGTCCCCTCCCCGTGGTGACCTGTGCCAGAATGCATGTTTCATCCTCATCTTCTGGAGGAAAAAAAAAAAAAATGGCATCAGACCTACGCTGCCTCTCCACCTGGAGAAATGAATACGTGTTCAGGGATCTGAAAAATCTTTGAAAGAATTATAATTTGTTTTCTCCCAAGTCGACCTGTGACATTTCTGACCACACTAAAGGCGACGAGGCGATTCCGGGTCTTCTGTGGGGAGAGCTCCCGACTTTGATGTTTATGAGGCTCCCTCTCTTTTTAGCAAGGCTGGGCTCAGGGAACTAACTCATCGTTTGCCTACGTAGGACAGGATGTGCTGCTGCGGCCTCCTTCTTCAAGGTGGTCTATGCCTTTAAAACTTTCACTGGAAAAATTTTCAAATAGAAAAGTAGAAAAGACTATAACGAGCTCCCATATACCCATCGCCAGATTCAACAGTTATTGTCTCTATTTGCTTTCTTTTCTATTTTTGGTTGAAATGTTTTATAGTATAGACAACATTTTAATGTATGTAAATATGTTTCATGTTTCTACTTAATGCTTGAAAATTAATAAGGCTGGGACGTTTTATAGTATAGCGTGGCCAACATTTGCACTCTTAAATACTTGAGTATCACGGGCCCATTTCTGAGAGTTTTTCGAATGTAGAATTGTACTTTGACTCACTGGTGTCAGGTCTCCTGGGAGGCTGCCCTCCCTTGGGGGTGTCTGTAGCTCCCGCTTCCACAGGGGTATGTCAGGGTCCATGCCCGTGCTCACTCTGTGCTGTCACAAAACTGACACTGTCTGCTCCAGTGTCCGGCAGGCCTACCTCTGTGCCAGAAGCGTTCACCGCGGAACAGGGGCAGGAGAGAAAGTCAGCTCAGGAGGCCGATCCACAGAGAACGTTCGATGCCATGCGGGGTTCAGTTTTCATACTATCAGACTCTCCAGTGGGGCTCCTGAAATGAGCGACATGGGTGGCATTTCTTCCGCAGACAACGTGGGCCCCGCAGTAAACACCTGTGGCCATGTTGAGTTTGCCGACACAGCGGTGGCGATGCTCAGAAGTCAGAGACCCTGTGAAAAAATTTTCTGTTTCTACTTTGTTTTTGTTTTTTGCCGCGCTGCCCGGAAGTACCGGACAGCGTCCTCCTTTCTTTCAGGGGTGCCGTGAGGGCACATGTACATTCTCAAACTTTCCATTGTTATTCTGAGCCTCTGTTTACCACCCAAGCGTACTGAACATCAGCTTCGCGGTGGGGGAGGTCAGCAGTTCTAGTCTGAGTCCCCGTCTTGGCCCCTGACTGAGGAAACTGTTTAATCTCTTACTTTCTTAGTTTCTTCCTTTACGAAAAGAAAATATGCTAGCAGTAGCTCTCTCATTGTTCCGTTTTCCTAAAGTCAATGAATTAACGTGTGGAAGCTTCTAAATAGTTTCTCACACCTGCTAAGCACCCCAAAATGTACCTTAATATTATTGTTACCATTGGTTGAACAGAACTAGTGGTTCCGATAAAAAGACAACTTGCGCTCCTTTTCAAAAGGAGTGCAAAGAACAAGCTAGGTGTAGCTCTGTGTGTGTGTGTGTGTGTGTGTGTGTGTGTGTGTGTGTGTGTGTGTGTGTGTTGCTATGGCCTAAAAATAACTTGGTGACTGTTGCCTAATTTAAGTAGCATCCAGTTGGAGTGCCAAGTAATTACAAAAACATGCTGGGTCAAGAGGCCGGAGTCATTTGGGCCTATCCTAGAATTATTTATTTGTAGGGGAATTTATAAAAACGTGATGGTAAATCTGTCCAGCTCATGTCCCATAACTTAATAATGAAAGTACAAAACTATTAAGCTTTGCTTTCTCTGGCCTCTCCTCAGGCTGATTTATTTTGGGCATGAAGGACCAGTCTGACTATAAAAGGGTAGGTGGAAGGAGGTGGCCGTGTGCTCCATGTTGGAAAGTTCTTGAAGCTTTGGGCCGTGAAGAGGTGGACTGTGAAGGAAAAAGCAGGGAGGTTATCGAAAGGCAGGCTCGTGTTTTTCAGGCGAGTTCGAGCTTTTTCCGTGAACTGGTTCACAGCTGCCTGTGCTCTCTGAGCTCTGAGGAGGCCGCCCTCCTTCCGAATGAAAATGTAAGTGAAAAGAGATAAGCGAACTCCCTCCCCCATCTCTGCTCTTGCTCCGTCTGCTCCGCATTCACTGTGTGCTCGGCAGAGGACGGTTTAGCTCACTTACGCGTGGGTTCGAACCCAGGCCGCTCCGCTGCCCACCCGCAGGCATCTTCGGGCAGCTCAGCCTCTCTCATGGGGCCCCGGTTTTTTCCACTGTAAAGCAGAGATAATTTCAACCTCACGGGATGAACCGAGATAACGTAAATAAAGCATCTGGCACATAGACAGCTGTCAATAAATCGGGCCCTGCTCCCCAACCCCCACACCTTTTCGAAACCTCTTACGTTTGACATCAGGCGTGTGGCTTTTCTGGTGTGGTGGGGGATGACACTCTGTGCTAAGCACAGCACTGTGGGAGCTAAATAGGAACCACTAGGCGCTACCAGTTCAGATCGGTTAAGTTAACCATCTGGCGTGTCAAGGACAAGTTCAGGAAACTCCTCTCCTGGCAGTGGAAGATAATGATCTTAGAAAAAGCAAGGCCAGGGAAGGGAGTTGCGACAAAATCTCGGAACAGAGAACTCTCTGCCACAGCCTTGTGGCACACACACCCGAGGGAGCTAGGTGTGAGTTTTCAACAGAAACCGCTCTGCTCCCTTAGACTGTCCTCAGCAGCCGGGTCTCCCTGCCACAGCACTGCTGGGGAGCAGTTTGGGCATAAAAGTGTGTTGATTTGTGATGCTCAGTTTACTCCAAGTAGGCAGTCGAGGATACACTACACACTAAGGCGGAAATTCTAACCCCAGGGGAGGCCATGTCACCTTTTTCGAACTCAGGAATCTCACTCACTTTTGAGAACAGGAAGTGACCTCCGAGGTCCTCTGGGCCCGTGGTTTCCACCGCAGGCTGCCCGCTGGGGTCGGCCGGGCAATGTGAAACCTTTGAGGCTCATGTCCCAGCTCCAGAGAGTCTGATTCGGTTGGTCTGGGGAGGAGCCTGCTTCCCAGGAGCTTTAAAGCTTTGCCGGGGATTGTAACGGTGCAGCCGGGTTTGAGAGCTTCGTCCTGACCTGGTCTTCTCGTGATGCAGCTGTAGAAGCGGAGCCTAGAAGAGTTATCACCCGTTCAAGGTCACACACATTATTCATCGTAGAGCCTTGGTCCTTAGTGCTAAAATGGGTCTTGCCCGATCAATAGATTTTTGTGTGTGTTATTATCTAATGATAATAGTATCTAATATATAGCGTATGGATATGAAATAAGATAACGTATATAATCAATCATTTTGAGTATCAATACCTTTTCTGGTTGAATTTTCAGATTTCAGTCCAGAACTATAAGGACCTAAATCTAAGATTTTTTGACGCCAGCAGCTCATGACCTTGCCCCTTACCTGGGTCCTAGAAATGTGGGACAAATGGGAACACCGATTTCATCCCATCTTCCCGCAGATTTGACAGTTTAAGGGAGAGAGGGAAGATGTGGTCCCAAGTGTGTTCCTGCACCCGAGCATCCCAGGCTCCTAGCAGCTTTTTGGTCGGGCGGCCTCCACAGAGGCAAAGCCTTGTGGGCAACAAAGATTCATTCCTTCGACACATAAGACGCATACTTTCGAAGGCTTCTACGCGCAGGGCAGCTTCGGGCTGGGGAAGCTGCCAACAGAACCCTAAATGCTGGAATGAGCACGTGCGTGTACACGAACCCAGTCAGGGCACAGTCCTCTCTGGCTTGAAGTCTGTGCACCCGTTTGTCTTCTTCATTGCCGTGCACCCACAATCTTGTTTGGGGAGCGGTCCGTCTTTAGGAAATGTCATTCTGAGGGAAGTACATGTCTGCGTGGTGTCTGTCCTTTCTGTCCTTTCTGTCCCCCTGGCCTCTGCTAAGCACATCTTCATGGGCCAGCAGAATTTCTTTTCCACAGTCTTGATCTGAAAAGAAATGGCTTAAAAAAAAGAATGTGCTGTTTTTTAATAGAAAAGGAAATATATATTCTCTCTCTCCTGAGGGCCGACAGGACTCCACCTCTGTGTGTTAGCGTGGAACTTTGTCATTTGGACCTCACTAGTTGTGGGCATGTCATGGGCGGGAACAAAGCCTGTGATGATTTGCCTCTGTGAAAAGGACACGCTGAGCAAACAAGCGATGTATGTAAAGGACATTTCAAAAACAAAGTTTTAGCCTACTTAGGGAAAAAAAAAAAGTTTGCAGGTACAATGAAACACCGCGCTGAGGGACAGGGCTGGGCGAACACACATCTGCCGTTCACAGCTGGGCCGCTTCCCGCCCCGGCCGCGGGTCCCTCTTGGGCAGGTTTTCGTTGGCGGTATTTCTGGGTACTGTACATGCCACATCGTACTGTACTGGGTACTGTACATGCCACATCGTAGAACTTACACTGCAGAAAAATCGGAGCGGGGAAAACATGATGAGTGTGAATACAGCCTGAATTTGACTGTAGAACACTTAAAAATGTACGTTTTATGTTCAAGTCGATGTCTATCCGTTCTGACAGTGAAGTCTGACTCTTTGGCTGTTTCATCCATAAACCAAGCGGAAGATTTAGCATTTTTTTGTTCTTGCAGGTTATGTCTGTATCATGTTATTACTTAAAAGTTGGAGGGAAAAAATTATATATATATATATATATTTTTTTTTTCACTCCCTCACTCCAGCAAGATGCACATTTTATGGAACTTAGAGGAAAAGGAACCGTGAGCCTGTGCTTTTGGATGAGGAGGTGGGCTGTGTCACCTGGTGCTTTCACGTAAGGCAGAGGCTGTGACCTGATGCCCTCTCTCTGGCAGAGGGAAGCAAAGGGTTTGCGGATTCATCCAAGTATCTGTAGTGCCCTTAACGTTTTATTTGCAGCGAAAGCCTGCTCATCTTTTTTTCACCCTCTGAGACTCGAATTTCATGGAAAACGGGACAAAGCCAAACGCTTCCTGAGTGTTTCAACAAAGGGTTTTGTTTTCTTTGATGACCACGGAGCTGGGCCCCCACCCCCGGCAGGCAGCTGCTGTCCATTTCTCAATGAAGCACGCAGTCGATGGGACTGTGGGCCCCAGGTGTTCGCATCAGGCTGCCCTTCCTTTTGAGGAGCTTAAACCTCTCCCATTATAATGTCAGCTCAGCTGGTCCCATTTAGTGTCCCCAGGTGAGGAGACAGTCACGGCTTTGCATCGGAGCGTCGCCATCCCGGTCTTTACTGCTTTATGTTTATTCGATGGAAGAAATAATCCCACATGCTTTGAATCATGGCCTCAAGGTACAGCACCACTGGGCTAAATAGTACCAGCTGTTGCTACTGGCCAGTGAGGGGAAAAACAAATTGGGAGCAGACGGAGGAAGAGCGGGGGGAGCAGAGAGTACAAAACAGTGTGAGTTCAGAGGGCACGCTCAGGGTCACGGTCACAGCGACAGAGTTTTCTGGCTCCTGAACTTGAGTTCCAAGTTCCAGTGTTGAAGACTGCGAGTTATCATTATTCGTTATCACAGAGCGCCCGCTTCTCTCTCAAAATAATAGCAGCAGACACAGACTTGGAAGAGGGTGTTCCTTGAAGCCCTACGGGACATTTCCTTGGGTCTTGTGTTTCTAGCCTTATTAAAATAGCACGTTTTTATGATAAGACTTTATAAGAATGGTCTTATGGTCCTCATGAAATGATATTTTAATCTGACAGCAGAATACCATTTAACCACATGTGCTGACCAACCTATCTTCCTTGAAATTAGAAAATTATTTTCCAGACTGTTAGGAGGACAAAATTAATAGCTGCCGAGAGCTTTCTCTGTGCTAGGCACCGGGCTGTCATTGATATACGTGTCTCATTCATTTCTCAGCTCGACTTCTTGAGACAGGTATCAGGTCCCCAGCTTGACAGATGCCAGGCCGAGGAACAGATTAGATATTGCCCCCGTGTTACTAACCAGTCGAGCTGGAGAACAAGAGCTGAAACCCGGTTCTATGATTTCAAGGCCCAAGTTCTGCCCAGGCTGGCCACGTGCTTGTTTATGAGTGAGCCGTGTGTCTCGCCCCAGTGGGCGCTTTCACCTCTGTGATGCCCTGAGTTATAGCTCCCCTCCTCACCCCTTTTTTCTGGTGGGTCCTCCACTGAAAATTCAGTGCTAAGAAGGGTGGCCTTCTCTGCGTCTGCTTTCTGACGACCCTGCTCGAATTATACCCCAGCTTCTGGAACCTTCGAACGGTGGTCATGGCAGTGGCTGTTAAGGAGTAACAGATTGATTACAGGAACATTTGGACATTGTATAGTTATCTCTAACATTTATGCAATGCATAATATATACCGAACTCTGTGCTTGGAGCACTGTATCTCATAATAACTCTCCCTTAACATATGAGTAACTGAGGCTCAGAGAGGTCCGGGCACTCGTCCACGGTCACTCAGCTCGTCGTGCCTGGCGGAGCCTGGGGTCGGCGCTGTTCTGCTTCTGCTCTGTGCATCTTCAGTGCGGAGACCCAAGAATGCGTTCTCCTGGTAGCCCGTGCGTTCAAGGGCGATGCTGCCTTCTCCCGCACGTTTATGTGCTTACTCCCGTTCTAGACTGGGAAGTAGATGAGTGAGAAGAAAGACAGGTGCCAAGTTCAATATGATGAGTAAGAAGGAATATATCTAACTACCTCCCAAAGACTCTAATACCCTAAAGCATTTGGTCATTTGTGTCTTGTATTTATTATCCATTCTATTAGTATGGATAATTAATTTACTATAGATTTTTTTTTTCCCCCCCTGAAGTGTATGAAGAAAGAATCTCCAGTAGGTGACCATTACTCTTTGGGAAAGTTAATTCTCTGGGATAAGTATACAGACATCTGATTGGGTGGAAATGATACTATATTGTTTTTTTCCTTGGACTTTCTTCTCCTTCCTTATCTTTCTTCTTCCCTTCTAACGTTGAAGCCAAATACAGCTCAGGTACTGTGGGAGTGTGGCAGGGCCAGACCCTGGAAAAGGAAGAGTCGACACCCTTGAAGGCTAGCAGAACGGACCCTTGGAAGCCTATGTTGGGAGGAACTTTCGTTCAGACAGAATTATTGAGCTTTTCCTCAACCGTCCCATTGTACAGATATAGAGACCGATTACTCACCCAAGAGCATGTGAACAACTGGTAGCAGAGCTGGCACAGGATCCGTGTTTTCTGACTCTAAATCAGTCATTTAAAACAAAACAAAACCCCGTGGGAGTAGAACCTTGTGATTTGTATCTGAGTTGTTATTCAATACACAATTCCGTGGGTCCCGGCGTCGGCCCGGTCTCTCCCTGTGTTCCCTCCCTTAACCTTCGCAGTGGGCTCGTTCAGTGACTCTCAGTGCATCCGTCTGCGGCTTTGTGTTTCTATGTAGCAGACGGAGCGCGGAGGTTAACATCACAGATTCTAGAGCCAGACGGCTGAGTGCGAATTCTGCCTTCATCCCTTATTAGCAGCGTGAACTTGAGCAAATCAAGTTTCGTGCACCTCAGTTTTCTCATCCGTAAAACAGGGAGGGTCGTGACACTTTTCCTACGGGATTAATTGAGGATTGAATTAAATAATATATGTACAAGTACTTTAAACAATACCGGACACATAATAGCTAACGTTTATTGAAAAGTTATCATAATTATAACATTGAATGTCTAAAATAATAATTCATCGTTATCTGTTTATATCCAAGGGATACATGAGTGAAATAGTTTAGTAAAATGAATTGACAGCGCCGCTGGTGAAATGTAAGTAGAAACTCCTCCATGTTTGATAGATTGTTCGTTTGAAGATTTGGAAAAACCCAGTGTTTCTGGATGGGGGTGGGGTGGATAACTACATCAGTGCTTTTTACTGAATCAGCGCCATACTGGAAAATTGTATTCTATTTCTATGTAAGGAAATCTTATAAAATTAAGTCTTAGCAAAGACTCCATCGTATACCCATTGTTGGAATATTAAGAAAATTTTAGAAAGAAAAAAAACCAGAAGATATACAAATCTCCCTGACTGGCCTAGTTTCATTTTTACATAGTCTCTTCATTCTTTACCCATATATGTGCATATTCTGCAGAATTTCTCATATAGAAACTGAAACTCATTTTCACTTTATGTTGCCCGTACTTTTGCTTCCTGTATAGTCATCAGAGTTTTTTTTTTTTTTTTTTAATGTTATAACATATCTTATTCTATGGATGTATCACAGTTTACTTAACTAATTTGCCTACTAAGGAAGCAAGAATAATTTCCAGAGTTTTGATATTAAAAGAGACGACTCTTGAGGAATTCCCTTGTTTCGAATCTTCTGCACCCCTGATGGAGGAAAGCAGGCTCGGGCCGGCCGCCTTCGGCTTAAATCAATCAATGTCTTCCCCACCACTCACCCTAATTTCCTTTCACGTTTTCATTCTTCCTTTTCTCTTCAGAATGCAAGAGCCAACTCCCCATCACACCGATTAGTTTTTAGGGACGCCGTTAGCCTTGGTCTCCGATTGTGGGAGCAGCACACAGCCCCTGAGGCGTCCGCGTTGTCAGCCCCGAGATTCTGCGCCGGTGGGCAGGGTGGGGGAGTACGGTGGCAGCGCTCAGCGCCCTTGGAAACGGAAGCCATTGTGGAAGGGACAGATCTGGCAGGGCCAGCACCTCGTTTCGTAAACACGAGGCGCTCCCGCTTCATGCTGCTGGGAAGACACTTTGAAAGGCCGCCGTTCCACGCGCCACGGAAGAGCAAGACACTCTGCCAGGTGCCGTGTGGCTGGTGTTCGTGTCTCCCCCCCCGACCTTTTTTTAAACCTTGGGGTTTTAGGGCAGTGCCGACGTCTCCTGAGTATTCAACAAACGCAGTCAAAAACGCCCGTCAGAGTGGAAAGACTATTCCCATTAGCTCTTTTTGCTAAATTGAGGTAACATGCCCTTTAAATAGGTGCTAATTCTCCGACAGATAATTAGCTTGTCTTCCTTGATAAAGTATGTGAATTGGATGGAATTTATTATTAATCTTGCGTATTATGTAAAAATGCACTCGTCTGTCCTTATTAGGTGAACCTCTTCTTTGCTACCTTGGGGGTGGCTGGGAACCCACCCCCCCATCCCAGCAGAATGAATGAATTGAATGAATCGAAGGTGATGGGCAGCTTTCCTTTGCAAAAGTGGGGAGAAGCTGAACGGGGGTGGGGGTCACCCTTAAAGAGACAGAGCTTTCATGTTAACATCCGTCTCGTTTTAGAAAACTCAGAGAGTGCTTTGGGGCCTGACAGTCAAATGCCACAAAGCCGCCTAAGTAATCACCTGGAAATCGATCATCTACGAGGGCCGAGACATTTTCCTGGATTTACGCTGCAGAGCTTTTTCCGGGGGGGGGGTGTCATCGGCTCGGAACCCTTAGCTGGTAGCTGTGCGATGACTTTGGTGGTGGCCAGAGGGGGCCAGGAGGGGCCGCTCCACATGACTCGATGATCCCAAGCTCCTCCCCGCACGTCGCCTTCCTCCCAGACCTCAGCCGTCCAGGGCTCCCCAAGGTGTCCCCATCTGTCTGCCCGGTCCTCTAAGGATGCCTTTTCCCATTGCGAGCCGTTGCTCAAGGCCACTTGATCTCGCCAGTATGAGATGTGTGTTGGGGGGCTACAGAGTGCGGGAGTCAGAGCGCGCTCTGGACCACCCCTCTGAGCTGAGGTGTCGCTTCCCCTGAGAGGGGAGTGGCTGTTTGATGTCAGCTGGGAGCTGATGGACAGTGGATGGCTCATATACCTCGGACCGAAGGTGCTGGTCACCGCTTCTGCGTGTGTGCGCACCCATCTTAGTTCCCACGTGTAAAGCGGGGAAGGAGGTGGCACTGAGTAGTAACGAGCATAACGGGATCACGCGAGTTGCTCTCTCTACCTGCACCGTCCAGGGTGGTGGCTGTGACTCACACGTGGCCACAGGGCACTTGAAGTAGGGCTGGTCCAAACTGAGACGTGCCGATGTGTGAAATGCCTCCTGGATCCCAAAGACTTTGTCTAAAACAAGAAGGTATGGACGCGGCTCCACAGTGGAGCGGTGAGCACATCTGCTTTACACGCAGAAGGTCCTGGGTTCACGCCCCAGTGGAGCCACGGTCCATGGTCTGTGGCCGCGCCACCCTGAACAAGCCCGATGTCTGATCTCGGAAGCTAAGCAGGGTCAGGCCTGGTTAGTACTTGGATGGGAGACTACCTAGGAAGACCAGGTGCTGTAGGCATAATTAATAATAAATAATAAAAAAAATCATAATAAATAGAAAAAGAAGGTAAAATATTTTATTAATAATTGTTTTACTATTGATACTGTGTTGAAGTGATACTATTTTGGACATGTTGAGTCACGTAAAATACATTACTTTTTTATTTTTTATTTTTTAATGGTTTTATTTTTTTGTGTATTATCATTTTACAAAATGTATGTATTTATTTTTTTAACTGAAGAATTGATTTAAATTTTTTTCCCCTGTCTACCTCTCCCCTCCCCCCTCCCCTCTGGTAACCACTAGTCCATTGTCCATGTCCATGACGTAAAACATATTATTAATATTAATTTTACCAGTTTCATTTTACTTCTTAAAATATGGTTACTTGAAAAAATTTTTGTTACATAGTAGCTAGCATTACGTTTCTATCGAATGGTGCTCATCTATGGGCAGTAATAACAGTATTATTAATCTTACATTTCAGATGAAGAAACCGAGGCCAAGAGAGGTTAGGTAAATTGCCTAAAGTCACACAGCAGAAAGCCAGACTCGGAGCTATCCGACTCTGGAGCCTTCATGCTTTACCACTACGGAATTGTCCTATAATAGAAAATGTGTCTGGCTTGTGTCCTGGGTTCCTGGGAGGTAACTTCTAATCATCTCTGAGTTTATGCTAATGAAATGATTCAGGATGGGCGGGTTGTCACAAAGATCAACACCATGTGTGTGTGTGTGTGGGGGGGGTGCTTTGTATTAGCCCGATCTCCTCCTGGGAAGAAAGCAGGGCTGGAGATCGAGTTCAGTCACATGATCAATGGCTGACTCCATCACGCCTTTGTAATGAAACCCCAATAAAAACTCTGGACACCCAGGCTCAGTTAAGCTTCCTGAAGAATGAACACATTGATGTGCTTGCGGGTGGCAGGTCCTCAGGGCACGGAAGCTCAGTGTCCAGGACTCTTCCAGACCTTGACCTATGTGTCTCTTCTTTGTTCTGGTCCTGATTTATATCCTTTATCATAAAATTGTGGTATTAAGTATAGTGTTCTCCTGAGTTCTCTGAGTCATTCTAGTAAATTATCCAAACTGAGGGGGTACGGAAATCTTAGAATTTGTAGCCCATTGTCAGAGGTGTGGGTGGTTGGGCACCCTGGACTTGTGGCAGTCTTGTTGGGGACTGTGCCCTTAACTTGTGGAGTCTGTGCTGACCGTGTGTCAGCAGAGTAAGAACCGTGCAGCAGTGACAAGAACGGACCGCCTTTCATTTGGATCGATGCTTTAGTGGCCC
This sequence comes from Pteropus medius, assembly GCF_902729225.1. Classification (NCBI taxonomy): domain Eukaryota; kingdom Metazoa; phylum Chordata; class Mammalia; order Chiroptera; family Pteropodidae; genus Pteropus; species Pteropus medius. The sequence continues at coordinate 15,366,064 of NW_024349796.1, read as the reverse complement.
AGCGATTGGGAAAACTAAGTAGCTTGACTTGCTTGTCCCTCTAATTCCATGTCCTGGTGACAATGGCCAGCTACCTTCTCGACTCGTAAAATGACTCGGTCTTCAAGCATCTGCTTTTGACCGCCTGGCTTGGCCTGGAGATAGGGTCCCTCCGACACCACCACGCCCAGTGCCCTCCAGCCTGCAGCTCTTGGGGTCCCCTAGTTCCTTGCTCCCCACGTGAGTGATGGTAATATACATATGTACTGGCCCCTCTTCGTGACCAGAGATTCCTAAATATGGATGTTGGGGTTGAGTTTCTTAGAGGAAGCTGGTGGACGGTGATGATGTGAGTAAGGAGCGTTTTATGGTGTTTTCTTTTTAAAATAATTCGCGTCGTCTTACTTTTGCAGTGTATGTCCTGTCACGTCTCCCCATTGCCCTTCTTGGGGGGCTTTCGTTTGGACTCTTAAACCATGACCCCACGTGTTTTATTTTGCTTTTTGGTTTGGTTGCTCCTTCCCTGTCTCTTGCTTGTCAACTTGCTAACCATTATCCTTCTGTTCATGCTCAGGCCTGGCCCTCGTCCTGGGCAGGGCAGCTGTCTTAGGTCACCAGCTCCTAGAAAGTGGATTCCTACCGGACTTCCTGGGGCCACCTTGGATTCCTAAGAAAAGACAAACTTAAGCTCTGTAGTTATTGCAAAGGGGAGATTCATTTACCAGGGAACACCAGGAATGGAACAGAAAGTGTTCTCGAGTTATGACAGAGGTCTCTCGAAATACCCGAGATGACCTGATTTCTGGGTGACTGGGGCCAGCCCTGGGCGCTTGGCAGACTGCCGCTGTGCCAGGCTTGCTCTTCAGAGCTGCTCAGCTTTAAGGCTGGGGACAGGTAACTCGCTGGCAGCCCTCCCTGCCACTCACAGTAACTGTGTCAGCGTCGGTCCCAGATTCTACGAGAGGGAGAGTGGGTTTATCGGAACCACCTAAAGGGGCACGAGAAATTAGGCATTCTCTTCTCGCGCTGTACCCCTGAGCTTCTCGCCTTCCAAGGACCGGAGACTCCGAGGCCCTTGTCTGTCTTTCGAGACCACCCATAATGTTACCTCGTTTAGAGATGACGAAACCCCTGTGTTTGAAGAAAAAGCGCTGTGATAGGATCATGTTTTAAGACAGCCTTAAGGTTAAGTAGCTTGCCCAAAGTTTCACGGCTAGCGAGAGAGAGGAGAGAAACCCAGGATTCCTGATCGTAAATCAAATCTTCTGCAGGAGGCAGAAGAGACCGGCCCCGGGGTGGTGAAGACATTGCCTGGTCATCTCTCTGTTGTCTCCACGTCTAAGTGGGCCAGCCGTCTCGCTCGGGGAGGGCCCAGCCGGGCCTTGTTGAGCTTCGCACACTCTGTACTCTGCCCCCAGCTCATGCGTCGTGCTTAATAAATGTGTGTTGAGTTGCACGGGGGCCCCTCCCACCGATCCCCGATGTCCCCTAGGCTGAGGGCTCCCACCTCAGCCTTTTGTCCTGGCTTCTGGCTGCTTCTCCCGCCATGTGCACCATTCATCACCTATCCAGAATGTCCCAGGGGAGACAAAGATGGGAAAAGGGGTTCAAGACCACCAGGTGTGCACTGTCTTGAATCTCAACCGTCCCTGGGCGTGGCCGTTCGTCACACTTCAGGCCTGCCACTCCTGCAGGGTACTTTTTCTTCATGAGCCTTGTCAGCCCTCCTTCCCAGTCAGGTGAGTGACAGGATTTCTTTGTCCTCATGCTGAATTCACCTGGCTGGCCCCGTACCTGTCTGGGTGGCATCATTTCAGGTTGATCTTTAGTGTTTTATTTGCTATGTTTCCTCTAATGTCCCTTTATCCTTCCCTCTTTCTCTCATTAGATTTATCTTCGGAGGCTCTAAGCACGTAATGAATGGTCTAAAACTGACTGGGCCTTTCTTGTCTCGTTCCCAAGGTCATTTAATCTAGAAATATTTAATGAGCAGCTACTATGCAAGCCGGGTACAGCAGGCCCTTGAAAAATGTCGTTTTCTTCAACGTCATTTCCTTGTAATGTAGATGAGATGCCCTAGGGACTCACCTCTGGTTTCTATCAATTAGCCTGCGATAGAATTGGTTTTATCGTTTGTCGTTTTAGAGTGGCAGAACCTATCGACGGTGTTAAGTAAGGACTTACTGTACTTCTCTAGGTGCTAAACAGTGAATCCTTTCAGTTTCTATTCATAACCACCGGTTTTAGCTCGCGAAGTTGTCACAAGAACTATCGTTGCCCGTTGGTACGCTCGTTAGCTCTGCCCTGCGAGGGAGGAGACTAGGGTATGAAAACGTGAGGCGACTCTGCCCAGATCTTGTGCCGTCTGGTGCAAAGGCGGCCGACCTCGCTGCCTGGAGCCACCACGCTCGGCTCCTCGCAGACGTCTGTCTGCACGGCGGCTCGGCACGTTTTAGTAATAACAATAAACAAGCAAAGAAGTGTGAGGAGCCGACGCCCAGGGCACACGCATCAGGGGCAGCTGTTTGTGCTGCCGTCTGTCCAGTCTGCAGAGCGATGCGGATTGGAGAATCGAGAGGAACTTGCAGGTGAGCCAGACTCCTGGTGTGAGACAGGTGGTCCCAGAGGTCACAGAGCGAGCGCCCAGCGTCGCTTCGGCGTGGAGAGAAGGGCTTCCTTCGCAGTCCTTGCTGCCAGGGACTTCTGACACCCTGCGCAGCGCCAGGCATGGCTCCAGGGGTGCGGCCGAGAAGCCCGAGGTGTCGGATGTGGGTGCGTCCCGGGCCATCTCCCCTTTCGGCATCTCCCAGGTTGAACTGACCATTACCTGGCTGGCCCTCCGTGTCGCCCGCCTCTTCAGACGCGTTCTGGCCTTTTCCTTACCTCCCCCTTAAGCTCAGAAGGTGGGGACACGCTCGCTGTCGAAGAGACGCAGCCTCGTGCGTCTCCGAGGCCTCACCTGGCTTTGGGCGGACCCGTTCACGCTTATCCCCCGCAGGGCGGCCTGACAGCTTGGCGCGGCTGGCTGGGTGACTCCTCGTGCAAACAGCAGTCACACCTGTTCTCCCTGGCACTTGACCGGTCATGCGCGGGCTCGCCGAGTCTTCCTGCCAAATACAGAATTCAGCTCAGTGACTTGAGGAAGCTGTCGCCGTGCGTTTTGCGAACTGAAAACACTGGATCGGTAAAAACAATTCCCATTTCGAAGTCGACACTTGGTTCTCTCTCCTACTACTTCCTGAATTCCCGAGGCCACAGCCCTCCGACCTCCAGGCCCTAGTGAAGCAGCGTGTCCTGAAAGCTGTCCTTTTGGACGTGGGGGTGTCACGCAGAGCGAGCTGAGGTCCACGGCATTTCCGGCGAGACCCTGCCGTGCACTGCAGTGTGGAAGGTGTGTCACGTCACCTTGCTTCCTGCCTCTGCTCCCCTCCCCTCGCCATGGATGTTTCTAGATGACCTTCTGCGAATGTAATTTCCACTGGGACTGTTTCGCAGTAGAAATATGCTCTCCCTCGAGGCTTGCTCTTGATATTTCCAGAGATTTATTTAATTGGACTCTACTTAAATCCCGTTGGGAAGCATACTTTTGCTGTGAAGTCGTGATGTGTTTAATTTGGGGTCTGAGATAAATATCGGTCCCCAGGGGAGGCGGGCGGGGGAGGCAACAGCTTCCCTTTTGCGGGGCGGCCTGGTTAATGAGCAGCTTTGCCGGGCGTTCCTCTGTTTGTTTGTTTGTTTGGCAGTGCTTCATTATTTAAACTTCTGCGTTGGAAAGCAAAGACCGTTTCCCTCTCTTCAGAGAATTACACAATAGTGGAGAGTATCTGGTTAAGCTCTTGGGGGAAATCTCGCTTCGTGTTTTATGGCACTTTCCTGCTACTTCTTCCGTCTGCGGCCTTCCAGTAGGATGTCAGGGTTTTTTTTTTTTTCCACCTCCCTTAATCGGCTTGGCGGATTAACCGGTATTGAGCTTTTAGGTGAGCAGAGAAGGTGGAGCCCTCACGTGGTGTAGAGTAACCTCCCAAACACACAGAAAGCTTCCAGCTGAAATATTCTTTGGCTCAGATAAATGCTGCGTGGAGGGCATGGGCCAACGCTGATCCACAGGAGGGTTTAACTATCTCAAAGATACACGCCCCCGTGCTTGCAGCTGGCTGGTGGGTTCTAGAAGGCTCCATGGTTTTCTCTCTGTGGGGGCATGCTGGTCTTTTAGGAAGCATCCCATCCTGGCTGTGGACCATTCCTGTTTTGACTTTAAGATATGGTACCAACTCGGGTCAGCCCCCAGGGGCCAGGTTCTCAGTCAGTCTGCAGGTGTTGGTGTGGTTCTTTGAAAGGAAGAATTATATTTTTAAAAAGTAAGCTCTGCTGAGAATTAAAATGAAAAGTGGTACTGTATTCGTCGGCGTGGGCTGCCGTAACGAAATGCCGTAGACCGGGCGGCTAAGACAACAACGGACATTTATTTCTCACACTTCTAGAAGCTGGCTGTCTGGGGTCCAGGTGACAGCACGATCACGTTCTGATGAGGTCTCTCTTCCTGGCTTGTGGTCGGCTACTTTCTCGCTGTGTCCTCGCATGGTGGAGAGAGAGAGACACCAAATTCACTGGTGTCCCCTTGTAAGGGCACTAATCTCCTCGTGAGGGCCCCACTCTCACGACCTCATCTAAACCCCGTTATCTTTCAAAGGCTCCGTCTCCAAAGGCCATTACATGGAGGGTTAGGGCTTTAGTGTGCGAATTTTGTGGGGGACACAGTGTAGTCCGCAGCAGGTACGAAACCGCATTCTGGGGAAGAAAGGCTCTGAGTTTTCCCCAGGTTTTGGGGTACAGGTAAATTGCACCCACCAGGAAATTAACACCCTTTCACCATTTTTCTCTCCCTTTTCCCTTTCAAACATGTATCCATCACTTTTTATGGGCTTCTGACCACTCAGGAGCCTCCCGCTGAACTTAGAATAAAACCCCGACTGCGTAACGTGCCCGAGGCCCTCTGCCGACGTCTGTGACCTCCGCTGGTCACCGTCTCCCCTGCCCAGTCATTGTGCCTCACCACGTTAGGCCTGCCTGAGCTGTCACAGTCCTCCTGAGTGTCCGGCCAAAGTGTGGTTCTCCCTGCCCTCCACTCCTTCCCTAAGCCAGCCAGTCCTTTCTCACCCCTCAGGGAGGCCATCCCTGTACCCCGATCCAACTAGGCTCCTCCCATGGCACCCGGGAAATGGAGGCCACCTCAGGGCCCTTATCATAATTATTACCTTTTTGCTTGTAACTTTCTATGTTTATCATCCAGCTCCTTCTACTGGGCCCTGACCAGCAGAGAGGGAAGGGACACTTCAGCCTGTCACTCAAGTGCCAAAATGTTTTTTTTTTTTTTTGAATTTTTTTAGGCGAGGCAACCCTTGGTTGACCTCACAGATCGCAAGGACCTTGTCAGCTTATAATCTCTTATTATTATTATTATTATTTTATGTCTACAGCACCTGGTCTTCCTAAGTGGTCTCCCATCCCAGTGCTAACCAGGCCCGACCCTGCTTAGCTTCTGAGATCAGGGTGGCATGGCCATAGACTCCAAAATATTTGGAAGGCCTCGCTCTTACATAAGAGATTCTAAAAGGGAAAAAATACCTTAATATAACTGGTGTGTCTCTTAAGAAAGCCCAGAGGCTTGAGTTGAGTGTGGATGATGCGCCTTCCTCCCTGGGAGCTGGTTGGTCTGCGCTACCACAGGAGAAGTTTAGACGGGCAGGGTTAGGGAAAGCAGAAGGAAATCTGAACTTGCACGTCGTCAGGAACTGGGAACTTGAACTTGGCTGTTCTTCTGTCAGGCCTCTTTCCCTGCACATGTCCAGCCTGTGCTTTGACAGGCACGCTTCTTAGCGAAAGGCCATTCGTGCTGTTGAATCCCGAAGCCTTGTCCTGGATGTAAAACAGCGACTTTTACTCTCTTTCATTGGCACGTTTGTTAGAGCGAAGCTCTACGTCCAGGCGGATGAATCCTCAGTGAAAATGAGGCTTCGCGGGCTGGCTTGCTGACAGGGAGTGAGGTCAGGGAAAGGGGACCCCCGGACCCACCAGAAGGGTCTGCTCTGGCCCGTGTAAGTGAGGCCCGAGGGAGCTGGAAGGCTCAGTTAGAGGAGTGACTCAGTTACACCCACCGCCCGCCTTCTCGGTGGTTCTAATGCAAACCTTTTAGAATGGGGAGCGGGGAACGTAGAGATGGGGGTCTCTGCACTTAACAGGACGCATTGCACGTGTGTGTGTGGCGTGCTCACACTTGTCAAACCACCCTCGATAGGTTTGAAGATATTCTATGAATTTACTGAAAGTCCAAGCATCCCATGTGTTCTAGGTAGAATCCTCCTCTCCTGATTTTTCCTTCATCCGCCCGAAGGGTTTATGTGACTGGAAGGGAGAAAGAGAGAGGGAGGGACACGAGCTGGCTGCGGTGCAGTGGGGACAAACGGGCTCTTCGGTAAAGTCACAGTGACTTCTTCGAGACGACCTGAGGGGGTTCCTGGCTGTGAAAACTCTGAGATCTTCCAGTTGGAATCCTGCTCACATAAAAGTCAGCTGCTCATTAAAATAAGACAAAGCTGTTTAATTGTTGTCTTTGTGGAAAATTACATGACTGTCATCAGCTGTTCCTTCTGGCAGTGCTTTCTGTTCTAATGTAAATAAATGAGGTAACAGATTTAAAGGAACAGGCTGTATTTACATACTTGTGAAGGGTCCGCTCAAACAATCAGCCCATGTTATTCAAATACACACAAATTAAACTTGCCAGATCCTGAACACCGGTTACTCATTAAAGCTTTAAAGTAGGAATGGCAGGAAGGAGGCATTAGAAATGCAGGTTCTTTTTTCGTGCACCTGAGTTACCTAGGCAGGCTGAAATGTAATCCCCAGCCCTCCTCCTCACAGTTCTGTAGTGAAGACACTCTAGTCATCACCTGCCGCTCCTGAGCTGGGAGGTGAGATGCCGTGGGCAGAGGCAGGGTCTTTTAAACTTGAACTAAAGCATGCCAGGGTCAGCTCCTCTTGGAAGGCATACAATTAAAGCTTCATGTTCAATTTTTGTATATTACAGTTTCTAAATCATTGGACCTGTCTCACTTTTTTTGGGGGGTGGGGGGGTGGAGTAAATATTTAGACAAGGATTTAAAAAATTACTTCTATTTAGGGCATTACAAAGATTCTATCAATCAAAGAAGGAAGCACTATATTTTGAGACATGAGAAATGAGAGCCCCTAAAGAAGTTAATGATTGAAAATCATTGTAGAAGTATATAGGACCAAAAATTTAGCTGAAACCACATTGCAAATTATAAAAAGATTAGGAAGGAGCAAAAGTTATTGTTTTTAGTCCTTGGTTTCTATTATAGTCAAACTTTAGCTTATTTCGAGAATGCTAGATTTTATAATCCACCAAATTGTTGGCGTGGGAGAGATGACAGATAACTTGAGGGAAACAAAAATAAGTAAGATACCTGAGTTACAATGCTTATTATACAAGCAATGTCTATTTTGGGTAAGCATCACTTGTCTAAATTACAATTTTTTGTCCAGCAGAAAATCCAATGAAAGGACTGGATTGTTAACTCAGAATTCAAGAGATTCTGATGTAAACTTTTCAGGATTTTTTTTTTTTTTTCCTCTCAGCACATTACTAAATACAGCTTGGTTAGATTAATGAATATTAAATATAAGAACAAGAGTCACCTTTAGCCAGTTATGGGAAGACAGCTTTGTGAGGAGAATTATTGAAATAATTCCTACCTAAGATTTGTCACTAGATAAAGTAGACACCAGGGAGCTCTTTATCTTCATCTTTTAATTTCCGTAAATTATTTCCAAAATGAGATTGTTCACCTGTCTCGGTGTATCTTCCCCACTGGTATTAAACATGTCAACAAAACACCATCTTCCTGTGACGCACGGCTACGTCCTGTGTACAACAGGATCCAGATAAGACTGTTTCTATTCTCCGAGAACCCAGGTGCTGTTAAAGCTGTTCATCTGAATTTTCATAAGAAGGAAAATACGACCTAGTAAATGTTAAAAGTGCAGTTCAGTGGTAGAGTTAGGGGCATGTGTACATAGAACCGTTAAAACTAAAGGTTTATAAAGTTACCCTGAGAAAAACTCCGAACACCTCAACTCATTGAGGTATAGAATAATAATATATAGATAGATTTCAAGTTAAATCTATATAACTTTTCTATACCATTTTGCATATATACACCTATACACACAGATAGGGAAAAACAAAAAAAGAAACAACAGGCCAAAATAGACTCACTATTGCTAAGCCACGTTGCCAAATCAAAACTTCGTACTAACCTAATGACAGTTTCAGCCTTTTCCAGAAGTGGAATTTTAAACCAGTCACCAACTGGTCTGCAATTTCCTGATCGATACTAGTGAGCAATTGATAAAACCCATGCCCCTCCCTCCTCTACCCCCCCGCCCCCCACGGAATAGATTCTCTGGCCTAAAAATAACCCTATCTTTTCTTTCGCTAAGAACCCCCCAGCCACACCCTTCCAGCTGCTAGTGAGTCTGCCCAAATCATGAATCACTTAATAGAGCCAGTTAGATCTTTAAATTTATTTGGTTGAATTTTGTTAACAGATTATATATATTACTTATGTATATAATTTATAATATATAATTTTTATATATTTCTACATATCTATATATCTATGTAGACATACAGATATCGATTTATTTTTCTATATCTAGATAGATAGATAGATAGACAGATAGACAGATAGATAGATAGATAGATGATAGATACACAGACAGACAGACTAAGGAAATTTGCCAGGGATGCATTTGTGGCTATTCGATAAGCCCGGATGTCTATGTTTTCGCTTCAATTCTATTGAAATCTTAGGACATAAATAAGAAATATAATGAGGTTTCCCGTGAAGACCACCAGAGACCCGGCCCCTATTCCGCGTGACGTGTCCTCCCGCTTCGTGCGTGGCGTCTAACAGGGCCCCGCGGGCGGCAGGTGGGCGCCTGCGGCCGCGTCCTTGGCGCCCAGTCCCTCGCTCGGGACGGGCTCTGGCAGTGACCCCCTTTTCCTCGCTCCTCCGAACCAACCGTCCCTCCGTCCAAGGCCTGGCCTCTCGCAAAGCCTGCTTCGGCCACCAAGTCCACGGTGACCCGCCTCCATCTGACCACCGGGAGCTCTTGTAATCTACCTTTGCTTCTCAGCCACAGTTAGTATCCAAACAGGCCTGTGGGGTTTCGGTGCCTTCTACAGACACCAGAAGGACTGTTTTACCCACAGTCGCTTTGAATCATTACCTCAGACCCAAGGATGGTACAGCAGGTCCTCGAACGAATGTTGTCATTGGCCCAAGTCATTGCATTGTCACGTCGATGAGATGCATAGCAACTTAGCTCTTGTTTATGTCACTGAGGCACTTAGGGATGGGAGCCGGGATTCTAAACTCAAACACTCTGGCTCCAGAGTCTCCGTTCCTAGTACCGTTTTATCTTAAGGATGAGTCACCCAGTAAGAAAAACCAGGTGACAAAAAGGGGTGATCGATATGCTTGCGTCGAGCTTCTAGAGGAGCTCGCTTTTAGTCGCCCCCACCTTTCTCTGGGTGTTAATTCTGTTTACTGACCTTCACTGAGAGTTTTCCTTAAAATTCCAGAAAGTGCTCACGTTCCAGCTTAGCGTGAAACCAAAACACTTGTGTACAAAAGGGCTGTCCCTCTTCAGACTGTGGAACTCTCCGCTGGGGGAGTCTGCGTTTGGACGTGGTCCCTTTACTTTGCCGCCCAGAGCGTCGCTTCTGAATCGCATTTCACAGGGCTCTTCTGCTTCTGGGGCTGCAGTAGCCAAAACAGCAACAGGAGCCGAAAAGCGTCCACGGCGAGAGGTTTCACCCTGAAATGAGGACCCGAGGCTTTGGCGGGGTCGTCCTCTAACTGACCTCCTGGCAGGAGACACGGGCGAGTCACGTGTCCGTGCGTTTTTCGCCAGAGGCGCTGGGTGTTCTTCGTCGCCATTTAGCATCCTCGTGCCGACCGTACTCATTTTGGCGGAAAACTCAGTTTGGAGATGAGGGTTGGAAACGTGATGCCCCCAGCAATGTGGCTCCTGCCCCGAAAATATCTGTCCTGATAACGACAAGCGGCCGTGTGCCAGGGGAGATGGCTCGGCCTGGTGGGGACCCGGCGGATGGGGGAGCGGGGGGAGCGATTTAATTTTCCAGGGGGGAACACTCGGTCCTCCCCTGGAAAAACCAGGACCCCGAAGGCCTGCAGCCGTTACTGGGACAGGCAGGACAAACGCGGTGACGTCTGATTGTTGAGGAAGCTGTAGTTCTCTTGATGATAAAAGCGTGGTATTTAAACTTTCAAACTGCTCAGATACTTTGGTTCCTAGTTATTTTTTTTTTAAATTAAAATTTTAAGGGGGAAAAAACTCTAGAACATTATTAGCTCACTTATTTAGAGTCTTTCTATGAAGCAGAATTTTTTTCGATTTTTGAAATGGTGGTTTCCCAAAGTAACGGGGAAAACTGTGCTTTAATATGTGCTAGATACTGTTTCAAAGTACTTTACTCGTATTAATCAGTTTAATCCTCCAGCAGTGCGAGGTAGGTGCTGTTATCGTCCGCGTTTTATATGTGGGGAAACTGAGGAACTAAGCGGTAAGAAACGCAGGGTCTCACAGCTGGCGTTCGGGATTCTGGCCTCAGAGTCACCGCACCCAACGCAGGGGTCCCATGGACCGGCGGGGGGCGAGGACACCTGAGGTGACATTGGGGTCGTAAGACGTTATTTATCGAGCGCCCGGTTGTACAGCGGCACAATCACATAGGCTTCCTGTGCCCCAGCTCTGTGCACAGGTGCCATCATGCCCACTCTACAGATCGGTAGACTGAGGCTTAGCGAGGCTCTGGTGAGGCGGAACCACACTGCGGCCTGGGTCTGTGTGCCCCGAACCCCCGCCCCTGGACACACGCCACGGCCTCCCCTGCCGTCATCGTCACCACGTCGTCACGTTCTCCTGTCGTAATAACAAATATGAACCAATCACAGCTCCTCGCTCCGCGAGCGGTCAGCTCAGCCTCCAGTGGTCCGTGATGGGGTCAGGTAGGGGCAAAACACTTGGGGGTAGAAACACACGAGCCCCCTCCGTTCCTCCCCTCCTCCCGAGCCTCGTCCTCCACTGCCTGAGAAGACACCCTTCTCCCTGCCAGCATCTCTCTGAAGACCCAGCACTGTGAGAATTTGAGCATCGTCCCCGGGGGAGGGGGCTTCGACTGCAGTGTGCAGACAGGCATAGGCCTTCCTGACAATTCCTGCCGAAGCTGCCCAGCCGACCGGCCGTTGAGCAGGAGACTGTGTCTTCACACCCTTTACCGAGAATTTTCTTGTCCAGCTCATATGTGCGAATTACAATATTTCCTTTTCTATTCACTCTGTCTCCAAAGATGCCATGAGCCGGGTCCCCGCATGGCTTACACGTACAATAGACACAGGACTTTGCATGTGAGCCCCTCCTGTGATTCGGAGCATTCTGTGTCTGTCTGTCTCAGCTTCTCACCCCGCTTTCCCCAGAGGGTGCCCCCCCCCGCCATTAGGCAAATGGAAGTCCCATGCCACCTGTTGGCATTACATCATTGCCTTCTGAGAACACAGTTGTACCAAAGGCCTTAACAAAGTAGTTCTTCTTGTATTGTTTGCACTCAAAGAGCTGATATCATGCCAACTGATGTCATTGTGTGTCTTTGTGTAACTGCTATGGCAACTGGGCAGGTGGGGAGCCTCCAGCTGATGTCATTGGGAAAAGAGGTGTGGACACGGAATTTTAAAAAGCTGTATGCTGCTTGTTTCTGTGTGTGGGGTTTTCTGGCATACACTTTTTTTTAACTAGCTGCTTTTAAGACGAATTACAGTTTGTATACCCTAAATAAGAACAGAGGGTAGTTTTTTTTTTTCTCTCTCCTCCCCCTTAGAAACTTCTTCTGTTTGTTTTGTTTTGTTTTCTTCTCATGTTATATGGAAAAGTGTAGCAACTGCCTTTTTCTTAGGGGAAAAAAAAAGTGAATTAGGTTCCCATCACCGAGTCAGTGTGGAACTGTTTACTTGAATTTTATGGAGGCCAAGCCAAGCAGATTTTAAAATACGTCTTTAGAGTCTCTCTTGTGGAGCTCGTGATGGTGATAGTGGGTAATTTCTTTTGTTCTTTTTTTAAGTATTCAGCAGTGAAGTTTCTCAAGTTTTCCAGGTCTTCTGTCTACTTTAAAAATAATCTCTTCGGGCCCAGACGCACTTTCTCAAAAATCATGATTTCATACCAGGAGACATTAACAATAAGTAAGGGTAGCGTTTAATTCTAAAAATCAATTAAAATAAGTTCATAGCTATTTTTTTTTTTTCAAAACTCAAAGATAGGTTTTGATGCTTATGAGTGAAGCGATCATACTGTTACCCCTTTGAATATTCTTGGGGTCGTCTCTGGACCTTAAACTATGACTCCCCTCGTTTACGTGGCCAGCTCGGCGTGCACCGGCCGTGAATAGCCCTGACCGTCTAGGTTCCAGTCTGGAGCTTCCCATCATGGTCACCAAAGATGAGACTCAAAATAGAGAAGGACATTCGTTACGTTCAGAATCTAGAGGGCAAATGGACTTCCGGCCCTCGCTTCAGCACAGCCATATCCTGTTCACGCTTTCGTTTTCTGTCTTATCTTCTGAAAGTATCGAGACCAGTGTCAGGCGTACCTCTGAGGAGGTAAATGTCGTGTTCTGGCGGCTTTCAGCTCAGAGGAGGTCTCCAACTTCCCTTGTTTTCGAGAGAGTGTGTATTTCTGTTTGATGCGAATTAGCGCTAATTCGGTGAATAATGTCAACTCAGAGTTCGTGGCCCTTACTTGTATTTTGTATATTTGGACCCTCATAATAATCCCTCGAGTTTATCCTTGTGTGTGATGCATCTAACCGATATTAAAGGAAAAATTTACACAAACTATAATCCATAAATTTCCTAACGCAAACATGGTCCTTCAGCTCTTGATCACATGTATGGCGAAGATATTTTAGTTGACCTTTTCGTTGAATATTTAACGGAAACGTTTTCTTTGTTTTCATGCTTTTTTGCAACTTCGATGGTTATGTAATATTTCATTGTCTGACTAAATTAAGTCTTCTCTGAATTTCTTTCGAACGCGACCTTTCCTGTAAAATGGATAATGTTGCAGCGAAGGTCTGTACACGTCTAGCAGAATATCTTCGGTCAGATGATCTCCTTCAGATACGTTCTCAGAAGTGACCCTGTGCTGGCTGATGGCGAGGTTTGCATTTTAAAAATGAGGGAACGTGTGCAGTTTTAAGGTTTTCTTTTTACACTAGCCCCATAACGTTTAGGAGGCAGAGCAGAGCCTTAAGCTTGGAGGTGTGTATTCAGGGGTCCATTCGAGGTTTCCGATGAGTTTATGTCTGCACAGGCCTCGGCAAGGAGGCTGCGATTTCATGTGCCTTCCTGAAAGTCAGAAAAATTGAAGCATTTTTGTCTTTTCCAAGCGTGTCTACTGCTTCCACCTGTGGACCGTTACATAAACAATCTTAACAAAAATAGCAAATCCTTGCCGAGTGACACTGTGCCCCAGGCAATGTGCCGAGAACCTTTCGTGTCTTCATTCGCTCCCGACTCCCAATCACAGTCACGGGGTAGAGGCCGCGACCCTCATGTTACAGGTGGGGAAACTGAGGCACAGAGTGAGCAATTAACTTCCGCCAGTCACAGAGCCCGGAAGTGGTGGCATAGGGTGACCTGGTTCTTCCAAGACCCGGCTCCTAGCCGCTCTGCTGTGTTGGGAGCGCAGCTGTCATTCGGGTGAGCTGAGCTCGTTAAAGGTGCAAGGCACACCCCTGCCTGGCCGAGATGCTGGCAGAAGCTCCCCGCCCGAGGAGGGCATCTGCGCCTTCCTCGGCTCCCAGGGCACACGGTCCTATGTAGGCCACCAAGCATGTGGCTCTCTGAGGCAGATCAGATTTGCTGCTGATGAAATTGCCTGGTGCCACACAGACGCTTTCCAGGGGAACGTGCCCCAGTTTGTATGAAGATCACATTTGCCAAGTCCCGCACACAGCGACAGCCTCCGAGGCTCGTCCCGGGTCCCCACACGGGCTTTCGTTTTTATTTTGATCTCATTGAAGAATAAGAATAAGAATAATTAATATATATTATATGTCTAAAGCGGCATCGGCAACGACACCCACATTCTCGGGGGGCGAAGGGCACGTGCGGCCAGCCCGGGAGGGGCAGGCGTCGTCATTTCGCTCGCTGTGCTCTCGTTGCAGGCGGACTCAGCAGTTTCAAGCAGAACCATGAGAACCTCTGTGACAACTCCCTCCACCTGCAGGAGTGCAGGGAGGCGGGGGGCGGCGCGTCGGCGGCCCCCAGCCCGCTACCTCAGCCCCCCGCGGCCACCCCCGACATCGAGAGCGCCGAGCTCACGCCCATCCTGCCCTTCCTGTATCTCGGCAACGAGCAGGACGCCCAGGACCTGGACGCCATGCAGCGGCTGAACATCGGCTACGTCATCAACGTCACCACGCACCTGCCACTCTTCCACTACGAGAAAGGCCTGTTCAGCTACAAGCGGCTGCCGGCCACCGACAGCAACAAGCAGAACCTGCGGCAGTACTTCGAGGAGGCCTTCGAGTTCATCGGTAACCATCTCCCACGCGGGGTTCCCTTCCGCCTCCCTTCCCCTTCGGCTCTGGCTTTGATGTCAAGGTCAAGGTTCATGTCTGGGGTTCAGAGAGAGCTGCTCGGGAGGTTTGCGGGCTCTGCTGCCTGGTGCGGCCCGAGTCTCCTGCTAAGTCGTGACCCACCGAGCGTACCGGAGCCCATCGGGACAGACAGCGAAGGACAGGCGTTGCGTGTGGTTGGCCTCCTTCTAGCTAGAGCTGCGCATCCCTGGAGTTCTCAGTGAGAAGGCGGGAGGGGGTGGCAGCGGTGTGTAAAAGGGTCGACAGAGGGTAAGGAACTGGCCAGAGAGCCGGGCTGGCGCTTTCTGGTCCGCCACCGCCCCTGGGCCCTCTGCGGGAAATAAAACAGTGTGGCCGTAGCCCCACCTCCAGGCGCGCCCGCCGCCCCACCGGGAGTCCGATGAGTTTGCGGTCAGTGCGGCCTCCTCGTCACGTGAGGCCGAGGCACAGGTCGCATCGCGGGAGGGTTGCTTCTGAAGCGTCTTTTCCGCTCAGACGCGATCCTGTAGGGACAGCTTCGCGCAGCACGGAGCGGAGAGAGCAGGCGGGGTGACTCGTTTATCCCTCCACCTGCCCAGTCTCGTTTCTTTAGCTTCCAGTAGCAAAGGGCAGGGTTGTGAGTATGAGTTTCCTCGGGGAGCTGACCCCAGACTCGCCGAAGCGGGACACATCGGATTGTGTAGACTGAGTAGTTCCCACGGAGGAACATTCCACCGTCGGCGGGCTTTGGTCTCCAGAAGGAGGCAGCAGCCAGCCCGACCCTAACTGTAACTTTAACATTTTGCTGCTTCTGTAGCCTCAGGCTGTTGTAAGGCTCAAATTATTTTCCTTTGGGGACCACCTGGCACCTAGCAGGTACGCCACAGTTTTTTTTTTTAAATGACTCCGACCGTTATTACCACAAAGGGTGACCCAGTACTTTTCCCAAATATTGCAGCAAGTTGCTGCTGGCCTCTGTCCCAGAGACAATGCACTCGTGTTTGGTGCCCTTTCATTAGAAAAAAAAAAAAAATGCTTGGGTTTAACAGCCATGGGGCTGGTGGGTTTGCTGTCGAGTTGGCAGCTCTGGTCACTTTGGCCAGCTGTCTTCCTTGCTAAATGCGCCTTCAATGCACAGCTATGGAATATTCTGTCTGGAAGGAAATTCTGAGTGGTCACTGAACTCAGACAAGTAAAGTGACTTCTCCAAGGTCATAGGGATTTTAGTGCCAGAGAAGGGACCAGAACCCAGGGCCCTCACCTCTAAGGCCAGGGGCCTTTCTACAGGATGCTGCAGGGAGTGTTTGGAGACATTTGTGGGTGCAAAGGTACCTCACATTCTTGAGCCCCGAGGAAGAAATATTTGTCACCAAGTAGATGAGGAACTTCCTGGTTGGTACATAGCTGTTTATGGTTACAATATCTCTGACTTAATTCCAGTTGGGGGAAGTTAGGAAATTTTCCATTTAGTGAGTAGCATACGATATGCTTGTTTTAAGAGGATTTCAATTAAAGCACCCACATTCTTTATAGGTTATTCGGGCTAACCTGCTTTTTTTTAGATGGAAAAGAAAACAAATAACAAATGGCATTTAACCCGGAAAACAATTCAGCGTCACAGTCTGCACAATTTTCTTTTCATTGTTAAATCACTGAATAAACTAAAATCTTAACGTCTTGCTTTAGGGAAAACACAGCAGGTTTTATACACATAAAAACATTCACTAAGAGTCTAATATAAACCAAGCAGAATCTAGTTTTAGTGTTTAATAACAATGCCCGTTTGTTTATTTCCGAATCAAGCGATAGTATTCCCATGTTCCCTGAGCCTGGTTAGTTAGTATGATTCTCACTATTCAGACAGGGATTTAGGGGAGTCACGTGACACACACAAGGTCGCTCATCCAGCGTGTGCTGCAACCAGCGGTCAAAGCTAGACTGGCATTTTGCAGCTCATCTTCTCAATGCCATGCCTCTCAGCCTTGGGGTGGCAGTGGTTAACTCGTGTGTGCCGAAGACAAGAAATTGAAAACGGAAGATATTTATAAAAGCCACTGTGCTCTGCGAGAAGTAAGCGTCATCGTAGATTTTTAAGATGAGGATTTGCATGAGGTTTGTTTTTCCTGGCCCACCGGTAGGCAGCCCAAAGAAGTAGTTTAAGTGAAGTCTTCAGTCTCCTTCTCCTGGTCTCTTCTTTACTCTCCATCCAATAGGGGGTGTTCCTGCCGGGGGGCGCCTTCTAGTTGAGAAGTATTATTCACAATCCATTCGGGCAGGGCCCACGAGCTCTTCTCTTGAGCTTTTAATATAGCTGAAAACTTATAAAACGTTGCGTCTTTCAGTTGCTCTGGATTCGGAGCCCTTGTCAGAATCCCTCCATCCTTCTCATTGCCAGGTGGGAACGGCACACACGGTCGCAGGGGGGTTGGGCAGTTCAGATGGAGGTGATACCCTACGCCTGGGTACTACAGGTCTTCAGCTAACTTTGCAACGATAGGGTGTTCTGGTAAGAAGCTGAACATAGTAACTTTCTAGTTGAGTTTTGTTCCTTTAACCTCGGTCAGAGTTGACTCAGACTGAAATTCTTATTCATTCAATACTAGTTCCTGTACAGAGCGATTCCGTAGCATAAAGAAAGAGCTGTTTTTTTTTTTTTCTTCTGTCACAGATAGGCAAGACATTATTAATAACTCTAGCTTTGGCAAGTCACACAGTCTTGCAATTGGAAATATAATTCTTAATCAGAAGAGTCTATTTAATCAGTAGCTCGCTTCACATGGAAGTTTGTTGTGCTGTGGCTCTAGCTTCAGTCAGCCCTCAGCATCTGTGAAGCAAACTGATGCTCCAAATGATTCCTTCACCTGGTCATCTCTTTAAATGTAGAAATGTGCCTTCTTATTCACGCCAGAATTGCTTTTCGCTGGCCTGGAGGTTGTGACATAAACGTACGCCATTAACTAGTAAATCATACTTGGGTTTAAAACCATTTTGATTTATTCTTTCTCTACAAAATACGGTGTGGTCAAGTTCAGGTCAAAGTTAACCTCTCTCCTTCTCTCTGTCTCTTGCCTTTCTCCCGTGTTCCAGAGGAAGCTCACCAGTGTGGGAAGGGCCTCCTCATCCACTGTCAGGCTGGGGTGTCTCGCTCGGCCACCATCGTCATCGCTTACCTGATGAAGCACACTCGGATGACCATGACTGACGCTTATAAATTTGTCAAAGGCAAACGACCAATTATTTCTCCAAACCTCAACTTCATGGGGCAGTTGCTAGAGTTTGAGGAAGACCTAAATAACGGTGTGACACCGCGAATCCTTACACCAAAGCTGATGGGCGTGGAGACAGTCGTGTGATGCCGTCTGCCTGGGAAGGATTCTTGTTCTCCATTCGGAGGCAAAGGGGAAGGAGAACGGATTCTTTCTTTCTTTTCTTCTTCTTCTTCTTTTTTTTTTTTTTTTTAGATGGGGTAAAGTTTGTGAATGGAAACAAACTCATTTAAAAACTTTTTATTTTTAACGAGTGTGAGAAGAATTTAACTTTTGATGCCCATTGAGATTTACTTCCCAAGAACTGAAAAATCAGGGAGGCTGAGGAAATCATTTTTTTTTTTAAAGCCAACAATAAACATGATAAAACTGGCCTTTCTTCCCCTTTTCCCTTGAAGCTATTTGTAGAGTTTATGATGAAATAGTCTGTGCAGGACCATAGACCGAAGATACTACACTTTAAACCAATTAAAAAGAACCAAAAGTAAGTAGAAAAGACATTGAGTCGCGAAGACCTGTGGTCCGCCCGGGCTGTCCACACGGAAAGCAGAAACCTGACCAAACCAAGCCCTGTCGTGTTCCCGGCTGCAGAGAGAGGATCAGGGCTAAATGGTCTCAGATGCTTCACGTTCTCGAGAGAGACAACGGATACTGTTGATTTTGTGTGTTTTTACTCTGAATTATTACATTTTTTTTCCCCTCTCTGGGTTTAAGAGATTTTTTTTTTTTTTTGAAATAGCAAAGGTACCGACCATTCTACCACATGCCTTCGCGGGCTTCTTACAATAATCTGGTGTTTTGGGCGTGCAAGCGAGTTAGAGCTGGCAGCCGAATGACAAACAGTGCACATTTGCCAGCTTGGAGCTAGAAAGGAATTAAAACCAGTTACTTTTCCTTCCCGCCTTTTTCCTTTGTTTATTTTTTTGGGGGTGGGGAATTTGATTCTGGTTACAGTGCCATAAACCTTGTTACATATGTATATCAGAATGTAAAAAAAAGACAAAAATTTATTTAAAAATATTTTTCGCAAAAAAAAAAAAAACAAAAACAAAAACTGGGTGTGTTTCTGTTGATTGTGTAAAAATTTATTTTCATTATATAAATGAAACTCATCTTGGGACGTGTCTTTTTTCCTTCTCTTTTCCTTAATTCTGGTTCAAGCATCTCTTCCCTGTGGTAACTTATTTCTAACCGGGGAAAGGGAGCAGCAGAGGGAACGGCTCCAGTCTCCGTCTGCTCAGTCATCAGACCCTCTGTCCTCACAGCTCCGCCATCTGCTTCTGCACATTGCAATTCCTCTTAGGGAGGAGAAGCTTCAGGGAAAGTCACGGGAGAGGGGTCGGGGTCTTCACACCAGCCTTCGAGCTTCGGTGATCAGTCAGGTCACCGCCAGATTGACTGGTTAGAATTCCACGATCTCCTCAGTGGCTAGCTGATAAATATTTGTAACCATCTGCCATTTCAGGCTCTCGACGGTCACCCCCACCTCTCCACTGTCAATCGCGCACTTGATATGTTTAGTAACACTCACCATGTAGTGGGGACTGCAGCAAATTGCTGTCACTTACTCTTTTGCCCTCAAACTGAAGTCAACTTCATTGGCGCGGCTTCTCTGCCCCACCTGGATAATGCGTGGCTGGTATTCGGTGGGTGACATCAGTCCACGGATGACGGGCTGGGAGTGGGGGCGGAACACAGTCCAAACGTTTTCTACCTTTTATGAAAATAGATGTCTAGAGAGGCTTGGCCGTAGGGCGTATTCACGGCAAACTGAAATTCGCCTGGGGAGAGTAAAAGAGTTAAAAATCTGGCGTGTCCAATGCTGTATGATGACGTTTGATACTGTTTTGTGACGTTTGCTTACAAATGTTACAATGGAATATATGTATCTATTTTTTTACAATGGAATATTTTTGACGTTTATTTTTTTAAAATACCTTTTCTATTAGTGACTTAACTTTTTCTTTTATTAGAAGGTGGAGAGTGAATTTAACAGGAATTAACAGAGCTGTTTTGAATTATTCGAGTTTACTACAAAGTGTTAATCAAGGGAAAAGTAAATTTCTTATGGTGCTTTCTATTCTCTAGATGAATAATTGGTGGAAGAGCATATTTAAGAAGTCAGGTTGATATAAAATTAGTGATTTAAAATACGCGGTGATTTCTGAGACATTCGTCCAAATGTTAAATTTCTGATAGAGTGTAAGCTTTTTCTCCCTCCCTTCCTTCCTTCCTTCCTTCCTTCCTTCCTTCCTTCCTTCCTTCCTTCCTTCCTTCCTTCCTTCCTTCCTTCCTTCCTTCCTTCCTTCCTTCCTTCCTTGTCTTTTGACAAATCAATTCAGTTTTTCTTTAGTTACATAAAAATGATATATGTTCTTAAATTTTATGATTTTGAGAGAAAGAATCCTGCTGGCCAGCGTGCCAAGAATTCGAATGTGCTTTGAGTCACTTAGCCCCCGTTTCTTCATGAGGAATGTTAACCACTTCATGAAAATGGTGTGGATTAACCAAGCCAGTGCTCTGGAAAGCAGAACCTCCCCTCCCCCCAGGTTCCTGGGCCTCCCTCGGAGCCTCAGGGCTGAGCTGAGAAATACTTGTGTTATTATCTTCCTGAGAAAACAGTCTCTGCCCAATGCACGTCTCATTCTCAGAGCCTAGCAAAGCTCGTTCATGCCAAATGAACTTAATGATTTCAGAGAACGAATCTGCAATATATCGAATTGGGGGACGGGGGGTGGGAAACAGATACCGAAGACATTATTACCTTATGTTGGATAAAACAGTAGCTCCAGCTTCTCTATGCAGATTTAGTTCAACAGTCGATACCTTCCCAATGAATGGGTGTTAAGCGAGGCAGAGTTCACATTTCTTGACGAGCTTGTGCTCGCTGATTTTGGACAAGGAAGGATGGGCACTAGGTAGAGCAGGGAAGGGGACAGGTGGAGGACATGTACAAAGGAAGAACCGAAAGAAGAAACATGCACAGCCCAGCAATCACATGTCGACAGAAAATGAGGAAAGGTGACCTGAAAGGGGAATAAAATATGGGAAACAGGAGAAAATGGGAGTTTATAGAAAAACAAACAAACAAAAAAGAAAATGATCAGAGTCGAGAAAGAAGTTGCCTGCGACCGAGAGCTAAGATAAAACGCTCGCAAACTGCTCTAACGGGACCTTCTGGGAGGCAGGGAGTCTGGCGACCTGAAGTGAACAGATACCAAGCGATGTGTCTGTCATCCTGCGCGTGACGGGCTCTTCTCAGTCAGCCCCAGCGTGTTGCACTGATGTATTATTGCCAGTCTCAGGAACTATGGGTTAAAGTTCAAGGCCGTTGTTACATATGGATGTGGCTGGAAGAGAGGATCAAAACGACTAGTATTTAGAAAAATCATCCAAAATTAAACCCGTCTGTAGAAGACATCCAGCCTCTACGGAGGTGGGGGACCACAAATGTCAATGCTGCTCCTGGTTCCCGATTTTCTCCTCTGTGACAACCCTTGTCAACGCTGAGGGAGGACATCCGGACGGAGCTTCGGGAGGCGTCGCCATCACAGCCACTGCCCTGGGTCAGGCTGAGACGCCAGGTCAGTGAAAATGTGGCAGATGAGATAGCACCCCGTGCCCCGTTTGGGGTCTGATGCTGGCTGTTCCCCTCTGCTTTCCAAATCTCACACGAATTTCTCTTGAGGCTAATTGACCTTCATCTCGTGTGACACGCGGAAGGGAACGTTGCAAAATGCAGATTCCGATTTAGCTAAATGGATACCGTACCAAACCACCGCGGTCTGGGCAGGCCAACTTGGCATCCATTTACACGTCTTTGAACCGTGCATGGCTTCCAGACAGAGACAGTAGAAAATGATGTTTACATCTCATAATATGCAACTATCGCTTCTACAGTTGAAAACACATCCACCCTGTCTCCAAAAGAGGCTACATAGCCCCGTGGGTTACTTTACCCATTCTGGCGTGATGTTCATTTCTCCTTTGGTTGAGATCCACTCTCTCTTCGATAGCCTGTAATTGAAATACTGAAATAGAAGAATATTGTCATTTGAAATGTATTCACTACATAGACGTTTTTGAAATTTTAAAACCGGAGGCTGGAAATAAGGTTTTTGCAGATCTAATCAAGTCTTAAAGAGGTCATATCGGATTAGGGTGGGCCCTTATCCAATTACTGGTGTCCTTATAAAAAGAGGAAAACTTGGACACACACGAAGAATGAATGCCCTAAGATGAGGGGGGCAGAGGTTGAAGTGATTGATGCATCATCCACGAGCCAGGGAG
The DNA here is from genome assembly GCF_902729225.1 of Pteropus medius. Taxonomy (NCBI): domain Eukaryota; kingdom Metazoa; phylum Chordata; class Mammalia; order Chiroptera; family Pteropodidae; genus Pteropus; species Pteropus medius. The sequence continues at coordinate 15,343,804 of NW_024349796.1, read as the reverse complement.
CATCAAAGGTTGCTGGTTCGCACCAGAAGGTAGGAGGGAGACAGGGAGCAGATTCTCAGAGCCTCCAAAAGGAAGGCTCACCACCTCGATTTGGAATGTCTAGCCTCCAGACTGTAAGAGAATAACTACATTTCTGTTGTTTTAAGCTACCCCCATTGTGGGACATGCACGTCTAAGAGGACGTGTCCTTTGTCCCGACATACTTCCTGCTCCTCTGGCACAGGAGCCAGCCAGTTTCTCCTTGACGATCACAGTCTTCCCCGTTGGAAGAGTAACCCTGTTCTTTGCCTGTTGGTTCTTTAGCATGAGAATCCCGAAGTGGCCAACGGGCAGCATCAACTTCCAGGTTAAGGTAGCCGTTGCTGTGGTCTGCTGGCACAAGCATCTCTCTCCCTTGGGAACGAAGCCTTCTAGATGGTACCCCAAAGATCTTTTCTCCTGTCTTTAGCTAACTTAAATCTGTCTTTGCTTGTTTTGGATGGTAGGGAGAAAAATCACTAATCGGAAACAGTAGGGGGGATGATGTCAGGATTAGCGATAGAATAGCAGGAAAATAATAATTACTATAATTATAATGCTCTGCATTTAAATGGCACTTTCTTTCCAAAGATCTGATGACACTTTTCTAAATATGGCTTTTGAATTCAAAAGCATTTCTTGAAGAAGACAGAGTAAAATATAATTATTTCAAGTTTTACTCTGAAATATAATTTAATTCATACAAAGCAGATTTACTGGAAATCGAATTGACATACACATGAAGGTTTCGATGGCATATTTTTTGACAAAGGATGTCCCAGGGTATGGGTCTTTGAGGAAAGAATTAAACATCACTGCTAACGCATTTCCTTGTCATGGAGAGGGAAAAGAGGCTAAAATTATCAGGTAGCAGATTGAATGAAAATTATCAGGTAAAAGATTGAATAAAAGGCAAAAATGGACATCTCCCTACTTCTAATCTCCTGCCAGAGATATTTTAAATGGCACAGCCCCAGGACTTCAGCCAATGATGAAACATTTTGCTCCTGGCAAAGCAAGAGAAGCTAGAAAGTTTCTTTTAAGATGGCAGACATATAGAAAGAAAGAAATCCGAAGAAATATCTAAGCTGGAGAACAGGTAAGAGGTGCGCAGGAGGGAAGGTACAGCCTACAGTTTTTTTCCTTCAGTCTTTGGACCACTGCAGAGTTTATAAATGGCCTTGAGGGCGTCTGTGAACCCTCAGCACCCATAAAGGACATTCCTAATGATGGGGGTGGCTACCCCTTACATTCGATTTTACAACGGTCTCAACCCAATGGACTAAGAACTGCCGGCCTACAGAGATGCCTTGAGGGCACTGACTTGACATTGCTCTGAGAAGTAAGCCCCAAACAGCACCAGCTTCTACATAGTCGGATCTTGTCTAGCCCTCCAGCCTCAGCTGAAAGGCAGCAGAAAGTAGTGATAACATGGCAGACTCTGGAGAAAGAGAGTCTAGCTCCAGCCCCGTCCCCCGCTCACCCTGCGGTTGTACGACCCTGAGCAAGTTCCTTCGTCACTTAACCCTTCTGCAGCTCAGTTTCCTTATGTCTAATATGGGGGACGATAGTAGTATCTATGTCACCTGGTTTGGGGGCAAACTACGTGCCACTACGGTTGTCTTCTGTGACTTCAAAAACCATGTTCCTTCCCACTTCGGGGTCTTTGCCCAAGGTATTCTTTCCGCCTGGAAAGTATTTTGCACCATCTTTTTTTTTTTAACTTTAAAAAATGTTTATTTTATTAGTTTCTAGTATATAATGCGTAGGTTAGACATTTATAGAGTTTCTAAAACGATTCCCCCGATGGCTCTCTCTCTCCTCGGACGCTCCGCCCGGCCATCACATCACTGCTGACTGCGTCCCCCGTGCCGTGCTCCCCATCCCCCGACCATCTATCAACTACTAACTTGAACTTCTTTAACCCTTCACCCCGTTCTCCCAGCCTCCCAGACCCTCTCCTCTCTGGCCATCACCAGATTGTCCTCTATATTTGTGAGTCTGGTTTTGATTAGTTTGGTTTTTGTGTTTTTTTTTTCCTTGGTTCCTTAGATTATGCGTATATAAGTGAAATCATACGGTATTTATCTTTCTGAGTGACCTATTTACTCAGCATTAAGACCCTCGAGGTTCATCCATTCTTGCCTTAAGTCATTGCTGCGGCTGATCCCGCAGGTCTCAGCTTAGATGTCACAGGGAAAGCTCTGACACCCTCAGTCCCTCTTTATTATGCTCCGAGTGCCCCAGCGGTATGCCGGAGTTGGTCTCGCTGGCTAAGGGAGCTGACTGTTAAATACTCTGGAATTTTGTAAGCTGGCAACTGCTGGTAGCTTGAAATCAAGCATAGTAGGAGTATGCACATCGTGAAAATCGGCAAATGCTTCATATTAGGACTTTTTCTTTTTTTTAAGTTGGTTTACTAACAACCACTGTATGTAGCATGCTGTATATTTTCCCTGTCACGGTTTTAATTATACGATTATTTCTCTGATCGTTTCTTTGAGGTCTGCATCTCTCACCGAGCCGCGGGCTCTGTGAGGCAAGAACTCTATCTGCCTATTCGTCGTTATACTTGTGGTACTTAATACAGAGTCTGGCCTGAGGCTTAACTCTGTTAAAGAAATAGATCAACGAAGAAGGCAGTCTGGCAAGTGGCACTTACGTTGCTTCCTTGGGCAGGAAGAGAATTGCTCAGAAATTAAGGAAGTAGAATCAGTGTTGACATCATCCTTCTGATACTCCTTTCCCTGTGTCATGTGATGCCGGGGGGAGACACGTGGTGTAGCTCTTGCTATGGGGCCCTTAGAAGTTCCTGACAACCACAGGGCTCGGATGACCACGCGGGGCGAAAAAACATCCACCATTTTTTTTAACCTCCTCTCTGATCATCTGGAGAAGCTTGGTAATCGAGCTATAGCTCCCAGAGAGGCTGCCGCGCGTGCCCCTTTGCTGCTCACATCGGCAGCTTCGGTGACATGAGGTGGCTGTAAAATGCCTGAGGAGCAGTGCTCCAGGGTGGCGCTTGACATTGACCCCTGTGGATCTGCCCCGTGTGGCCCGCTGTCACGCAGAGGCGTCGCCACGCCAGGCAGACTGGGCGTGGAGGAAAAGCGGATTCGGCAGAGACAAGGCGGCCGCTACAGGATACACCAAGCCACGGCCCCATCCCAAGGATGCCAGAATGAGCTGCGTAGGTGAGTGGAGAATGAGCCTCTATCATACTCGATAACCACAAACGCAACTGAATATCCTAAGTCCATCGGGAGACAGGCCTTCCCAGTCTAGAACCACCCAATCCTCGTCCCTCATCAGGCTTTTTGGACGGACAGGACGTGGCTCAGAAACTCACCTGCAGACCCTCAAACGCACACACCTCAGGGCGATGCCCAGAGATCAAGCTGCAGACAATCAAGGGCTTCTAGACTGAATATTCCATCCTGAGAGCGTGAGACGTTGTGAAATTCTGTGATCATCAGACGTTAGGAAATTCAAGCAAACAAACAAACAGCTCGTCGTGGATGCAGCAGCCAAATGACCTCACGGCCTCCTCAAACTAGCTGAGCTCACCTGGACAGCCTCCGTCACCGCCCTCCCAGGTGGCCGGCGGGGAGCCTCCTAGAGGCTATTTCTCAAGCTTTAATGCTTGTCAAAAGGCAGCTTCTTAAAGGTAATTTTCTTTTAAAAAAAAGGCAGGTTCTGATTGGGGACATCGGGGGTCCGAGGTGGTGAATTTCTTGCACTGTCTCAGGACCGCAAAAGCGGCTGACCTAAGGACCACACCTTGACTGGCAGGCCTGGAGGACATTGCACAGAGGGGTGATGACCATGGGGACAAGTGGCCACAGGTGCTCAGGATGGCTCCGTGGGACCTGCTGGGAGCTCTGCCAGCGGATCCAATTTTACTCTCTCTACCAATTTGTAGAAAATAGAGATGCTAATAAAATCTGTGCAATGGAGATGATAATACCCCCCTTTTTCCCCCCTCAGCCTCTCAGCAATATCATGAGAAAAAAAACTTAATTTTTTTTTAAGTTTTTCAAATATAAGGTTCACAGATACACTGTACTCCCGTCATCCCCTTGGTCCTAAGCTGAGCTGTCCTTTTTAATGGGCTGGTGGCAAACCTGTGGCTTGGCTAACCAGAGCCCATAAATGTTAGGATGTTCACCGGGGCTAATGTGGTTTTTCACCCCTGGACTGTGTCTGACAGCCCACCTGTGGCTGAAAGGCCAGGGTGTCTTAGCTTTAGTTAAGCGACACCAAAATCCTCCGGGTTGAAGCTAAATGCCCCCTTTACCTCTCTCGACGTGCCAGCTGAGGGCACAGTGTATCCTCAGCGCCCAAGGTGCCGGCACAGATGGGGCTGCTCTGGGCTGCTTCTCCTATCTTTGACACGGCCCTAATTACCCGCAGGTCTCTGAGCGAGGAGGGCTGATGAGCAGTTCAAGTTCCCTGCATAGAAATAGCCTCGGAATAGTTCCAGTGTTGTTTCTAATTGCGATGGATGAGCAGACTGTCTCATTAATCCTCCCCTATCAGCGTGCAAACCGGCTGCCCCAGAATAGCCCTGAGCGCCGCCAGCCCGCAGCCCGCGGCGCGGCTCGTGGTTTGGGACATACTGGAGCAGGAAGGAGCTCTTCCCCAGGGACGGGTGTGTGTTTGGGGGCGAGGAGCAGCCTACAGCTTCTGGAATCTCGGGTTAAGGTGCAAACCGGATGTGGGAGAGTAAAGGACAGCAAGCACATCGAGCCTAGGCAAGAGCGGTCCCGAAAAGCTATGGAACAGCTGAAATACGTCCTTCAAATGTCCCCGGCACGTTCCTGTGCCCTCTCTGTGTGAACGTTTTGCTCTGTTCGATTCTCCTTGCTGTGTCCCGTCTCTGCTCGACGCAGGGTCTGACGTCAGTCAGGTCCACCTCAGTATAAATGTTCCACTAATACGCTTTCACACGTTTATAGCTTTCCAATTTGCCAAAGTTATTTTCCTTTATACATCCACTCTATTAGGCTCTCATAGCGATCGCGCGAGGTTAGCCACGGCAGGTATAAAGCTCTGAACGTCACCGATGTTCGGGGGGCATCAACACGCATAGGTAATCGGTCCACGTGGACCCTACTGACGACTGCAGTTGGGACTCTCATGACCAGCGAGGGAAAAATCAGAGAAGTGACTTTCTGACCCAAGGCTGCTTTAACGAGGCTTAGTTACACTGGGGGGGGCGGGGTTGCTACGTGTTATGTGCAAACGGTAAGTTCATACTTTAAAGCACTTGGGGTCTCTTCGCTGGGCTCTCTGGTTTGGCCAGCTCTCTGCCTCTCAACACATATGCGGTTTTCCGGAGGCCGCCTCGTCCCTACCCAGTCACGTGATGATAGCACTCTGAGCCCGGGAGAGGTCTGGAACTCGTAACTGCACTCTGGGTCACCGGTCACTGGATGGGGAATGGGGAATTGAGCAAGACGGGCTGTTCTGAGTCAGATCTTCAGGAATTTAGAATTAGGCAAGAGACGAGAGGTCGGCTTCTCTCTGGGTAGCTGGACGCGCACTCTGCCCGTTTGGGAGAGTTGGTGTCTATTTTTTCAGTGGAGAAAACTGGAAACATAGTCCAAAAGAACAGAGCGGGGAGCTGGGGAGAACGGCCTGGATGCCTTACAGCTTTTCAGTCCCCGGTCCCCAGCCCCGTCCTCAGGGCGTCTTGTTTGTCCGTGGCTTCTTTGAGCCATTACCGACTCCTTATGATACTCCCCAGGAGAATCCTGTTCTCTTGTCTCACTTAAACTTGGCCTGAGTGGTTCTCGTTACTTACACCTTCGAGCGTCCTCCCTGGGAAAACGGCTCAGAAATGTTCGTCATCCCAAGAAGCCTGAACACCTGCCGTCTGAGAAATGACAGGCCCACCGTCCCGTGTCCTAACCGTCACTGGCCTCTCTGCCGGGTCGTGCCAGGCGCGGTCTCTGTTTAAGTGCCTACAGACTTCGGTAATCATCGCTATTCACAGGCAAGTCCTCGTTTTAGTGCACAGAGGGTGAAGAAGGATTAAATCCGTTACAGTTATTGCTGAGGATCCAACTTTACACCATGAGACCACGTTCAGAGTTATCACGCATCACGAGAGAACAGAAGGGTGACGTGTAATCGCGCATGTGTTACCGATGTCTGGAGGTGAGTTCCCAGTCCTTAGAGGAAACAAGAGACTGCGTCATCTGTGTCACTTTACTCGTCCCAATTTCTAGACAGCCATCTAGAGAAGCGGGTACGGGTGGGCCTCACATTCTCCAGACGGAGAAAGTGAGGCCCAGACAGGTGTGCATTCCAGATCTTTAAAAAAAAAAGGGGTATATGAGTCCCCTCCTCTTCGGAGAAGCCTGTGCTCATCCACAATTTTAATTATAAATATAATATAGGCTCATCAAACATCATTTTGAAAATAGAAAAAATTAAAAAAAAATTGGGATGTTAAAAATAAAAATCCCTTTTATGTCCAGTGGAAATATTTTAGTTTATTTCCTAACATGTGGTTTATTTCCAAATATTTTGGTTTATTTTCTAGGCATCATTTACATAGCTGTCATTGTGCCGTATGTACAATTATATAATTATTCTTATTTATTGCTTAGCATGATATCAAAAGTATTTTGCAAGTTATGTCTTAGTCTTACCGATCATGTTTAAGAATCGTATCATCTGCCATCTTGTGAACGTATGCTATGTTTTATAAAATACGATGCATTTTGAATAAGAATGTTCCTGTTTTTTCTGCAACTACGAACATCCCCAACGTCATCCGTCGAATTAAAAGACGATACGTCTGTACCTAGCTCCATCCTGCCCTTCCCTCTGGCCGCACGGCCGTCTCATTCTTCTCCACGAACCCACGTTTCTACGTCCTTCAAGTCACTTGTCTTTGCTACGCTGACCGTACGCCAGACCCCCTCGGCTCCCATCGACAGAGCTGCTGTCCTGTTATCTGGCGTGTGTTCGTGGGCGGTTTCGCTTGCTTGTCATTTTGCCAGGTCCTTCCCCGCCTAAATGCTTACTGTAAAATTAAAGATTAGTAATTTCTGTGGAAGGAGAAAGAAGGGGCAGGAATAAGGAAGTGAGGGGCCGTGAACTAACACTGCGTTTACATCCCCTGCTCGACTAAGTTATAGTGTTTCTTATGCACTGATGACTAATACCAATTTCGTTTCACATTATGTTACTGGTTCCTATTACACTTCTAGCTTAGAAGTGATCTTATTTATTATGCCACAGTGAACTTTTCTAGTCTGCTGCCTCGACTTTGAGGTACTATCTTAATGAGGAGATGCACTGTGGAAGTTTACAAATATAGAGTCTTTCTAATGGGGCACGTAGTGGGCATTTCAGCCAGGACTTTATCCTAGAGCGAGTAATGTAACCCACGTTTCTTGCTTCTGAGACTTTCTGAGATGGTACGTTAATCCTTGAAATATTATTTTCCCTTGGGCATTTTCTCCTTTTATCTGAGGCTTTCTGCCTACGAAAAAGTCACTTTTAAAAAGGCCAGCAGCCAGTTGAAAACATACCTCTGAAACCTTGTGAGATAGCATGGTTTTCTTAAGGAGAAACCACTGGATCCAACTGGCAGAAACAGAGAAAGCACTGTTCCTTCACATTAAAGGATAATTCTATTGACTGTCTTGCTTTAGGTCATATGTTTTGAGGGTTTGTTTGTTTTTTTTTTCTATTTTTAACCAACTTATGACATCTTAGACTGGGAAATAAAGAAAGGAGAGGAGATTGAGGAGAAGGTTACCCTTATGGTTCCTCTGTTAGTGACATGAATTAATCGTCACGTACTGAGCAAGCTTCCTGCTCTCGGGCCTTCCCGTCCAAGCTCCTTGGGCTAAACACCCAAAGTCTGAGCCGCCTTGGGCCAAGCTTACCGAGAGGCACGTACACCTGCACAAGCTAATCAGAATGTTTTGAGGTAATGTTTCAACATTACCTCAAAATTATTGTAATTCGGCCGAATGCTTCAACAGCTTATGTAAATAACTATCATTAGTATTATTTTTATACAGTCTAATCAAATTTTACATTTTCTCCTTTCTTGGGCTAGTTATCCAATATCCCTAATCAGTGCTCGTGTGGCCAAATTTGCCTAAATCTGTGTACATTTCAGTTCTCATTTTGTTCACATTCACCTCTGTCAGACGATGAATAATATTTACGCAAACACTTTCATCGTACCTGGTATTGACATCCAAATACACGCTTTTTTGTTGTTTAAATAAAAAATGAAAAGTAGGGTCAAAGGGGGTCTCGGAAGAGTTAGGGAGCCGATGATGAGATACACCGTGTTCAGACATTGGGCAATAAGAAACGCAGGCCTACGATCCATAAGAGAAACTGATGAGACAATGTCATAATTACTTTTGTTTTCGTTTTTTTCCCCATAGAAGCGTTTTCTGGACCAGCACGTCGGGAGGAAGAGCCCAAGAAGAGCAGCATACTCGGAACTGGACCACACAGATGCAAACATGGAAGTCCAGAAGGTGACATGGCAGAAGGGACCCAGAGTAGAGTTTGGTCAAGGAGAAAATCTCTATCTGTAGGGGCTCAGGCTTCAACGTGGATGAACCCTAAAAAAGTTATGTTAAGTGAAGGAGGCCAGACACAAAAGGCCACACGGTTACATGATTCCGCTTCTGTGAAATATTCAGAAGAGGCGGGTTCACAGAGACAAAGGTTAATGGTCTCTGGGGTCTGGGTCTAACTAGCCTGGGGTTTCTTTCCGCGGTGATGAAAATGTTCTGAAATTAATTAGCGGCGAGGGCGCATGATTTGGTGACTGGACTAGAAACCGCTGAATTGCACATCTTAAAGGGGTGGATTTCGTGGTGTGCGAATGACCTCTCAATTTCTTAAAAGTTAGCATGCATCTTTTCTTCATCTGAACCCGAGAGCACTTACAAGCCACCCCTGCAGTGGTCATCTTACCAGATGCCCACACCAAACACCAGCCCCGTGATCTAAAGGAGGGGTCAAGGGGTCCTGTCCTTCCCTCACCGCTTAGTGGGAGGTTTCAGTGAGTACTCTCAGAAAGTACTTAGCGCGTACTGAGCTGGCCTTGGGGGCCGACAGTCTGCATTTGTCACCAGCTCCCAGGTGGATAATGTTGATCGACGTCCCTGTTTCTGAGCAGTAAGACTGATAAGAAAGACTCTACTTATCAGTGAGGGCTTCCTGGAGGAGGCGGTCAGACCCGGTTTTTGAAGGCAGAAAGGACATAGATGGTTTAACAGGGCAGACGATGATATTCCAGAAGGAATAAAATGGTTGAAAGGTGGAAACACGCAAGGCAGATGCACACAGTAACAAGTAGACTGACTCAGCAATGCCAGAAAGGCGAGGACACGTGGCAGAAAAACAAATAAAAAATTGATCGAGGAACTTCAGTGGCCCTCTTAGGACGTCTGGATGTGTCACACTCCACCAGCAATTCTGAGGCTATGTTTGCTGGGACACCAATGGCATGTGAGCTATTCACAGGTATCTGTCTGGCTGTGCAGTCAGATTAAGAGAGGGAATTCTGGAGTCCTACATTTATTTTTTTAACTTAATTTTGAAGATGCTTCTTTCTCTTCTCAAGGCAGAGTGCATGTTTCCCGCTCTCTTTTAAAAAGGAGTTCACGACACTAGGTATGCGTCTTTTCAAAGGGGCCAAATGCCGTGCCTTTTCTCTCTCTCTCTCTTTGAAATGGTGATTTCCAATCCTGACTGTACTTTCGAATGATCTAAGGAGCTTCTTAGAAAACATCACTGCCCAAGCTTCGTCTTTAGACATTCGGATTTCGTAGGCCTGAGGTGGGGCTTGGGAAGCAGAAGTTTTCACAAGCTGCCCACGTGATTCGCAGGTGCGGCCGCTGCTCATCCAGCAGCATCTCAGCTGACTCTGCCTCCGCTGGGGACACAGAGCGGTGTCCGCCCCGAGCTTCCACACGGATTCCCCAGTCACAAGAGGCGTCCAAGAGTCAAAGGGTGACGTGGTCTCATCGACTCTTCATAAAGTGCTTTCTACGCCTGACCGACTTCCGTGAGGTGTGTTAGGGGATTATACAGCGTGGTCAACAGTTGTCTTTGGGAGACAAAATGAGGCCAACTTCTCCATCTCTCCACTTGCACCTAAAACCAGTCTTGTCTTTTTTTTCTTTCTTTTTTCCCATGTGCCTGATGACCAGCTAGCTATCAAGTGCTTCAGAGATGGGAAAAAAAAAGAAAAAAAAATATACTTTCTCTGATGTTCACGATTGGACCACATGTAGATTTCTGGTCAACACATGTGAACCAGTAATAATAACGATTCTAATTCAACTTGTTGATAAGTTAAAAATTCGGTCAGTCCAGCTGGTTATTCTGTCAGGGCAAATAGTTGGAGAAAATTTTTCACTTGTATTAAAGTAACTGAAGATTTTTGGACTTGGGTTTCAATAACTTGCTTATCTTTTTTCCTATCCGATTTAGGTTTGGTCTCTTCACAGTCTTTGGGGGTTATTGGAGAACATTTAGGCTGTGGAGTTTGAGGATTAATTTCAATAGTTGCTTGAACCCACTAGCAGAAAAAATCAAAAGTAGGAAGATATTAAAGAGAAAAAACAATTGAGGAGTGTTATATGGCGTCCCCCTCCTAACTCCCACAAACAGAGGAAACTCTTACAGAATAAGAAGAGTTAGGACAGTTCTCGCTGACTGAGTGACTGCTACGTGTCGGATGCATCTTTTATGTCATCTTTCTTACTATGACATTATCTCTGAAGCAAGTACTGGAATCCATGTCATCGTCTGGGAAATCAAGTGTCAGACAATGTCAGTTTCTTGATCAAGGTCTCACAAGTGATGATCAGGGGAGTTGAGATTCATATCTACGTGCGTCTCCCTCTGAGGTTCTGACTTGTGCCCGTCCACCTATCCCAAAGGGTACACTAATTCATCTTAAAGAGAAAAAAAAAATGTCCACAGATAACTAGAAGATAACCAACTCATGGGCTATAAAAAGCATTGTTTTATCCAAGAATAATGCCTAGCGAAGTTAATGATTGTTGCTTTTCGATAGGATTACAAGAATCACGCACAGGGAGGTAGTGGCTGTAATAAATCTTTATATGAAAATGAGCTCCCTGTCATGCGTCATGTAATGCAATTCTTTCAATTGATCGAAATTGGCTTTTCAGCTTCTCCAGGAAGCTCTTCTTATTGACAGAATGAAAATCCAATTGCCTTAAGTGTCTTGCAGGACGCCAACTCCAGACTGTGCTTGCTGTTCCCAGGCAGGTCTCTCGTTCGCTTTCGGCCCTGGGGTTTGGGGAGAGAATTCCTCATCCGGGAGGGGAACCCCACATCGTCTCCGCTCCACTCCAGCCTGTGCCCGCGTCACACGCTCCTTCCTGAAGGCCGAAACCTCCATCTTCCCTTCCTCTCTGGACACTCCGCTCACACTGGCTTCGAGTTTCTTTTTCTCAATAAAGCCTTGCCCAAAAAGAATGCACCCCAAATATTCCATGTCGTTTCTTTGCCAAATTACTGAGGCGTGTATTGCTGGAATCACTCAGCCTGGCCTGTAGTCATTCGTTATCTTGTATTATTGTCCTCAGTGTCATAAATATTGGCTCTACAGTAAGACTTATAGGGTCTTAAGGGTAAACAGCCTTCAGGACCACGCTGAGCTTGAGGAAAGGTGTTAATTCAGTCCTATGACACCAGATATCGACTTGACTCGAATTCCTGCCTATTCAGACATAGACGAGGACCCGAGAGAGGCTGAAAATCTGAGGAAATCCACGCCTCTGTTACTAGCTAATCTGTGGTGGAGGGTTGGAGCCGGAGCACCCAGGGTCATCTTTTAGTTCTTTCTAGAACCTCATTAGCATCCCAAGTAGGCACAGGGTTTCAAGCCAGACCGTGCTCGTTTCCGGCCATTTCCAGAAGCTCTGGTTCACCTGTGGTACTCTCCATCTCTGTCAGGACCACAGTTCAGAATCCAGCAGCCTCTCAGCCTCATAAGCATCCAGGGGGAGAGCGGACAGAAGATTGCCAGCGCTCTCATCGTAAAAGGAGATGCCCTCTGAAGGAAAGAGAGCTGCACAATTTCTATCATGCTGTGGTGAGCGAAGAAATATAAGCACAGCTGGGCCACGGCCAGGAACAGGTGTATTACCCATCCTTAACTCAGTGAGATACAGTGCGGCTGAGGCATGCTTAGCGGGGCGTTGTCACTTCGCAGGACTTCGCAGGACCTCTCTCCTCTCTCCTCATCGCTGGAATCAGGACAACTTTCTGCAAAGCGCAGGCCATCTTGAATTCTGGGGAGCAGCTAGCAGGCTATTTCTTAGAGGACTGTGCGAATCACATGTCATTTTGGGGATTAGCATTGCACTGTCTTAGAAGATTATGAATGGGAAACGCACTGTGGTGTAGTAGACATACTTGGCTTTGGTTTCAACTTCTGTCACAAAATGGTTGTGTGACCTTTGTCAGTTCGCCCTCCCTGTCTGAGAAGGAATCCTGCTCATTTCCACATGAACAGGGACATAGAAGTCAGTGAGGAAAACTTAAAGCCCTTCCGAACCACGGCTGTTTCCACTGGGTTCATTATTTGGGATGTGCCGGATGCATAATAGCTGCTCAACAAAAAGTTGCTGTTTGATTTGTTGATTGATTTTCTGGCTTTTAAACCCACTGGAATCCCGTAAACAGTAGGTGCTTCTCTCCTCGGAAGTAAGTCTGAAAAGGACCTGCCAAGTTTCAGAGCATCCTGTGGACCACACCAAATCACAGAATGAGCATGGTTTTAGAGAGAACAGAACTTGGGCGCCCTGGGTTGGGTGCATAGGAAGTCCCACAGAGGGAGGCGCAAGTCTCTGTGCCCTGGGGGACCCGGGCTGAGTTTGCTGAGAGAGTCTTCCTTCCTCCCATTCCGGCAGTGAGTTTGGAACTCATTTCCAACCCACTCCAATCACAGAAACAGGCTGGAAAGGACCAAATGAAATGAGGTAATCGAATCCACTCCAGCGCCAACAAAGGAAGCCATCCAAAACGCGAGAACAAATAAAATACAGACCTCTGGCGTTGCCCAGCACAAGGGCCGCAGTTCGAAAGGGGACCGATATTACTTTTAATAGATCTTGGTAAAGCTGCCGAGAGACCTCAGTCTCTCAGCTCTCCGTATTATTTATTGATGAGGCTGGTGTCCTCGCTGAATCACGAGTGCTTTATAGAATTACACAAGCTTTGGGTTGCAGGATGCAGCCCAGGAAAGAGAAGGCTTGGCTCTGGAGCGCTTTCTTATTCAGCTGTGTGGTTCTGTTGCATTTTTTCATGTCTTCATTTCTTCATCTGGAAAACTGAGAGATGCACACAGGCTTCTGTCACCTCCCTCTTTCTCAGAGCTATTGACTAGGCAGCCGTTGTCAGTGACAAGATTCTTCACCTCTCAGATCTCATTATGAATTCCTTCACACAGTACTTACTCGATAGTTTTTATTTGTAGTTCTTAAGTCCATGGACCTCCGGAAAGACAGACCCTAAGCATTCGTGAACTTGACCGTGACCCAGTCTGTGGCTGCGAGAGCGACTCAGATGTCTCTAATGGATACCACTTGGCCCACGAGCTGTCTTAAGCAGAGTAGTTGCATAATGTCAGAACTTGGGGTCTATTCTGGCTTTGTCGCCAGCTTGTTGTGAAGTCTGGAACAAGTTAATTTATTTATTTTTTCTCATCTATAAAATGAGAGGATTGGACTAGATACTTTTGATGTCCCCGCCAGCTCTGACAGTCTGTATTATAATAATGAAATTTGTGACATTGCTTCTTTTTCAAGAAGCAAAAAAAAAAAAAAAAAAAATTGGCTTTAAAGACATAGAAGACAAATGGTGTCTTACTTTCACTCCATTAAGAAAACCCCCTTGTTGCCAAATTAGTGACATGGTAAATTGGGGTTACAGTGTCCAGTGTCTCTCCTCGGCTGGCTCAAACTGGTAATCAATCCTGGCTCTGTGAAATAGATGATTCTCTTGAAAACAAAGCCACCACCAGTTATCTCAATAATAATGTAAATCTAGAAAAAAATAGAAGAATTTTTTTGCCTACCTTTGCTGTTAAATAAGCAAGATTTCCGTCTAAAGCAAAAGCAGGAATGTGTTTTATGAAATAGCTATTGCCTGTCTCTATGCCCAGCTGTCTTTCTGTCTGTATCTCTCCTACATCCGGTCATGTATCTTTAATTTTAGGTCAGAAAGACTGAAAATTCTCAGCTCAAAAAGTAAATTCTTAAATCTCGGATAATGCATATCTCAAATATTTCTTTTCTATTAATGCAAAAGCTTCAATTTAATCCCAGAGCCAAAGATTGAGCTGTGGTTTGTTTATTTGTTTTCATTTATTTGGTAGGAATAGGGAGAAGGCGTAACATCCTTGGCTTTTGTCAAATAAGACCTAAAATAAGATCCCACCAAATGATGGTGTTGTTCCATTTTATATAGATGAATAATAGGATTTTTTTTTTCCTCCCCAAAATCGAGTTGGGTGAGCTGATGCCCACAAAGCCATTGCTGGGAGGAAATGTTATATTACGTTTGCGATATTCTTTTAATTACTCGCTGTTGCATAGATGGGGGTGAAATTGTGGGGAGCGGAGACAAGCAGAGGTCAAGGTGACATGGAATACGGAGACAGTGCTGCCGAGGGAGGGACCCGAGGGAGCCCGGCTGTGTGGCGGAAAAACCACGTCACATGAAGATCAAAGGAGCACAGTCACATGCTGTTAGGCCGTGACTCTCCCCTACGAGGCTCATGGACCTCTTTGCAAACCGGGCCCCCCCCAGTGGCTGCATTGAGGTCTTCTCAATGCTGAGCGTTCTGTAGGGCAGCACCGAAGCTGAGGAGATCACGTAATCATATTTGCAACTCAACAATACTGGTTCGATGATCAATAAGCTGCGTGGTGGGCACAGGGAAGAAATAGAGGGGTAAAACTGGAAGTCGGCAGCGCCCAGATGGCGTGATTCAGGCGGGCTGCACCATCCCCAAAGAGCTCTACCGCCAAGATCTCGGCACGATCTGCAGTGGCCCCGTCACTTCTGTTTTAAGGGTGTGACGTGTCCCTTGCCGAGTAGAAGCTCCTTTGCAAACTGAATCTTTCTCCAAGCGAGTTTAGATTCTTCTGTATTTTGTTAAGCTCTTCCTCTGGTTTGTAATGACTTCTTCTTTAGCCTCCCGGGGAACTCCTGCTTATCCCTGAAGACTCCCCTGCTCATCTTTTCCAGGTGACATCTAGCCAGTTCTTCACTGGCTCAACTAGGGTTCACGCATTTTTCTGCACACGCCTAATGATGTCTTTGAAGAATGTCGCCTTCTCAAGTATTGTTCTGTGGCTTATAACTACATAGCGTAGCGACTTTGGGCTAATAACGGGTATGCAGAACATCATCAAGCAATGGCCGCTGCCCTTCTACCCCGTGCTCCTGACTGCAATCTCCTCGTCACCTTTAGCGTTCTCAGTATAATTCAAAGGTGTGACAAAGAATGCTGGCGTTTCATCAGTATTTCTTATTTTATCATAGTTGTATTTTTTTTTTCTCAATGGAAACATGTATAACTAGAACTTAAGCAGCTTCAGTTCAAAACCAGCAGGAAGTCAAGGTCAAATGGATAGTTGATGTTTTGACAGTACATCTGCACCATGCAGGTGTGAGGCATACCAGCTCTCATCGCTCTGAAATTTCTTCTGTCTGTTCCAAGGGATCTGGCAATTTCTCCTTTCTCCTGTATGTGCCCTACTGACCTGTTTCTATGTATTTCTGCATCCGGAATAACTTTATTTCATTGCCAAATTATAGAGAAAACTTTTGAAGACCTTTCACATGGCAGTTACCAACCATACTTGTATCTTAACTGAAGTAGTAAAAATATGAACACGTATGGTCCAGTTCGTTCAGTGACAGTCAAATCAGAGTGGCTTCCTGGCCACTGTGATGGTAAAATGCCCTTGATATTACAAGATAACTTTCTCAGAGATGTTAAAATCTAAGGAAAAATGTATGTTAGAATTCATGAGATGTGGTGAAGACTTATAGAATACATCTAGAGCTTTTCTCAAAGGAAAATTCAGAGCTTAACCACTGACATAAAATAATAAAAAAGAAAGCAAAGTGACCTACTGAAGAAGTCTGAAAAATGTAAAAATATTAAACTTAAGGAACGCCAAAAGAAGAGACTGAAAAAGTTATATAAAGACATTAACAAATCAGAAACCCAAGGCAGTAAAATCTGATGATTTTGTATTTTTCGTTATTATTCCTGATGTATTTTCTGGGCGTCAAATAAGATCATCTGCAGAAAAGTATTCTCTCTCTCTTCAATATCTATGATTTATTTAGTTTGTTCTTGTTCAGTGGCATTGGCTAATATGACGTTGGCTGTTGGTTTGTTACTTTACTAAGATTTTTTGTTCAGATCTGGAATAGATGTGGTGTTGAATCGGATGCCCCTTCCTTTCACCATTTCTCGAAATGGTCACATATTCGATCTAGTCATATAGCATATATTATTAACTTCCTAATGTGGCAACATGCTTGAATTCATGGGCTTGACTGCATTTTGTGATTGCTTATTAATTTAGCAAAACACACCTGCATATTATATTATATTATTTAATTTATTATATTATAGTCATAAGATAAATACTCAACTTGAACAGAGTACATACCACATGCAACTCGTTCGTGTCCTGGGCGACTATGGTCCCAGGTTCTGAGTTTCTGCATTTCCCTAACGTTGACACTAACGGTCCCACAGCAGAGGCAATAATCCCATTTTGTAGTAAAATATATCATAAAGCTACAATAATGAAGACAATAAAATGCCAGCAGGAGACTGGAATCGTAATAGAACAGTCTAGGAATAGAGCCAAATAAATATGAGAATTCAGTATGTGATTTAAAAAAAAAAATGACTATCAAATTAGCAAGGTAAGGCTAGATTAAATGTTAATTTATCGTCCAAGCTAGTGACAGTTTCTGCTACTCTACACTTCCGCTCACCATCGTCTACGGCACGGCTGGCAGTGGCCGGGCAGGGGCCACCAGGGACGTGGACATGTGCAGTGATGGGAACAAGGCAGTCGGCCCCGTCACAGGTAACTCAGGAAACACCTCTTTCGGAGTCATGATTTGACGATCTCTTGGAATATTTTTCTTTCTTTTTTTTTTTAATGGGAAATAGAATTTATAGATTATGGTCACTCGTCTGTTGTCTCAAGCAATTACCTCTATTCCTTCCCAGAAGATAAATTAGGTACTATTTTCGACAAGGGATAAAAATAGGTAATATCTGCAAAATCCCTTTGAAAAGTTTCTTTTATCTAGACTATTTGCTGTTTTGTAAGATTTCCATTATAGAATTTTTTTAAATCCTTACCTTTCAGACTTCAAATGAGAAAGAAAAAGTTGTGTCTGGCTGTCTCTGTACTGCAACTATTTTAAGTAAATTGATGGAAAAGGTCGGAACTCCTGTCGTGGTGGCGGGCACTTTGCCTCGGGTGGCGGTCACCTCTCTCTGTTATTTATCCCCAAAGTTAACATGGACTGCCCCGGTCCTGGAGTCCTGCACTGTTCAGACACTTGGTTCCCCTTCTGCAGGCAAAGGACAGGAACAGGAACAGGACAAGTGATACCAAGATATTTCCTGGCTCTGGAAATAAAGGGACGATAAGACCTTGTGGGCAGGTGTGTATTTGTTGGTACCTGAAATTCTTGTCATTGAAATGAAGACAATCGATGTAAGGTCCATCCCAGAGAGAGAGGAGGCGTTATGCATTTTGGCTGCAGCTGCCTGCTCCAGAGTGGGGTGTGGGTAGGTAGTTGGTGGACGTGTGAGCCACCTGTCACCTAGTCTGCTGTCCTCTCAGGTCCCCGAGGATGAAAACACGCCCAAGTCTGGGGGGCTGGCAGGATGGTTGAGCCGTTATCTGCCCCACTCCTTCCCCGAGTTCGCACACCTGCTTTTCCAGAGAAGGTCCACTGAGGCGGCTGCAAGGTGTTGGTTTCGGCGAGAGGTGATGTTTACAGTTATATTAGAATGGAATTCTGACCGGAACAGATTCCCTGGGGAAATGGTAAGAAAAGGAAACAAATTCCTTTTGGTCGTAGGTGACAGAGGAAGGAACACTTCAAGGAGAAGCTGCGTGGTCCAGTTTTCCAGAGGACAGTAATTCTCCATTAAAAACCCTGGTCGTCGATTCTGTCTCAGAGAATGCAGATGGACAGATTGATTCCGGCCAAGGATTTGCTGTGTTTCCCTGTAAGAAGTCCCAGAAATGCGGGCTAAGGTAAGACGCAGGATGTTTGGGTGAGGCTGGTGGACCCAAACGTGTAGAATCGAGGGGACTCGCTCTCCAGTGCCACCTCGGCCTGGCCACTGGTCCTTGCCTAAACAGACACGTAAACCTGAAAGTCCCAGCGGTGTCCAAACACAATCATCGGTTCCTTGGGTAAACATCTCTTCTGGACAATTATAAACAAATTACTTCATGTGCAGCACACGAACCGCTGTGGTCTGAAGTTATATTGTTTCTTTTTCCCTCTCTCCATTTTACCATCTCTCTGTCTCTGTCTCCCTCTTTTACACACACACACACGCACGCGCACACACAAACACACACACACACGCACGCGCACACACACACACACACTTTATAAATGCCCGACAAACACATTTTGCTGTCTAAACTGCAAGAGTTTACAAAGATATTTCATCTGGGCATAGAGCGTAAGCACTTAAATGAACAGTCACCGAATTTCAAGTTTGTCAATCTTAGTTTCATGAAAGACATTTGGGATTATAAAAACAAGTCACCCAACCTCCTGTAAGGTATAGTTCCCGTTTCGTAGGCATTAGGATTGTTGAGACTGAATAGATCAAAGCCAAGGAAATGGGAAGGTGGGCTACCTACGCTGTCTGGGGTGGAAGTCTGCCAAATCTGTCCCCTCCCTCTCCTCCACCGCCCCTCGGGGCTTTGTGGCCCTGCACCGTGCCTGGACCCTCCTCTCCATCCCATACCTTTGCATGGTTTGCTTTCCTACTTCATTCAGAGCTCTGCTGAAATGCCAGCTCCTCACCCAGCTTTAACGCGAATTCTCCTGAGTCGGTTTAGCATTAAGTCCTCATCTTCGGTACCTGACCCCCCTCTACGTCTGATCAAGCCCCCATCCCCCACCCTGGACATCTTATAGCCCTTCTGCTCTCGGCAAGAATCCCGTAAGCCCGCCTAGCAAGAACCGCCGTGGCCTTGATCTCCTCAGTGATGTTCTCTCTGACATCTGTCCTGCTGCTCGGGCCTCAGTCCCCACGTGCCCCATGCTTGGAGCTGAGCCTACCTCGTGCCCGTCCTGCAAAGCCCATTGCGGTAGTGCTTCTTGAATGAAGTCTTTCTTAGCATCTTTAACAAGTGTCGTGAAAAAATTTTCTTTAACGGTTCCTCTCTTCCACCCTTTTCTCTATTTCTAGCTATAAGTGCCCTCTTCCCCCAACCCCTGACACACTCAAGGTGGCAAACCTATGCCTAAGATCCTTAAAAATGTATCCATGTGATACTTGGACCCTCTGCAAGTCTGATCATCTCTTACATATTCAGAATCCTGCCCTCAGGCTATGCATTGCCAATAGAAACAGGATAATTTACAAGGGAGCCTTGCTTTATGACATCTCTCTCTCTCTACTCTCTCTCTCTCTCTCTCTCACACACACACACACACACACACACACACTTTCTTCAGGAGCTATGTTCCCAGAAAAGTGATCATTAATATTATCAGTAATAGGCGAAAATAATTTTAAATGCACTCAAGTGCTGCTGTGTTCAGGGACCTAATAAACAGTGTCTTTCTCAGGGGACTCAGTGAATGGCATCTTCCTTCCCCTGCTCTGCTTATGAACAACTGGACAGAGAAAGGAGTGTGGAGTAGAGGCCGAAATATCATCTTTACTGCCAAGAGACGAGACGGGCAGGCGTGGTTTTAGAGTTTTGGCCGAGCAGCCTTTCTCGTATTGGACCCCGGAATTAGGCAAAGGTGCTCACCCGTCAGAGCTGACCCTGGCCTTCTCGGGCCGGTTTGGGGGATGTCAGTGTGGGTACAGATAGATCTACTCCCGAGAGCAGAGTCGAGGCCCATTCTTCTTTATCAGCTGACCAATCAGCCACCCGCCCCACTTCTGCGGGGCCCAGTGAGTACAGGATAGAAAAGATGCGAAGCATGGGATTTAAAAAAGCGTCTTCCTTCTAAGATCAGGGTCCACTATTTTGAAGAAGACACAAAGTGAATATTTTGGTCCCCTAATCAGTTAGGTGCATAAACCATTCGACTCAGTAGCTTGGCAGACACAGTCCAACTCTGTCAGACTCATTTTCTTCATTCACGAAATGAAAGGATTCGTGATATCTAATGTCCCTTTAATTGCTAATATACTGTGAATACTTCTCCCCGCTGGAAAATGGCATTTTATTGTTAAAACTCTACCTTGAAGACACTATCTAGAAGGAAGAAATGACAAAACAAAACAAAAAAACTAACAAACGAAACAAAAGCGAAGACAGAGGACAAACTGATGGTTGCCTTAGGGGACGGGGGGAGGCTGAGAAAGTAAAGGAGACAATAGTCAATCATATTGCGATAAGTTTGTGAGCGGCAGGATTACTAGACGTAGTGAGACGATCGCATGGTACAGTATATAAATGCTGAGTCACCATACTGTACACCTGAAACTAATATAATATTTATACCCACTATACTTAAATAAAAAGAAAGAAAGCAAAGACGTGTTTTACAGACAAGTGCGTTCGCCCACACTTTCTCTGTTCGTAGAGGTGGGAGGGCTGGACTGGGGACGTCTGTTCATCTCGGGAATTACATCTAAAACAAGGTCATTACCAGGAAAGCACAGCACATATCAGAGCATTGCCCGCTTTCCAGGTTTGGCACGCAAAAGAGGTTGAATAAAATAAGTCCGCGTTTAGTTTCCCATTCCACGGCACTGACAGCTTCTCTTTTATCGACTGCTAAACCTTATCCCAAAGCTAAACCAAGCTGATGGGGTTTTCTGTTGTTACTTTGTTTGAAAGAGAAGATCTGGCTCCTTTTCAAATACTCGAGTTCGGTCCAAGTGCGAACGAGAAATAAAACAATTGAAAGTCAAACAGGAGGGGGAGGAAGGGGAGGGAAATGCATCCGAGGTCTAGAAACTGGGCCGGGCCCTGGATGAAGGACGCCATGCTGGTGGAAGAGGGAGCGTGTACTGTCGTGACCTGACATATTCACTTGCACAGTTGTCGGAGGCTTTCGCGAAAGTCAGGTTTAAATATTTAAGTGACACGGAGCACATCCTGTCAGAAACAGACCTAACAGGACAGCTGCATTTACACGTCTCACGTCTGCAAGAACCCTATCAGGGGCTTTGCACATTCTTAAAATTGTCTGCATAAGGTGGGATTAGTCCCCTCATTCACGGAGGAGATATGAGGGTTAGGAGAGCCTTGTCCATCGTTCGAGGTCACATAACGGATAAGCGATAGACCTAGTCCTTGACCCTAGGTTCGTCTTGCTCAAAAATGTGTGCTCTCAACCTCAAAGCTAAACCATACAAGCAGCAACAGGAAAGAGAGGACCTTACTTCGTTTCGCGCTCTCTGATGCTCGGCGTCCGCTCCATAGCAACGGTTACCATGTGCATCTTGCTTCCCTTTGTGTCTCCTGTGCTCAGCACAGCGCCTAACACATAGTAGGCCCTCGACAAGTTTTTGTCGAACGGTGCATTACGTGTTTACAAAGTCTCTCTCCTTTGCTCGTGCTCTCTCATCCTATGACCAACAATTCAGGAAATAAAGTCGAAAGTAGGGATCGGAAACCATCATGTTACTATGTTTCAGACCCCCTTCCCCCAGCTATTACTATTTGTGACATTTCCCCCACCCCCAAATTGGACCGAAACGTAGATGTGAGAACATTCGGACCTGTAGAGAATTTTTATAAGCATTTATCTGAGTCAAACGGAGGATACGCCTGGAAGCTAGATCTCAACAGAATGAGGAAAATGCTCCCAAGAAATGACAGTTTGCAGTTTTCTTCTCTGCAGTTGAGTAAGGAAGATGATCGGATTGCAGGATGGGTGAAATCATGTGTCCCCCCGAGGGTGGTCACTGTTTAGAAGAAGGGGTCCGAGCAGGGGCCCTAGACGATGCACAAAAAAAAATGCACAACACTGACTTAAGGTAAAGATGAACCTTTTACTACAGACGTTATATGCTTGGGGCGTGGCCACCCACTGTGACCTGCTCAGCTAGGGATTTATGATCGGATCGCCCTGTGAGGTTACTTTCCATTGAATCCCCTGTTATCCACAGAAGTATAACAGAGAAAAGTGAGAACATCATAAATTATTGTTTGACAAATTTAAATGGACACACCAACGTAACTGGCCCTTAGATCTAGATGCGGAAACTCACAGCCTCCCCAGAAGTCCTCTCGTGTCCCTCACGGTCACTAACCCCAGCGAGGATAACCAGTCCCACACTCCAGACTCTTCATAAGGAAGATTAGTTTCGTTGGTTTTTAAACAATTACATGGAAGGAACAGCGCCGTGTGGACCTGTGTCTGACTTCTTTTGCTCGGCGTTGCATTGTGACATTCGCTTGGGCTTTGAGGGCTGTAGCTCAGGACCTGTCATTCTGTCTGCTCGGCAAGCCCCAGACTCACACTTCCCCATGTGGGAGAGGCAGCTTCTCTAACTGACTTTTGGGGCGCTACGAGCCCTCAACTTTGAAAAGCAGCAAGACCCTTCTTAAATATGCTTCTCAGGCCTCATGTGCTGCTAGCACGGAAAACTGAGACGCCTCGGGAATGACGGTCTCGTTTATTGGCCAATAATTCGATGTGCGATCGGTGAAGTCAGGCTCGGAGAACTAGTTCTTCTGATTTTCCAGGCGAGGAGCCAAGGCTTTGAGGCTCCTCGGGAACAGCCACGATGTCTAAGTTCAAGGTATTCCTTAATTTGCAGCATCTCTCCAGCCACCGCGAGAGTTCCTGGCCCACCCAGGCTCCTGAAAGGAGAGCCGGGAGCTTCGTCTAGATGGACCAGCTGGCAACGAGCACGCTGTTGTTTGGGAGACGTCGATATTGTGGTATTTGATGGAAAAAGGCTGTGAACGTTTTTACATCTCAGAGCGCTGAGTTCCCTCCAGCTGCATGGCCTGGTAAACTTTGGGGGGATGGTCTAAGGACTGTGGAGCCCAGAGCCCTGAGTTCTTGTCCTGTTCTTGTCACTAATTTGCTGCGAAAATTTGGGCAAAGTACTTTGTGTCTTGGACATTGGTTTCCTCCTGGGGAAAAAATAAATCAGAATATAAGACTCTGATCTCTGAAGCGTCTGTCTTTTTTTTTTTGGTGGCTGCTGATCCCACTTTTCTGCCTTTCCTTATGCCTCTCCAGCTTCATGGCTGTTAACCCCCATCCATCAAGATTGTCTGCCGTGTCTCTCTTCCACCAAAGCTTTTAGAATGACACGCTTCATACGCATATTGAGACCTGTCGGCCTCTGTGTTTGAGGCTGTGTCACCCTGTGCTGCTGATGTTATTTCGTAAGTCTCCTCCCTTTCCACACATCGACCTCCAAGCATCCCTTCCACCTGTAAGTACAGATCATGATTCACTCTATTCTGTCCTAAAAGACGCTCTACCCTGCTCACCCCTCAAGCCCAGAGGTGGCAGTCGCTCAGCGGTGCAAGATCCTCTGCTGAGATTAGCGTGATCGGTCGGCATGGTGGGCAGCAGCGAAGACAGGGAGTTGAGAAGCCAGACAGGAGGCGAAGCATTGTCACCTGGAGGCCGTGACGCCTCATGGCAGAGACTGAGTTCCCAGGAGACCTTTGGGTAAATCTGAAAGAATCAGTTTTTTTTTTTTCTCAGACCTATTCAATAATCGTGTCGCCCCTTCAAAGACATTTAGCTCCTATGAGATAATCTGTTTTTCTTCCAGATCCTTTGTTTCCCTTGCCGACGTCCAAAAGTTTTCATAGAATTGCGGGGCGCTGAGGGAGCGGGAACAGGGTGAAGCCATGAGACTATTTAACGGTGAGGCTTACAGCTTTGGAAGCTCGTATTTTTGTGTGTTTTGAGTTCTTCTCTTGGCGGTTCTTGTGTAAAATCATTAAACTATGGGGACACTATCCCTACCAATTCCTTGAATTTATTTAGGTCTTTATATTTTATTTATTATTTTATTTTTTGTTAAATTTGTTGGGGTGATATTGGTTAATAAAATTATATAGGTTTCGAGAGTACGATTCGATAATACATCATCTGTATATCGCGTTGTGTGTTCACTCCCAGACTTTATGCTTTATAAAGTGCTTTTATATGTATTCTGTGCTGACAAAAAGAAACTCTTGTATGGCAGAAAGGTAGGCATTGCCATCCCCATTTACAGACACAAACCTTAAATAATATATATATTATATGTTACATATTTAAATCTGCTAAAATGCATGACTAACCTGGCAATATTTCTTTTAAAAAAATTCTTAGAGAAGAAAAAAACAAAACAGGATGAGTAATTGAGTTATTCTATCATTCTTTGTGCCTTAGAGCTTTGGTTTTATGCTTTTTGGATATTTTGGGGGGTTTCGAGGTGAGAATTTTCCAAATTCAGATTCTAAGAGAAGACTCTCTGAATTACCCATGGAAACTCGAACCCCTTTGAAGGGCTGCCCCAGTGGTTCACAAACCTATCAGAAACAACGCCCTCTTTTTTCTATTTTGTAATGTCCCTTTTATTATTCTGAAGTAAAATTCATTGTATAACTTACCTAATTAAAATAAAATCAGTGCCCTAAAACATGGAACGGAAATAAAAATAAATTACAATAAATGAATGCATATTTAACTACATGAATTTTAAATAAAACTACATGGAAATGCGTAAGAAAGTCATCAGAAGCTTCAATTATGTGTCGACTCACTGTAAAAGTGACAGCTATGACTAAATCCGGTATAAACACTTTGTATGCTAACACTAGCCGATGAGGAGCATTTCCATAGGTAATAATTTTCTAAAATAATAACCAACTCCTGGCAAAGTTCTGACATAATAATTAGTAAGAAAGCTGCATCCTTGGAAAAGATCAGGACATTTTTAAGTCATACAAAATAAGTGTATATGTGTAATGCAATTGTATGCTAGGATTAGGTGATTCTAAACACATCTTTTGTTCTATAGGAATGATGAATTTTTGTTGCTACATTGTCCTATGTGTGATTGAGTACCTAATATGCTGGGCTCTGGTCGGTGAGTGCCGATAGCATCTGCCAATCAAAAATGTCTCTGCAAATATCTAAAACAATCTAGCAGTGGAAGAATTCTTTTTGTAAACCTCTGGGCTATATCCTTAGTGACAGAGGGAACCGCAAAAAAAGAGCTAAAGGCAAAAATTTGTCTGACTTGTTCTTGGTGGAAGGAATATAACTGTCTCTTGAGAAATCTTAGCGATAATCTGTTCCTCACATTCATTTGGGACTTTGATTTATACTCTGCATGGTACAAAAAACTAAGAAAGTGGTTTAATTTAATATGGTCTCAGGTTGGTGGAGATCCCATGCTTATGGAAAAAATGAAATATAATATATATTGACGGAGGGGACATTGCAAGATGAGTAAAATGTGAGATTATTCAATAAATTAGATCACTCTTTGAATCAAGTGATTGGAATGTAAATCCAACCTTCTGTCTCCATGGTTTTTGCTACTGTACACAGTCATTTCACTGGTGCTTACAAAACGAGATTTAAATACCATCATACGGGCAAATACCTGGACAGATACCTTGGCAGTGTGCAAAGTGGGCAGTGAGAGCTGGCTGCCCGGAGGTAGGCAGGCGATAAGGGGGTGAGCTGTCTATAGAAAATAACAAAACAATAGTAAAATTGACTGAATGTTGGTCTATCTCATTATCGCTGAATGCAGGGAATTCTAAAACATGTTAGTGATAAAATGTCAGTGACTTCCTTGAAAAATTTTTTTTTTCTAAGTTCTAAACAATTGTAGCAGTTACTGTTTTACTCCTATAATGTACACGGAAGCTTCCGATTAGCTCATCTTTCTTGTTTATGTATTTATGAACAGTATATATTTGTTTATAGCCGCTGTATTGTATTTCAAAGTAACATGGAGATTACTTTCGAGAACTCTGCATTAGAGAGTCAGTGTCCCACCGGATCACTGGCCATCTTCTTCCTCCGTCTCATCCACTTCTAAAGTCCCATAGTTTAAAAAGAATAGACCAAGATCATGTTCAGATCTTTCAAGTATTCATCTGCGAGGAGGAACGGCTGGACCATGTGCGTTTTCAACCTTCTTTCCTCCAACCTTGGAATTTTAATTTCTGCCCTTGGAGGGCCTCACAATTTCCCTTCTCTAGCCCAACAGGGTTTACAGATCGTCCCAGGCCACAAGAGTCTTCTACATATCTTAAGAGAGCAGAAGCTTGTCCTGAGGGCGTTGGTTATTGAGCAGGACAGAGGTTAGGACAGAGGATAAGACAGACGGAGGGGCGGGTTCCTTTATGTCAGTAAGGAAATCTGACCCGCGGCCCTAAGGGCCTCCCATGGTGACTCACAGTGGCCTAGCATGAGATTTGTTTATTCTTGGGCTCATTTTATCACTCTAGCCCTGGGGTTATTTAAACTCCTAAAAGCTGGTAGGTAGTAATGGTTTGGGGTGCCAGGAAAAGTAATTGGATCAATACACTTATATCTCGTATTACTGCCAAGTCAGTCTGTGGCGTGTGGGATTTTTATGTTATTCTGAGTGTGGCCTAACACAACCAGCTGCTTCTGTGACTTTATTACCCCCCCAACACACACACACATCAGACACTTATATTCGGCCCCACTCTCCTCTGCCCACACCCCCAGCCGCACCCCATAAAGACCCTGCACAGTGTCGCCCGTGCACACTCCTTCCCTAGCTACTTGCTTCTGCTTTCAGCCTCTCACGTCTTCCCAGGCGTCTGGCTGCAATTAAACAGAACAGAACTCAAATCGTTCTAATCACGACAAAACTTTATCAACTGCGATTCCACTGGGAACTGATTGCGGGGCTTCTCTGTGGCCTTCCACGGAAAAGGATGCCAAGAAGACATCAGATGCCACCTTGAACCAGCTCAAGAGAGAAGAAAAATTGATGGACTTCAGTCAATACATTCTCTACTGTCAACAGCCTACAGTCAGTTAGACCCAGAACAGACTTTCGTGGTGTGGAGAGCGTTGGCCTTGGCGTTTGATGACCGAGGCTCAGAGTCCAGCTGTGCCACTTACATTCTGTGCCATGCTGGCACATCTAACATGGGAGCCGTCAACTGCTTACGATTAAAATTCTTTGAGAATCTTCTAAAATTCATAATTTAAAATGGCTTCCCCTCAGTTAATCGCCGTCTCTGAAGACGTGCTCATAGCACATAAAATATCTCTTGCAGACTGTCTTTGCTAAGGTCATCTCCTCCCCAGTGTTTGGTTTACGTGTTGACTTTCAGCAATGACTAAGGCCATGAGTGTTTAAAGCAATTATTCCCTTGAAATATACTTTTTTTTTTTCCTGTCGGATAATCTGTCAATTTAATAATATTTTATGAATTTCAAAACCAAATGTAGTTAGACTTTCATAGGTGGCAGCAAGCGTTGGGAATCCAGCTTTGATGTTTTGGGTGCAAATTTTCCTTGACCTGGGTTCTGACAAATATACTGATATAGACTTACTGTCCTGTTTCCCCTCAGTGACAATTTCTATGAGAAGGTACTGCTTTGACCTTTGCAGCCCATTCGGTCAACTTCTCAGAATCTCCCAAGTGACTTTACTAGGTTATCAGTTATTCTAGGAGATCTTTGCCCCTGAAACTTAATGGGCAAACAAAGATTCTTTCTGATGACATTTTCTTTACTTTCATTAGAGACAAATCCTCTATTCATTCTAAATGTTTGGAAAGACTTTAAAAAGAAAAAAAGAAAAAAATATATACAACTTCCTAAATGCGACACCCAAAGATTAAAGAACTACTATTTGTTTTTTGCTGTATATACTTCCAAAATTTTCTAGGCCATCGTATGCATTTTATTAAAATTTAATAGAATTTTATGGCTTTTATTATTACAAAAGTAATATGAGATTATTGCAGAAAAATACGTACAAGTGAAAAGTATCCACAATCTGATACCCAGAAATAAGGGCCATGTAATTTTTGCTGTATATCTTTCCAAACTTTCCCTATGGTTATAGATACCTTTTATTAGATTTTAAATAACTTTTACTACTCTTTCTCAGGACAAACGAAATACGAATTCATTGTAAAAATTAGGAAAGAGACAGGAAGAAGACTAAAAGTTTCCCATAATGTTACTACACAATGATAAGCACTGAAATATTGATGCATATTTTTCTAGGGCTTATTTAGAGCCTCTTTTAACGCCTGCGTATGAATTTTTTTATGTTACAAAAACAGGACGACACCAATCATACTGATTTGCAATTTCTTTTCTTTTCTTTTTTTTTTTTACTCAATGATATTGAGTGACTGTATTCCTGTGTCATTAAATACTTTCCTACAACATAAATATTAATGACTCGTGGCATCGTGTTGAATTACTAGACCCTGAATTATTGAACCAGTTTCCTGACTGGGGGATGTTTAGAACGTTTCTAGTTTCTCACTAGAAACGATGCTACGGTGAATATTGTTCGACTATTTTTTTCACGTGTATCTTTTAGCCTTTCCTGAGGATAAAGCCCTGACGGCAAGCGCGTCACATGTGTAACTCTGTCGAGTCTAAGGTGTGAGTCCTATCTTTTGTGGTGGGTGAAAATAAGGCACAGGCGGGTTAAGGAATCTGCAGGAAAGAGGAAGAGCCATGATTAGAACCCAAGATTATGTTCCTAGGATGTTCCTGCCTGAAGTCAGTTCGATATCTACCTTCTTAATAAAGTGATTAATAAAGGATTTCAGGATGCTAGATGGATATTTAGGGTCAGAAGGGTACCCCTGGACCTCTTGATTCCATTGGTCACTCTGCCCGGAGCCCTTTGGCCTGTTTTATGCCCAGGGAGACCACGTTTCTGAAGAATCTGGAAAAGGCCCCACTGCGTGCACCAGGAGGTGTTCTGCGGAGTGCAGGTCACGCACACACACGTGTATGGTGTGCGTGGGTGTGTGTGCACTCGGGGGCGGTGACTGTCTACCAGGAATACAGCCCTGTCAGAAGGGGCCAGAGAAGAGTGAATAATAACCAGGGGCCTTAGAGAACACAGCCTCGGGGGCGGAGCCTACAATCTCGCCATTTAAAGGGCTTTTAAAAAGCGATTTACAAACATTTCCTATCTTCTTGGGATACGAGTTGTATGGTATTAACTCATTCACACCTCACAAGGTGGTGTTTATGCTCTTACTGGTAAGGAAACTGAGGCACGGTTAAGTAACTTTCCTGCAGAATTCCAGCCAGTGAGTGGTGGAGCCTGGTTCAAACACACGCAAACTGGCTGACAGCCTGTCCTCTTAGCCATTATCATTATGCCATTAATTATGCAAGGACACATTCTCCGATGCAGCAAGGAAGAGTCTTTCTGTGCCTGAAGAGGGGCCGGAGGTCGTGGGTGAAGACATCTGAAGTGCGTATGTCGATGGCACCCGTGGCACCTTAGCATCGGAAGAAGCTCTTGTCTTTTGAAGCACCTTGGAGGAGCTTCATGGGGACAGAAGATGTCGAGTGTTGGGTGTTCAGGGCCAGAAGCAGCTTTGCCAATGCCAGAGACTCTGTCAAAGGCCAAACTACCCCCGGAAGGAGGCGTCACTGCAGGACACGTCAGCGAGGAAGTGGCTTGGCGCGTCCCGAGCCTGCTCTGCTATCTGCAATTTGTCCCCTGTCCTGTGCCATCGTGCAGAGTCACACTCAGCCCAGGAAACTAAAACCACACCGGTTTTATCGCTTGGGCTGCAGGCAGATGCGTTTCCCCAGCCCACGCTGGCTTTGCTTGTTCAACTCGTTAAATGTTATTGTTGTTGTATTCCTTTCAATGTTTCACTGGGAGAGTCAAGATAGTTATAATACTTTTTATTTGGAAATAATTTCAGACTTATGGAGAACTGCAAGAAGCAGAATAGTAAAAGCAACAACAAAACCAAAACAAACTCCATATACTTTTTACCCAGATTCTCTCGTTGTTAACATTTTACCCCGTTTACGCTCTCTCTGTGGACAGATAGTGTTTCTGGCCCTTGTGTGCCCTGGGCACTGTTGCCTCTATCTTTGGCGTGGTTCTCTCTCCAGCCAAGAGTGGCTTCTCTACATTCTCGTGCTGATCAGTATTCAGCTCTGGGAACACCCTCTGCAGATTTCTGGGGTTCTGTCTGCCCTGAGATCGCTCCTGCCTTGTGTTCTGTGCTCCTAATGAGAGCTCTGTTGACGGCCCTGAATCTTCGATCCAGGAGACTGGTGGGCGCTGCCTGGGTTCCCCCTGCCTGTGCCGCTTCTGGAAACTTTCTCCAGACGGTCCGTGAGCGTCACAGAGCGTGTCCCCTTCGTTGTCCATCTCAGTCACTTCTGTCCTTCACTGTCTGACATCCAATATTTTCGGTGCCATTGTTTAATATATCATTTTCTGCCTTTTACCCGTTTTGGCCTGGGGGATGAATCTACTCACCGCTACTCCGTCTTCCCTGGAAGCTCAGGTTAAATTTCGTTTTAAAGGTTTCCTAGGTGTGTCGTATTTGTGATCGGGCATAGGGACAACATGTCTACAAAATCAAATGTAATGAACTGATAAATCAATGCTGATGTGGACTGAGCTACGAGGAAGAGGAACTTTGTCAGGGATTGCTTATTCTCGAGGTGAGGGGGCCATCGCTTTGGAATTGTTCGAGAAAGCGGACGCGGAGGGAGACTTCCTGAGCTCTGATCAACCCAATATCAGTGTACAGTTGTTTTGTACAACTTACTCTTGTTTTACACGGTAATATTATTTGCAGGTGGGGAAGTGAGTCCTGACTATGGCAGATAATAAACCAGAGATTGAATCCATTTTTCTAGTTTATATTAAAAAAAAAAAAAAGGGAGAGATTGCACGATGATTCTCAGCTATGTGATCTCCACTTGCTTTCTTCCCCTTCCTCGGGGTTCATAGGTAGTGGGCGGTGTCCATTAACATATATTTGTCATGTGAATCGAATGAATGAACGTGGAGAAGAAGCTGGGGAGGGATGAGGAGGATTCGAAATAACCCAGCATGCACTGGACTTTTTTTCTCTCCAATGCCTCCAATACATGTCACCAATCCAGAAGCCTGGTCTATTGAATTGTTGCACAATACAGAAATGCATGAGCTTGTGGGGACATAATTTTCCTCACACACGAGGCCACCTGGGGATACTCAATGTGGCCTCGCATTGCCCTGAGGCTGGGCCTGTCCCAGGCATGGTGAAGCCAGCTCTCCTCTGTTATTGGAAGTGCTGGAAATAGCACCCATGGTTCTTGGACCTGAACCCATCGGTCTCTCTCCACTGGATCAGGTTTCCTGGTGCCGACCTAATACCTCCAATAAGCTCGAATCCTACTTTCAAATTCACACTCTTCATATTTCCCCAAAAAGTTTCCTGTAGAAAAATGTGACAAATTTTACTCTTGTCGTCCTTACTAAAAATGTCCCTTTGTAGATAACAATCACATTTCCTATTCAGTTTTCAGCTGCCTTGCCCAAGAGGATATACAAAGTCCTAGCTATAAAACCTACCCTGGCCTGTACATAAGGAGACATTTAATAAGTGTTTAATGGTGATCATGATTTACATTTTGGACCAAGAAGGAAAGTTACTGTCGAAAGAGATGAGCAGTTTACTGAAATGTTAAACAAATATTGGTTTCTTAAAATAACCAATTTCAAAATCCAGCTTTCCTTATGTTTTTTAAGTTCAAACCACAAACGGTTATTCTATTTTGAATCTAATAAAAATCTGAGAATTAAAAAATGAATAATAAATAAAAAAAGAGAGAAGAGAAAGCGATGAGCAGTGCCCGACGAGCTCAGACATACAATGGTTTGGCAGCCGGGTCGGGAAGGGGAGGTGTGCTTGGGCACCAGGAGTCTCAAGGGGAAACCAAACACGTTCTTCTTTGCACTTGACCGCTGATGCCTCAGGACGCATGGATGCAATAACTTCGCCACTTTGTATCGGAGAAACAAAAGTTCTTTTAGGTAAGTATTTTCTTTTATGTCAATACCCCAAATCACCTGTGATACAGACTTAGTAGCTGGAATTCTTGTGTATGAAAAATCAGGTTGTTTACATAACGGTGGATAAAAAAACACCAACCTAACCTCACGACTAAAACTTGTCACAGTGTTGAATTTTCCAGAAAAGTCATGTAAAGCTGTCGTTCATCCATTTATTCAGAGAGTCAGTCTGTTAATAAATTGCTCTGTAGTTCACGCTTTGGACGGCATGTAAAGACGTGGACACAAAGGTCCGTGGACTTGAGTTTGTAAACAGCAGAGATCAAGGGGAAACTGTACTTTGGGATTCGAAAAGACGGTGATTAAGGAGTAATATCATACTGATTATAAACCAAGATTAAATAGTTTAATTCAGCTTCAATTCAGGCATTCCGATGGTGCTGTCGCTTCGTCCACAGATGTGCGTAAGTTCACCCATGTTTAACCCATCGCTTTGTCGCACGCTGCTTGAAGGCATCATCAGCATGAGTCTGGTGCAGAGCCTGACGCACGAGGTGCCTTCTGCACTCCAGGTGCTCAGGTATTTCATGGCTCCTGATGACATGAAATGGCAATCCCCCCTTTTACCTCCCTTCTTCCCCACCTGTCTTCCTTCTTTATCCTATTTTCATGAAGAACCTACTTGCTAGAAGGCACAATATTTGGTGACAGGGATTCAGAGAAAAGCAAGGAGGGTCCCCTGCCCTGGATAGGTTCGTGATTGGTTCCAGAAAACGACAAGCAACGAGATAATGGCAATAAAAGGGAGTAGGTCTGACATGTGAATTGAATGTTTCGAGAGGTCAAGAGGAAAAGCTATTTGTTTAAGGAAAAGAGAGTGGGATTTTCTGATTTGCACGAGCATCGGTTGGTCCTCGGCTAAGAACCGAGATGTCGAGGCCCCTCTCACTGTGACGAGGCATGGAAGAGAGAACGCTGTACGATTAAATATCTACTTTTTAAAGTAGTTTCACTGAGATATAATTTACATATCATACGATTCACTCATTTACAGTGTACGATGAATGGTTTTTAGTTTTTCCACAAATATGTACAATTGTCACCACCAAAAATTTTAGAACATTTTCATCACCTCAAAAAGCAACCTCGTACCCGTTGGCTGTCACTTCCCTGACGCCCACGTCTTCCCCTTCATGGCGCTAAGCAACTGTCACTCTACTTCCGGTCTCCACAGACCTCCCTGCTCTGGACATTTCGTGTGAATGGAATCATACGAAACAGGCTGTTTCATAACTGAGCATAATCCATGTTATAGCAGGTAATGCCACTTCGTTCCTTTATATGACCAAATATAATAGTCTCTGTATGATAAACCACGTTTCATTTCACCGGGCATTAGTCGATGGACCTCTGGGTTGTTTCTATATAAGTCTACTTTTGATCATGACCCTTGAGAGGAGGAATCAACCAAGAAATAAAGCCAGCCTCGTCGTGGCCTTGCAGTATCAAAACTCCAGCCTTTGGTGCTGCCAAGCCTCCCAATCCAGGTCATGCCCCGTGGTTTGCTTGCTCATTTCTCCAGCGTTGGTGAGACTTTAGACTTATTCACTTGTCCACCCCCTCTGTTTATCAACAGAGTTGAGGAGATGGCTTGGGCTCAATGAATATTTATTACATAAATAAAAGTTTGAATAAACAAGTGAATAAATAAATACTGTCAGTGGATATAATGAACATGAATGACTGTCACTGGACTTTGGATTCTGGAACGTGAATGGAAGTGTATGCCTATAGACATACTTACGGTAGTTCATTCTCGAAGCATAACGAAATCCAAAACTCATATGAAACAGCATAACAGAAAAGGCCAGAAAAAATACTGAAATGTGGCATTCCACTTTCGGCAAACTTCAGATACACAGACTCTCCATCATTTGGGGAATGAGAGAGAGATAATGGTCCAATCTCAGCCAAACAGCGCTACTAGACACACGAACAACCGAACTCGACGTGCGTTCCAATGTCCCTTGCGATTGCACTTAAGACCGCATCAATTAAGGGAACTTATCTCTTTGAATCCTGGAGCTCTTGAAAACTGCATAAAATTCAAGCTGGCATTTTCTCCCTTCCCTGATAAGGAAGAAGCATGATCCCATCACACTGATTGCATATTTATTTAGCTCTCAAAGCAGCTGCATAAACATTACAAGCAATATAGCCAAACAGGAAAAAAAATGCATAGAGGCTAAAATCACAGGACACGTTTCTGAAATAGAGCATGCTAGGGGAGGTTGATTTTAATTGAGAGATGATTCAGAAATACGGATCCAGCAGATAGCAAGAGATGATTATAAAACTTCCCCCGCTCCCGCTCAAAAAAAAAAAAAAGTCTTATAAGTCATAGTTTTTGTTCATAGAGCAACTTTAAATGGAGTTTTCTGGTGACAGCATTTCTGCAACCAACAGGACAGACAAATGTCCCCAAAGCCAGGCCACCCAGGACAGCACTTCTGGGGTGAGACACTTCTGGGAGGCAGACAGGCAACTAACTGTCTGTTAAACATCCCTCAGGAAGAGGTCAGATTTTTGCTACCACCTTCCTACCCTTTAGAAAACTTATGAAATGCCCGGATGATCTTCAATATAACCTTGCATAACTTCCTGGCGATGGCAGGTCACAAACATTGTCCAAGGTTGTCCCTTTGCCTTAGCAGTTGATAAGAGCTGGTGCTATCTGGTCATTTTATCAACATTCAAATGCTGGCTCACCTTCGACTAATTTGCATGACCTTGAATAGGCTATTTACCTCTCTGTGGCTTGTTTCTTCCTCTATAAAACGAGGGAAATGACTGTAACTATGTGACAGGGTCAATGTGAGAGTTAAACGCAATAATGCATGTAAAGCACATCAGGAGCATAAACATCGCCCAATAAACAACAGCCTCCCTCGTTACCGCGTTTGCGTGTTGCTGCAGCAAATGTTGCTCTTCTGAGTTTGTCCCGAGCTGTGCCTGGACTAGGGGTGCTCCCAGACAGAAAACCTGTCCCCAGGCTGCACTCTGTCTCTGTTAAGGCCGCCCAGAGGTGTCCCCCAGTTACAGGCAGTGCTATCGAAAAGCTCCCCCTCCAAGCAGAGAAAATGCATTATCACAGAGACACAAATGGTAGTTGAGCCAGCAGACAAATACAAGAGCCTGCCTTAGGATGCCCTTGCTGTGGCTAAAATGATACATGTATAGTAGGAAAACCAATGGACAATCATGGTGCTATAAATATCCAGTGTGGCATTTCAACTGCCTTTTGGATTAAGTGGGCTTTTGTAAGCTAGTCCGCAAAGCTGCACGATATTATCATTCTTCTGTCTTCTGGGTAAGAACCGATTTGTAACCGGAGTGTGCTTTGTTTATGCCTGGGGGACTTAATGCGGCAAGGCGGGTGGGTTAAAGAGAGTATCTCCATTTTACAGGGAAGAGAGTTGAGGCCCAGAGAGGCTGTCAGTCACTCTGACGAGGCTTTACAGAGGCCATGTCCAAACAAGCTCACTAAGACCCTGGCCTGAGATAAAGAGCAACTAATGGCTGCCGGCGAACCGGTCTTCACTGTTCTTCTGGAATGGCCCGCCCATCCCACCTCTCCGTGGAGGGATGTGGCTGTCGCCCTCCAGAATGCAGTCTAACGACTGCAAAGGCAAACGGAAGGAGAACCTTGGCTGGGTTACTGGGGGGAGGAATTTTCTTCCTTGCGCTCCTTTACTTTTTCCAAATTTTCGGCAGCAAACATCTTCTAGGATACAGTAAACATATATTTTTTTTCGGTTGTTCAAAATTCAACCATGTCCTGAAGCCCTTCTCAACTAACCCCATTCGTCGCTAACCATTCCATTCTCTCAGCACTCACGGATGTGGCTCTTGATAATGTGCACCGGACCCTTTCTTTTCTGTTTCTGTTCCTTTCCTTTGTCCTTCCTTCCCTCCTTCTCCCTTTCCCTCCCTTTCTCTTTCTTTTTTTTCTCCTTTAAGTTTATATTATGTAACAGCTTCTGTGCCAAGAGATTTAAATTTACACAAGTGGTAATGAAAACCTCTTAGGTGTTAAAAATTCAAACGATACCAACGGTCATACGGCGAAAATTAAAATATTCTTTCATAGTGTTTTCCTCTCTCTCCAAATTCTGTTAAATTTGGTACCAATTTTAAATCTTCCCCGTGTAGGTACATATTATATAAGACTATGCATTTGTATGTATGTATATTGTTTTTTTAAAACAAATTAACCCGAAAAGTATTTCCTTCCTGCAAAGCAATTGCTTATGACCCCCTTAAGATATTAGTTTTTAACTCTGAGTCAAGGGCCTTCAGGTAAGAGGGGCCAGCTAGAAGGGCCATGTCTAAGAGTGTCCTTGTCTGAAAGTCATGGGCCATCGTGACCTTCCCACAACCTCGGCCCCAGTCCAGGCCTCACCATGTGGCCATACGTACAGTTTCAGC
Organism: Pteropus medius; assembly: GCF_902729225.1. Lineage (NCBI taxonomy): Eukaryota > Metazoa > Chordata > Mammalia > Chiroptera > Pteropodidae > Pteropus > Pteropus medius. The sequence goes on along the minus strand of NW_024349796.1, from coordinate 15,307,020 downwards.
ATAAATGGGCCGTCGGCTCTTGAACCTACTGATGACAGGTGCAAGTGTCGTGTATATAACATGTGCTCTCTAAAAATAGGATCAAGGAAGAAAGGGTCTCATGTGCAGCCCTGTGGGTGGATTGTGATGAAATATTCACCCCATTCATACTCCGTGAAAATGCCGCCATTTAAACGTAGCATCATCTGTGTCCAGATGACAATTGTATTGAGCACTTTAAGAAATCAGCTAGGCAGTTGGATCAACATGGTCAATTGAGCGTCTCTTAAAGAGCCTGAATCACGAGACAGCCAAAGAAAAATGGTGAGAGGACTGAGCGTGTCTTGCAGGATGAGACCTGGTTCTTAGAATTTTTCCGGGGCGAGTTTTGCCCGCGAGTCTCTCTTCTCCTACCAGTCTTGTGTTAGTTTTGACTTTTCTATCATTTGTCAGACTTCAGCAAAGATAAGGAATTCTCGCCTATCATTCTGAGAGTTCAGATGAAAGAAAACACTCAACCCCTGCTTCCTGCATCCCATTCGTATGACCCAATAGAAGAAAAGAATGCTTCTCTAAGAGTCGATTTGGAGGAATGGATTCTCAAACCAGAACCACTAAAGCAGAAGACATATTTCCCACCCAGGCTGATGTGAGCACCTCGCTTTCATGTGCTCAAGAACAAGATGAGTGCAGAGGACCCATTAAATGAAGATGTTCACCCAGCATTTAGCTGAGCACCTGCTGTTAGCTCCGTCACATTGAGCGGGGTGAGAAGGGTCCACTACGTCCTCAACAGAGAGTGACATGCAGGTGTTATGTAATGGGATTAGACAGGTGGTGTCTTTCTGTGGTCACACTCCAAAACTTCTCCCTGCTTTGATAACCCAAGTCAGAACTGACATGATATTATGACGAGCAGCATTATTTTCATTAAATAAAGGCATAGAAAAGAGTAGCACTTGGTCAGAATGACAGTTTGATACTTGGTTATCAATTGAATATTATAAAGGATGAAATATCAATATTAAGGGAAAAGTTCATTCCGATCATTTCAAATACCTTGGGTGTGCATATGTGCCTTAGTCTTAAAGAAGAGTAGTTAGTTGCTCCCTGTGAAAGGTGTTTATCTACTGATTTGTTTGGAGGAGAAAGCTTTCTAGCTAGTTGAGAAGAAACTGCTTATATTAGATTGGAAGAAGCTGGACTAGTGGGAAGAGTCAGATTTTAGGCATGAGCCACACTACCAATTAGCTACGAAAACGTCTCAGTAATGCAGATCCAGTTCTAGACCCTCTCGTCTGAATTCTACCATTTTTGTTATATTCTATACTGCCTTGCAATTTTTCCTGGTTGTTCCATAGGTTTATGTCTTGTCTCCCCAGGTGATTTCTGAGGTCCGAAAAGGCCGGCACGACGCCTGCCTGCATTTTGATGATCTCCCGTTTGAGTCTTTGATACATTCTCTTAGGCTGACAAGCACGTGTGATGTGTGAGCATGAGCGCGCATCCCTCCCTGCCCTGCGCAGGACACCTGTCCGGCTCCCCCGGGGCTGCTCGTGTCCCGGGTGCCAGGACGCATTTGCCGATGCGAGAGCAAACCCCGAGGATCTGCGGTCGCCCTGTCCGGCCTGCAGCCTGCGCTGCCAGACTTTCCAAGTCACCGTCCAAGTCACAGGCAGTCCCCCGAGGACGGGATATCCCCCGGCTGGAGGCACAGGGACCTGGGCCTACACTCCTGGCTGCCGCGGTCACTACTCAGCCATCCGTAGGGGCGCGGGTGCCTGGGCCATCTGCGACTTTGGACCAAAACATCTGTGTCATGTGGCCAGCCTCCCTCAAGTGACCTCTCCATGGGGGCAGGCCGGGTCACGGGTGAACTGGAACTATTTCTGAGAAGGCCGTTGGCAGAAAGGCTGCTCGTCCACTGCCCAAGTACCCTGCTTTCTCCATCGTCCGCGCCAAGACCTTGTAGAGCAGTTGAAATAGGAGTGAAGACGAGAGGACAGCCAGAGGGACAGAGAGTGGTGAACTGGCACGCGGAGGGGGAGGGAGCCAGGGGCTGTTTCTTCTGGTCCTGACTTGGACTCTGAGTGTCTGCAGAGACCTCCTTTTGGGGGCGCCAGCCTCCCCTGTGTTGGTGACATGGACTAGCTTAATTGCTTTCACCTTGCTCCCTGAAAAGTGTGGGAAACAGCTATACTAAATACTAAACGCACGCAGACGCTTCTTACATTTATAAAATGACTAGAATTCCTTCAATACACAAGGGGCCCTCAGCTGTTGGGTTGTTTCTCTTCAGTGTTGGCGTGGAGCGTTTATACATTATCCACTCCATCCATGCGGTTGTTAAAATCTTCTGAATTACATTTCTGCTTCTTGACTTGTATCGAAATAACAATCCTGAGAGAAAGAGATTCTTCTTGTTATAGAAACTGAGGGAAAAAAAGGTAAAGTGACTCACCCAGAGTCACAGAGAAAGTTCAAGACAGAGACAGGACCTGACCCCAGCAGAGAAATCAGTGTTATTTCCTTTAAGCCTTTTGTGTTTTTTGAAGGCAAGAATCCATCCATCTTAATTTCAGATGGTCATTAGTCACTTCTCGGGATGACCGCAGATCTGAGCACTAGGAAGACCACACAAGGCTTGTTCCCTGAGTGGCTGAGTGAGTCCTGTGACTAGTTCTAGAAAGGCCGAAGCCTGCCAGAGCCAGTGCGTAATTGACTGAATCCTCTCTCTGCCAGCTGCACAAGCCAGATGCTTCGGATTCTAAAGGACCTCCCCTGCCCTGAGACGGACAAGCAAGAAACACACCATTGTGACTCTGAGCTACTGAGATATTGTAGTTGTTAGTTCCCGTGATATGACCTAACTTATCCTGACTCATGCAGGCTCATGGAAATGAATTTAAAAGGCTCAGAGCATAATAGCATTAGAATTTTTCATTGGAAAGAATCTAAGAGATAATTTTACATGAAGGAAGTTGAGGGCCAGGTCCCCAAACCGTCGCCTCCACTGGGAATTCCATTTTCAAATCCCGTAGAGGGCGTTCAGTCCCACTAGACTCTGAAGCATGGCTCTGTTTAAGATGAAATCGAGTGGTCTTTGAGTTACCCACTGGGATATCTACTAAGATACCTCTAATAATGAGAAATTTGTCATACTCCCCAAACATTTTATTTCATGGGTTTTTTTGGTTCGTGTTTTGCTTTTAGCAATCGATGGTAAAAAGCTTCGTTAAGCTCAGTCAACATTTTCCTGTAATACATATTCGGTTGCCACTGTTCTTTTTTTCCAAAGCCACAGAGAACATATGTCATCTCTTTTTATGTAATCCTCCTGAATAATTTAAACGGCACGGATACTCTTAAATTACTTCCCCTTGTTGAATGCTCCCCAGCCTCGTCAGTCCTTCCCTGCGTTGGATTATTTGGAAGTCCTTTATCATACTGACTCCTTCATCAGGGCAGGTACGGTCGGTAAATAGACTATGACAAATATGGCATCCAGAAGTACACATAGTACCACTGCAGAATATAACGATTCTCTTATGTTCTCAGGGTTCTAGCTCCATGAAACCTATATTTAAATCCATCAGTTCTAGATCCTGATTCTTTTATGACAGCGTTAGCCACATCCTTTTGCTCGATGCTATTCCCCCGCTGCGATTGCCCGCTCTCTAGGAAATCATCGACGTCATCGATACGTAGTGTCGAACGGGACACGGCGCAGACGGAATCCTTAGAAACACGGACGAAGACATCAGACTGGCGGAACAAGTTCTTCGTGTTCAGTCACCAACGTTTGCATGTTCTCGCAGAGGGGTTATCGGAGCTTTGCCCTGTTCTGTCCAGTACACAATGTCACGTGAGAGAATCTATGAATTATTTGTTACAGTACAGAACACAGATACTGTGCCAGCATTGGTCCGGCATGTGTCCCTTTCTTGAAGAAAACAGGCGATGAGTTGACAGTATTGTAAATATATACCCCCCGAGTATCCCGAGATGAAATCTGTTACAACCAACAGACATAAACACGCCGAGAATAACTAGTCTTTTCTTACAGTGTTTTTTTTTTTCGCTTATTCTAGTGAGTATTTGCTTTATACTTTATACAAGAATACTTTATAGTGAGTATTCTTGTCTGCAACAGCATCCTCCTATCAGAGAAGACGGGTATGAATGAGGAGTCTATAATCTGGGGAACTCAAGCACCTAGCGTTCCCCCTTTTTAGGGGGTCCATGAATTTGCATTCGGTTTTTATTTTGAGTATTTACTACGCTCTGCTTCTCTTCTGTCTTCGTCCCTTCGCCACTAACATCTCTTCATTTCCACTCATTTCCTCCTCCACCCTTCCTCCATCCTGGGTCTCCAGCTTAATAAGATTGTCTAAAGGGTCTGTGACCCTCTCCACAGGAATGGAAAAGAGAAACGCTCTCTTCTCTTTATCCTCGGGCTTAGCTGACTTTTGTGTGTAATGAGATAGTCAACAGATTTTGGTCGAGTGAGTAAAAATGAAGACTTTAGCATCGTTCCGTCTTTGCCAAGAAAAGGAGCGACAGTTTTCTCATTTTTATTCATATTCTAAATGTCTCTTTAAAAAAGAGTCCCTTTCCCCACTCTGAGCCCTTTTTAAGCTTTCGTTTTTCTGACACCATGCCTGCATGCGTGTTGTCTCTTTTTCACAAACTCTGTTTTATTCATCTTTGTTCATATGCGTTCACGTTGATTTCTCTAATTAAATCACTTTCCCTGCCCCCATGGGATGAACTCTGTGCATAGTTAAGAACCCATTGGTGGCCCCTGACAGTGTGCCACTCAGATACCCCCGACAGAGGACCAGTGGCAAAGAGCATACTTGTGACAACTTCCTGGCCACTGTGTCTTCAGGCCCATCGGTGTTCCTGCAGTGGCCTGGCTTTCCTCAGGGTGCTCCCGGCTGATGCCCCGAATCGTGCAGCTCTGTTATCCTGCTATTTTTTCCTTGGGAAACGGCGGGCTCTGGGACCAGGCCGTGCGGGTCCAGGGCTGGACTTGCTTCACGGGCAATTTCTGCTCGGCCACTGGCCACTGACTTGGCAGGGATCGACTCAAAGGCATCCTACTCTGGCATCTTCGTGTAATCTCGCTCGATAACTCTCTTCCTTAAGAGAAATTCGCCCCTCACTGATTTTTCACTGCGAGGGGATGGGAGAAGGAAGGTCGGAGGCTCTGGACCTGGACCGTCAAGCGATTCCTCACTTTTGTGTCTTTGGCTTTCCAAGATTTCGGTGGGGAAGAGAGGGTAGACCCAAGCCAAGGGCTCTTTCCATTGTCTTTTCTTTTGCCCTGGGGTGATACACTTTTTCTATTCAGTTTTCATCAACAAACTACGAAAAATGATACTTGAGATGAGGACATAGACCAGGATGTCTGTTCTATCTCCAGCCCATGTCTGCTTAGGGAAAAATGCTTCAACTTCAATGGATATTTTGATAAACATCAGCAACTCAGGATTCTTGTGTTCAAATATAGAAAGCTGTTTTGAAATTTCCTTGGATGAGAAGCCAGCTTCTGACATTGCCCGAGGTGGGGCCAATCAGCAGCCTGCCCAGCTCCGGTGCTGGCCAATAAACACAGGATGCTCACTTCTTTGAGAGTCAGTCTCCGATTGAAATGTGAGTAGAATGAAAAAGGTAAAAAGGCAGAAGAAAACAAAACCCAAGCCACTGGCATTTGAAAAGGCAGGCACTTTGATTTCTCCCTCTGACCTTGAGAGCGCTGACGGATAACGTGGAAATAATCAGAGTGCAAGATGCAAAGCGGTCATAAAACATAAGAGCCAACACTCGGGGAAGTGTGAGCCCCAGAAGACAAACCGTTGTAGTACTCGTTGCTGCGTTTGGTGGTCGTCATGCCATCGAAGGTGAAAAGGCTCCGAAGTGCAGGCGATTATTATCAATTTCTCTAATTACAAAACCAGAGTCTATTCCACAGTCTGTGAAATTCTGTAATAAGTAAGCACGATGGGGGAGGCTCTGTCATCTAAGAAATCCTTTCAAAGCTCCTGGAATCAGTCCCTTTGGGGAGCCCTCTAGTCTGCCAATGACCACGGTCTGTGGATGAGTCGGGCCTTTCTCTCCAAATGACCTGTTTGTTCTGGTCCCAGGGACAAAGTGCCCGACCTGGCCCCACGTGTGGGGTCACAGAATAGATGCTCGTATGCAGCAAACCAGCTACTTTCCCTCCCTGTAATTTCTCCCTGGATTTGCTTCCAGGAGCTAGATGGGTCTAACTCATTTGGTAGGACTTCGGAACATCACGAAGGAAGAAGGGATAAGTCAAAGCATATATTTTAAGATCCGCTCAGCTGGATTAGGTACCGAAGCAGGTGTCATTCCCTCATCAAGGAAGCTCATCCTACGTACCTGGTATCATTATAAACCAGAGTGAACACACATAGTTACCTAGAATCACACAGCCCACACGAACGTGCGGCTATGTCTGCTTTTCTGCCATGCTTCATTGAAAACATTTTCATGGTCTGTAACCTAGGGGGAACTGACTCTTTTCTAGGCTTGATTTTCTTGCTGGAAAAGCAAACTCGGCTTAACTTTAGTCTAATAATAAACCGAAGACTCAAGACAAATAGAATTTTGGTTTCTATAAGAAGAGAGAATAACCTACTGTGTGCGTGTGTTTGGGGCGTGGGGTGAGGGGCCGCCGCAAAAATGCTTGAATGAGTAATTCGAAAAGGAATCAGAGAGCGACGCATGAGTAATCGTGTGACAATAAAGAGAAAGATCTCAGAGCATGCAGAATTGGGAGGTCCTGTCCCTGAGTTTTGTCACCGTCCATCTCCCTACTCTCTGATGTCATTTCTTTTAGCTTTGGCTTCCCGCCATTCACCCGGGAAGTCCTCTCTGACTGATCCTGCCACACCGTGATGTCTCCATTATCCATCTCTGTTTAGCTTATCGAGATTGGGTCCTGGACCATCACATTCTTGCTTGATGAGTATTTTCTCCCTTAGTTGTTTCAGGTAGATAATGTTGTCGTTGGTGGTGGTGGTGATGGCGATGTTTTTCTGATCAGTGACAATTTAGGAGGAAACAAAAATCCTTCCGCATAGAGATTTTGTGGCCTATTTCTCTTGGCTGTCTTTCTTTCTCATTTTTATCTTCCTCTGTGTTTACGGCTTCACGGGTGTAGCATAAGCCCTCGGTCACCGCGGAGGCTCATTAGCTGCCTGGGACGTACGCTGGCACCTCTCTAAGTCCTTGCTACTTGAGTTGGGTGAGGACCAATAACATGGCATCACTCAGGGGCTTTCTAGAAATGCAGAATCCAAGGCCCCGCCCCCCAGGGCTGATTATCTTCTATTATTAAGATGTCCCTGGGCGGTTCATGTCTACACTGCAGCTAGTACCTATTGCTATATCCTGCCTAACTTATCATTTACCATAACATCTCGACTTTTCATGCCTGCGGGCTTCGTAAAGCCGTGTCAAACATGCGTCCCATTTCAGACTGCCCTGGGCTGTTCAGTATTACTTCATGTGTGTTAATCTTGTATCCTGATGCAGACTTAAGTTCCTTAAGGGCCATTTCTATCCTTGGTGTCTTTTTAACTCCTGCTGGTGCTCTGCTCATTGTGGTACTCGTTAAATAATAACAGCTGATACTCGACAAGCGATCTACCAGCCAGACGTGTGCTGAGCCCACCAACACGTTACCTCATTAAATGCTCACGCTAACTCTGTGAAGTAGCTACTATTCTTTTTTTCATTTCATTATGAGAAAACGGCAGCCTTAGAGAACATAGTGAACCACCGATGAGACTCGAATCCATGTCCGTTTGACTCAGGAGTCTGAGCTCTTAGTAACCGTGTTATTTGTTCTCTGATTGATTGACGAGTAGACAAAACTGTGCTCTTAGAAGTAAAGAAATATATTTGGTGCTAACTTGATACAGTGGAACTGAGGCCTCCCTTCTGCCGGAGATGCTGTCCGGATAGAAATATTTCTAAAGGGGAAAAAAGCAACAATTTTCCTCTACCACCTCGTCAGTCTTCTCCTGCCTCTGTCATCCTCAGTCACTCTCTCTGCTCTGTTTACTAAATCCCGGCTCCCATCTTCCCTCTCTTTTGGGTTGAAGACCTCAGCCCGTGTCCTAACCTTGCGTGAGTTGCCCTGGCTCCCAGGAGAGCGTTGGGACCGGCCTGGCCCAGGGGAATCACGAGAGGGAGCATTTTCAGGTCACCGACTGTCTGTGCTTTCCCTCCCGGGCGGACGTGTCTGCAGAGTGCGTGGATGACCTTCTGTTCCTGAACACCCAGAGGGCCGATCAGTCTGTTCTTGCTCCACTGAGATCGAGTCCTTGTCACTCGAAATGAGAGGAAAGAATACGGAACTATAAAAATAAACGGACCCCGACCCCTCAAAGCCCAGCAGAGGCGAAAACCCTTTGTGCTCTTGGGCACCCTGAGTCTGGCGGATGCAGGAGCTTTTCTCCCGCTTTCTCCAAAGATGTGAAAAATCATTTCACTGGAAACCTCCCCGCCAGGCTGGCGAGCATGCACCCCAGCCGCACGCCGCCTCTGGCGTGTTCTCTTCCCTCGGATGTGCTGGGGCCATCTTTCCACTTGGTCGGCCGTCAGGATGCTTATGTAACCATCACCTGCCAGGAGCCACTGACCTACACTCGCGTCCTGGCAACCACGTGACCGTGACAGACATGACCGGGAAGCCCCGGGCCACCCCAGGCAGCTTTGTCAGAAGACATCCTGCGAGAAACGCGGGCTCCAGTGGGGGCCGGGAGCTGGGGGGAGGTATAAAAGCGCCGGGGGAACCTCCTGTGGAAAAGACAGCACTCAGGTGGGTGCTCCCACCCAGCAGGGCCCCGAGGAGGCGCCAAAGCCACAGACGGCAACAGCATCAACTGTTTCTGTTTTTCCAGGCCAGCCAGCCACGCTCTACCCACGAAGGGCCATAGTTAACAATTCCTGCGTCCGAGAACTTTCAATCAAACACTCTTTCTTAAGCCTACTTGGGCAGTATCCAGAATTAGCAACCAGGGGCCCCAGATGAATCACCCAGCTCTGGAATTCACTCTCCCCACAGCCTTGGGGTGGGGATGGGGTGACTGGCTCTCTTACATGGCAGGTTGGACCTGCTTTGCTGGCCTCTCAGGTAGATGGCTTTGAATTCTAACATTCTCTGACTCTGGTGACCTTCGGTCCACCCTGTACTCCAAAGAAAGATGAATATGACCAAAGGCAAATATCTGTCGCTGATAACACAATCCGCCCTCCTCCACTCCACGTGCACGTTCGAATCCTCCAGTGACAGCTCGGTCAGTGAGAAACACAACCAGACTCTCTGGACCCGCGTCGGTATGCTTGTCCAAAACCTAACACAGATCCCTTAATGGTTCCTTCACTTTGGGTTCTAGTACCCACCCACCCCATGAATGAGGAGGAAAACGAACCTAAAAACCTTTTTTAGAAGAAATTGCCTTTGTACTTCAGCTATGGGCTCTAGTGTCAAAATTCAATTAAATTAGGAGAGATTACAATTAAGATGCGATGTAATTATTCCTCGTTTTATGTAAACGAGATTTCTGATCGCGAAGAATCAATAAAGTTTGTTTAGGCAGCTCATTGGCAGCCTAAGAGCTGTTTTGTGCTTCTTTGCTAAATCCCTCCTCTCACAAGCCACACAGAAGTGTTCCTCGAAATTCGAAGGCTGAGATGATGAACCCACTTGGCTTTTTCCCAGAAGGTACTAGATAATACTGGGGCTCCGATTATTTATTGACTCAGAGCTTATTCTATTTCAAAGCCCCACAGGCAGCCAAGAGAAATTCTTAATCAAGGCCACTCTTATTCAAACGCCCAAGGGATTCTAAAGTAACTTGAAAGACATCTCCACATCTTGTAGGGATTCATCCTAGCAGCTAATTCCATGCTCTAACAAACATGGGTTTCGGTCAGCAGCTCAAAACACAGAAGTAATACTCATTATCTCTGTAGGAAAAAGATGAATTTGCAAATATCTATTCAGAATGCCAATTTGTAGTGAATTCATTTAAAAGCAAAGTCATAAAGACCTGTTAATCCATTACTATTATCACCACCATCATGTTGTGTAACGAACCACCCCAGTAATAGGCAGTAAGAGGCAGTCATGATCAAGTTCACAGATGGGCAGGCCTTTGGTGCTTCCCCTGATCCAGGCTGAGTGAGTCCAAGCAGGCTGCAGGCCTGGCTCCAGGCTGGAGGTTGGGCTGAGTGTGCTCCACATGTGTTTTATTGGAGTCCACGCTCAAAGAGAAGCAGCCGCCCAGGCATACTCTCCTCATGGCGAATCAGTAGAGGATGCAGTGCATCTCAGGCCTCTGCTTGGGTCCTGATTGCTCATGTGCCATTGGCCAGAGCGAGTCACATGAACGATCCAATGTCGGCGGGTAGAGAAACGTGCTCTACCCTTAGTGGGGAGGGAGAGGATTTTTACTAAACAGTATCCCTGACACCTTCAGCTCAGACACCTAAAAACCCGAACATAACAGCCTGGATCCCTCTGATTCTAGTGATGCAGTTTATCTCGGTGTTCAAGGTGTTTATTAAAGATGAGTCGTATATAAGGATATTTAAGTAGTTACTCTTCTAATAGCTTGCTTTTATTTAAAACTTTCTTCTTAAAGCCCCCTGCTTCATCTTCTAGCAAACACAGTCAATATTTTAATAAGGAAAAGATAAGGAGAAGGTTTATTTCAACTCAATCTTTGGCTTCGAGTGAGAGCTAACCCAAGATGGCTTTGCGACTTCGAATTAAGTCGGTGTCTAAAGCCTCTAAATTTTTTTTTTCTCATGTCGGTGACTTTTTTTTTAATTATTATAGAAGTAGGCATTTTACTCTTTTCGAGTTAAACGGACAGATTTCTCCTTTTCTCTGGTTCTTCTCTCTCCCTCGGCTTTTTGAATGCACTCGCCACCAAACACGGGCACAGAGAGAAAGCTCAGAGTTCACACCGGCATCGCACAGGCCTCCCGTCTTCCCCAGCCTGAATGTTTGTTTTCACTGAATTCCCTCTTGAAGAGAAACTCACTTGTTGACAAGTGCTTTCTGTTTACTAGATCCTTCTAGGGCGGTTTCTCAATATCGGCAAGAATGACATTTGGAGCCAGACCCTTCTTTGTTGGGAGGGGGCAGCCTGTGCACTGCAGGTGCATTCAGCAGCACCCCTGGCTTCTGCCCGCTAGATCCAACAGTACCCCCAACCCCCAGGTGTGACAGCCGAAAGCGATCGTGAGGATTATGTGAACGAGATCCCCCAGGTACAGACCTGGTTCTTATGAAGAATCGAGTGAAAATATCAATCACTATTCTAATTAGTATTATTTCTACTCTAAAGTCATGTGATTTCAATGACATCCCCACCCTCCCATTCAGAAACGTCCTTCTCCACCATCTCCAGCCCTTGGCAGGCTCCCATAACAGCTCAGCTCTCAACTCATATCTAGTTTTCCCAGCTTTTTATTTGGAAACGATTTGAGATTTATAGGAGAGTTGCAAAGACAGCGCAGAGAATGTTCTTATCCCCTTCATCCAGCGCCCCCTAATGTCAGCATCCAATATGACCATGGTACACTTGGCAAAGCTAGGTTATGGGGGAAACAGTAAGCTTACGCACAGATCCCAGAGAGGATTAAATCATGGGACCATTTCTCACATCCGTATGCTGACATCGTCTTTTAATAAATGTGACTACGTGTGCTCTGACGTCTTCTTGGATTCTGACACGGTTTTAGAAAACTGGGGTGGAGGGATAGGGTCTCGAGACAGTGAGAGATTATGATTAAGAAATTTATAAATAAAAATACCATATGATTTCACTTATACGGGGAATCTAGCAAACAAAATAAATGAACAGACAAAACAGAAACAAACTCATAGATACGGAGCACAAAGCGATGGCTGCCGGATGGGCGGGGGCTTGGGATAGGTGGCGGGAAAAGGCGAAAGGCATTAAGGACAAACTCCAGTTGTAAAAACAGTCGCTGGGATGTGAAGTACAGCATGGGGAATAGAGTCAATGACATCGTGATAACTACGTATGGTGCCAGGTGGGTACCATAAATCAACTTCATACGTTATATAAACGTCTAACCTCTGTGCCGTAGACCTAATATTGGATGTCAACTGTAACTAAAAAAAATTTTTAAGAAATTAAATATTTTTCAGTTGCTTTACAAACATTCTCTTCTTATAGAGCTACAGAAATGTATAAAAATGGCTGTTAAGATTACGATGAAGGGCTGCTGTTTTCCTGGTCTCGGCTGAACTAAATACGAGAGTAGACGTTTAGTAAAATGACTAAAGGCGTGTTTTATATTAATATAAAGCCACTGCTTGGACAGCAGTAGGCAGACGTCCCACAGATTGGCTAATCTCCGCTAAAACGAACCATCGCAAAACACCAACAGAAAGCGGAAGCCGCCCCAACCAAGGTATGAGAATTCATTCATCTGAAGTCATGAGAAATGAGCAGTTTGCTGCCAGCATATGTGAATTTTAATCACCTCCGCTTTTACACCTATCAACCACTTAAAAGGAAAGGCGACCAACCTATAAAACCAAGTCCCATAGATTTTCCCAATCACCCAGGGTATATTCGGCAAATTAAAATTAATATTTAGCGTGAGCGCATTGAGAGATCACATTACTCAGCAAGGCTCCAAAAGGTCCCAGAGTCTTTCAAGTGATCTATTTCTCTCCAAGATTCATGAGCTGCCTGTCAACGGATTTAATTGGATAGGTATTGAAATTAATGGCACCTCCAGCTGATTGAACAGGCTCTGCGCTAAGTTTTGTTTTTAGTTTTGACGATGGTCTTCCTTCGTCGTGACTTTCCACGTTGTGTGCCGATGAGCAAAGTGGGTGGGGAAAACGCTTCACAGAATTGAGAAAGAACTCTCCTCCCCGTCCCTCACAAAATGGAAAAGTATTGCCAATAACAGGTTACCTCTATCGCTGACTCAAATCCATTTGTGGTTTTTTAAGAGCCTTTTCACACGGGAAGCGGCCGCACAACCCTAGGAGTGAAAAGCAGAAGCTCCACAGACACATGACTTATGTTTAAATCCTTATCATCCGTGTATGTTCTCTGTCATCCGAGGTAGGTTCCTCGACAATGCTCTTTGCCTCAGTTTCCCCACTTGTAGGCTAGACCTGACAAGCGTACCCCTCGGCTTGGAAACTGCCTTGCACAGGGCCTGGGACTTGACAATGGCTCAGCAATAATTAGTTACTATTATTTAGTTTTCTACTGGGAGAATCAAATTATACACTTATAGCCATATAATGTGTTTTTGATATTTTTAACGTTTATTTCTGTTTTCACCAGCCCACAGACCCAATTCTCCGGGAGCTGCGAATTTTTCTCCCTAGCATGTGGTGTATGGACCCTGCTCGTGGTCTGCAGACAGGAGAGAGATGGGGTCGGGAGCCATCTAAACTATCTGGAAGAGACTTCTGGACGAAGTGATGACGAGATTAAAAATGAAATCCGTTTTATTCACGTGAAGGGATGAGCAAAGGGAAGAGTGTTTCCGGCAGAAGGGATGGATATGCAAAGACCTGGAGGGGAGAGAGAATGAGACGAAGCCTCGAGGAGCTGGAGGTAGTTCGGTAGAGCTGGAGCGTCTTGCAGCATGAAGGGAGACTCTACGGAGAAAGCTGAAGAGGTCAGCTCGAGCTGGATGGTTGAGTTTACAAGAGTGGGTGATGAATTAGAGGGAGGAAGTCAAGAATGACTTCAAGCACTGTCATCAAACAGCTTGGTGGCTAATGAGATTATTGACTGAGAGGAAGAACAGTGTGACAGCGAGATGGCAGGTGAGCTGGGAAAGGAGAGGTGACCATTTCGGCTCTGGCGACGCTAATCTGGGCGTTCTGACTGGGGGCCCATGAGCGTGGGCACCATCTGCCTGTAGATGAATCAAAACCATGGGAATAGATGAGATCTCACAGGAGCGTGTGTACAACGGGAAGCAAAATGAGCCTGGACAAAACCCAAAGAAATACCGGCGTTTGAGGGGTGAGCAAGAGGAAATGCCAGAGAAGGGGAAAGAATGTGTGAGTAGGAGCAATGGGCACGCGGGGAAGAGCCATCATGGTGAAGTCAGAGGTCGCGTCATCCGCTGAGAATGTGGGTGAAGGATCGTCACTCTAATACACCCAGAGCCCTAGCATCACGTGGTTTTGCCCAGCCCGTGGAGAAGAGGGAGCGTGTCATCAATCGTAATCTGAACCGACTCAGACTTTCAGAGTCTTCACCCTCCAGCAAGAGGACACCCTCCATCTTAGAGACACGTTCCCCAGTCCTGACAGTTCTGCCTCTAAAGAAGTAATAAGATTTGCACGAACCCATTTGTGGAAACAGACACGTACTCTCTCGTCTGAGCATCATCGCAATCACAGCCTGCAAGGCGATTTTGAGATCATCAGATCTCTAACATTTTTGAAAAGGGAAGTAAGGCTCTCAAGTTTTTCTACTCGGATCGAGCTCCCGACACAATATGGTTTTTACTCAGTGACTCGTGAAGATGTTTCCACCTTCGGTGACTCACTTAACACAGTGTGTGATACTCTGAACAGAGTGCTGTGAAAGCTGGCGTAGGAAACTTCACACATGACAATATTACAAGCATGGCTGGCTGAAACCTACGCGAGCGGTCTCTGATCTCATCCCCTTAGCCCAGGAAGGTCCTGCATTTTATTTTTTCTAATCGATGCAGAATGCATTCTGGCATCTCTGGAAGAAGATTTTTTTATGAATTTTCTACTGACCCAAGAATCTCTGGGGCCAGAAACTCAGACAATAATAAAACAATATGGAGAAAACCTAAATGTAGTAAATGTAATCTCTAAGAGAAAAATGTCTATTTTATTCTTTAAATGGTTAAATGATGTGTATTCTCCGTAATGGCTCAGCAATGCGTGGCTTGTTGATTTATTCAGCAAATATTTATTGAGTGCAAACTATGTCCCAGCTTGAACTAAATATTAGCTAAAACTCTCCAGTGGATTGCATTGCACTTAGAATAACAAAATTCCTTACTCTGACCTGTAAAACCTTACGTAATCCGGCCCCATCTTACTTTTTTGGACCCTTTCCCATGTCTCCCCTCCCCCGACCCGATTCTCACAATATTCTAGCCACACTGGTTTGCTATTCTGTCCTCAGCCACACCAAATTTACTCCAGCTTCGGCATGCTGTCACTTTCTGTTCTGCTGGTCCATCAATTTCTTCCCCTGGCTCTTTCATCATTCAGGTCTCGGCTCAAATTTCACGGCTTCGAAGAGACCTTCCTGGTTCTAAAGACCCCAATCGAAATAAATGCCGCTGGCCCATCACAATAATCTGTTTTATTTTGCTAGAGACGCGTCACCATCTGAGATCATCCTTTTTACTTGATTGCTTATTTTCTCTCTCTTCAAAGAGAATGTCAATAACCAAGGAGCAAGAATGTGGCTCTCTAGTTCAAGGCTGTATCTCCACCGCCTGGAGTGGTCCTAGATTAGAGTAAGCATTCGATGAAAGTTTGTCGAATGAATGAATGCATGCAGAGTAGTTACGAAGAAAATGTAAAACCACGGGACCTCGGTAAAACCAATAATAAACAGACAGGAGTCTTCATTACATGTACACAGAGAATACGACTATATGTCGGTAGTTTATGCTTTAAAGATCTAGAAACACACACACACACACACACACACACACACACACACACGGCCAAGACACTAAAATTTTACTTAAAGCTAAAATCGTCTTTAAAAAATTATCTTTGAAGTTATACGAAGGCTCAAACTCCGCTACGCAGAAAAATAAAAATTAAATAAATAAAAACAGAGCTATTTTACAAATAAAAAACTCAAGCATATTACAATTACGTGGGCAACTCTGGGACAGTTTTCCTGTAAAGAATTGGAAACAATTTTCACCATTGAATCATCCGCAAAACACCTGCACGTCTGTTATTCACAACTCCTTGCAAAGAATGCACTAGAAGGTAATTCTCATCATTCTGATGAGAATCAGAGAGAGGCCGAGCATAACTGTGATAGGAAATCACAGTCTCCTCCAGATGACTTCTCATTGGAGGGTTAAGGCAGCGGGTATAGAGCATGTTTCTGGAAGAAAGCTCAGGAAAACACAGACAGCAAGAAAGCGTGCCTTGTGTAAGAATAGATGTCAGGGATTTCTACTTGTGCGTGTGTAAGAAGGCGTCATTTGTTGGATATTACAAAGTAAGATTTACACTGAGTCTAAAGAGAGGACATAGCCGCACACCTGAAGCCACGTTGGGGCTCACTTTCCCGCAGAAGACTCCTGTTGCAGCCCCCTCAAGATGGCTCCCAGTGGCCCCAGCTCCTGGTAGTCACAGCTTTGTGCGATCTCCTCCCACCAGGACTGGTGTCTGTGACCAACAGAATGTGGCAGAAGTGATGCTATATACCACTTCTGAAATTAGATCATAAAAGACCGTGGCTTCCACGCGGCCTTTCTCTCTCAGATCACTTGCTCTGGGGGAGAAGATGCCCTGTCATGTGCAATCCTATGGAATGGCCCGTATGAGAGAGACTGAGGTCTCCAGTCAATCATCAACAAGAAGTTAGGGCCTCCTGCCAACAGCCACACGAGTGAGTACAGGAGCAGATCCGTTAAGCCTAGTCCAGCCTAAGATGCCCATAGCCACGGCGGATATCTTGACTGCAAACTCATAAGAGACCCTAAGCCAGAACCACCTAGCTAAGCTGCTCCCAGATTCTCGTCCCTTAGAAACTGCATGAAATAATCAATGTTCTAACCTGCTAAGTATTGGGGTATTTTGTTAGACAGCAATAGATACCTAATACGGCTACTGACGAATCCTCCCCGCACCGATCCTGGCCTCTGCTTTCCTCCGAAGGGCAGCCTCACCCTGCAACTCTACCTCCCCGAGCTGGTGGCCAGTTTATCCAGAGTGGAAGCCGCTCAGGAGTGCAAAAGCACCTCTCGCAATCGTCCACCAGGGCAGAGGGCACTTTGTTTCGGGGATCGGCGGCACCCACATTCTGTGGTTAGAACGGCGGCTTCTGTGGGGGTGTTTCTCTCGCTCCACTCCACCCCTCAGCCCTGCCTCGGATGCAGCCATGCAGCCAAACTCCTTGGATCATCAGTTTGCTAACATCTCCATCGACCTAGAAATTCAAGACTATTATAAATGATCGCTAACGTAGTCTCCAGTTTTCAAAATTATAAGTGCACAAATTCAACCGAGGAATTTATAGTTACTGGTGATTCCTAGTCTGAATCTCTGCATGGGAGTTGCCGGCATCGAATTTCCAGGAAGTTCTATACAGATGCCCTCTGGAAAGACCCCACTGCAGTTACTGCCCTGTGCTCCCTTGTCTCTCCAGCTCAGCCCCAAGCTTCCTAAAGTGAAAGACTAGTTCCTGTATTTCGCATTTGCCCAAGGCACTAGGACACTGCCGGGCATCCATCGATCCAGCGACCTGTCAATCAAGTGACTCATCATACAAGAATCGTCATTCAAATGGGTGTTGACGGCAGGCATATTTACATCCTGGGCCCTGACTAGAACAGGAATGGATGGTATAGTTCCCGCTTTTAAGGGACTCACAGCATGGGGAAGGAAACAGAAGAAAGGCACGGCACACAACAGTGAGCAAGTCCACAGAGGACTTAGAGGACCTGCTGTGTTAGCGGGCACAGGCTGCTCCCATTTTCAGAGGCATTAAAAAGACTGAAAAAGAGAGAAGCTTCACGCAGAAGCAGCATCGGGGAGAACACGGAACCGGGACTTGGGAGAAGCCCGAACGCTAGTCTCATTGGACTGAGCAGCCAAGCGCCCTCCTGCCAGCCGTCCGCTGGTCTGGGCTTCGGTTTCCCCTCGCACGAAGTCAAAGTGATCGGCCGGAATCACAGTTTTCAAACCGTCCTGTCGTGTCCGGAAGGGGTTTTAGGGAAAGAGAGACGTGGAATCAGGTCTGAGGATGGGTCGTACGTCCCAGGTTTTATCTGTCTGACGCATTAGAGCTTCGTGAAAATCTCAGTGCATTGATGGTGACGACAGTGAGGTCCGAGAATGCCGGGTGCCGATCTCCAAGGCCCCCTCGTTAGACGTCGAAGGACGAGGCCCCGAAGAGGGGGGAAGGGCACCCTCTTGCTGTGGCCGTCTCCAGCTCCATTTACGTCACCAGCCACGGGGCTTCTCCACTTCGTTAAGGGCACTGTTGCCCCATTCAAGCTTCTTCTAGGGCACGGGGGGCTTGACACACACACAGATGGTCTTCATGAGCCAGAACACTCCAGTTATCCCATCATCTGAATTAACGTGCTTTCCAGTTGGACGGAAATTGTTAGCTACTGTACCTCAAGCCACAGCGAAGAGCCGTGGTGTCCATTTGGACGATGACTCGCCACCTTTAAATTAATTACGACCAAATACAATTAGAAATTCATTTCCTCAGCTGCTTAGCCAACCACACGTTAAGTGCTCAACAGCCAGATGTGGCTAGTGGCTACCGATTGGGCAGCATGGATCAAAAATGTTTTCATCACTGCAGATGATTTTGTTGGCCGGACCTGAAACTGGAAATCAGCCAAGAAAACAGGCACAGTTATCCTCCGGCTGAGTCCAAACTCAGTTCTGTTTCCCAGACAAAGTGGAACCTCTCCCTCAAGAAAATCAATAAAGGATGAGACAATATCCAGGCCTGCTAGTGTTATTTCTTTAAGTGCCAGCTAGAAAGACCGAGATATTTAAGCTATTCAAGGCAAGAGGCTAAAAAAGCCAAGCTGAAAAACAATGGAAAAGCAGTACTTAATAGAAAAAAAAAAAACCGTAGTTCAAAATATGCCGCGGAAGATTGGCCCTACAAGCAAATATTCCTGCCACTCAATCGAGATCGCGGAGGACTCCACCCCAACTGTAGGAGAAGCCCGGCTGGCTGTCGAAAAGAACCTTACGAAGTCTGTAACCCAGACTCACAGCAGCCTGACAGCAGTGAGGTAATTTGCCTTGCTTGTCAGAAGGTAGAGACACTTCCCTCTGGAAGATACGATCATCCGGAGTCTCTACAAATCGAAGTCTTGGGGACAGCTGATCTATAACCATTATACTTCCTGCTTTTCCTTTTAACATTATGTTATGGCTCCCGAAGCACGTAATTCAATTTCCTAAAATGTTCAGTGGTTAGTCCACACCCATCAGTGTCTCAAACACTTTACAATCATTGCCTTCAGTGATCTTTTTAATAACTTTACGAGGAACAGATAAATTAACTCGCTCTCTAAGCTCTATGTTCTCGAACCCGGATGAGAAGCTCGATGACCTGGTGCAAGAATCTGTCCTCTAAACAACACAAAATCTTGCCTTTTCATCTTGAATGTTCCAATTATACAAATTCCTCCCCGACGTGAGGGGGGAGAGGGATAAACCACATTTTCAAATAAAGAGATTTCTACTTTCATTTTTTCTTATACTTACTATTTATTATAAGTCTATGACTACAAACATTGCACTCAAATTGAAAAAATTAATTTTATTCTGATTCATTAATCATCATGTGGTCTTGCAAATAGGGATTTTCCCCTTGCAGTTTAAGTAGAAAAACTGCTCTGTTGTTTGTTTATAGATTGCATTTATGAACGAGGGTCTTGAGGTTTAAGGTCTGACTCAATAATGAAGAAGATGACTCAAAAAATGAAGAGTATGCATCACTGAAATGGAAACGTGACCTTGGGAATCCATAGTTGACTATCAAAGCTTCACCTGACACATTAATTTCCAAGGCTAAACTTGTATAAAGCTGTCACGTTAGGCAACATCTTTCAACTGCGCTTGGCAACATTGTTAAAAGAAAAAAACGCAAGAAAAACTCCTCTGTACCAGAGAATCATCAACGTGGACTTCTCTAGTGAAGCCTCCTGAGCCACTAGATTAGCTGGATTAGCTGATTGCACTTGCTCTGCCCATTACCGATACTTCCTCCCTTCCGTGCTTGACCCAGGCATGGCTCGGCTCCCGGTACCACCCGTCCATCCGTCCACCTGTAGTTGTGCCTGGCGGCCTCCTATGGTCTCTACAAATCGTGAACCATATTCAAGCCTTTCTCACTGATCTCTTGTTTGAATCCTGCCAAATTACATATCATTTAAGGAAGGAAAAAGGAGCTGCTTATTGAAGGAACTGATCATTTAATGCCTCTTATTTAGAGAATATTTCTGATTCTACTTCAAATTCCAACTATCCTGGAAATTCCCCAAATGAGTCATTCCTTTTTTTAAAAAAAAATTCTCTTCCTTTGCTTTTGGAGCCAAAATCTATATAGCAAGGTTTTTAGTTATTATACAACTAGATCATCTTAAGAATGGGTCTTAGATTTGTCCGTAGATGGCAAATAAATAGGGGACATAGGAAAGAGATGACTTCTCTATCGGAGATGACTTATTTGATGTCTTATTTTTCCCAAATCGATGGACTGTCCCATTAGTATGAATAGGTACTAGTGACGGTGTGTTAAAAAGCAATTTTCAATGGATCGTTTGTGCTTCTCCATGTCTTACAAATAAGGCATAACCTACCCTTATTTTTCTGGACTGTGTTTTCAAGGATGTTTATATACTGTCTTGGAAGATAGAAATAGTATCTCCCTTTAGAACAGAAAGCAAATTCGCTTAGAGGCCGGCACGATAGAGAGAGTGTCTTTCTCTGGAACAAAGAGCAAGTATATTTATTGCCCGTTATAAAAGAATTCAGTCCTATAAACCCGAGTTTCCTCTCCTGTAATGCAACCCACAGCGCACGCAGACATCATCTGGTCCTCTTTGTGTCACCTGTGGGAATCGGTGCTTGAGGAACCAGCACAAAAAATGCTCATACTCTGGCTACTGCTGTTTCAGTGATTAATAAACCGTCCTTGGTTTCCGACCCAGGAGTGCCATAAATTCTACCATCATTCATGAAACCGTGGCAGTTTAACTTATTAGCTTGCAAGTAGTATGAAAGCAGAAGTCTCCGAAAAACCCTATTATCCTATGTAAACTGAAAAATAAATGGACTCTTGGCACATAGTGTCTATTTGACAGTTATTAATGCTAAAGAGAGGAAAGAAAGAGACAGCTCATCAAGTGGAGCTATCTGGTTCGGGTCCAGCTTCACTCTAGATTAAGGGATGGCTGAGGACAGCCCATGGACCAAAGCCAGACTGTGGCCAGTTTCTGTGCTGCTGGGCTAAAAGAAGTCTTTATATTTTTAAAGGGTTGTAAAACACAGACAAATAAGATGCGATGGGGACCAGATGTGCTTTGCAAAACCTACAATATTTACTATCTGGACCTTTACAAAAGAGAAAAATGTTTCTGACTCCTGCTGTAGATACATGTAGACTTTCCTTAGAGATCACAGAATCAGAACAAATATATATATGTGGACTCGTAGCATGGCTCTGAGCAATTCCACCGGTTAAGACGCTTGCTCAGATGTCAATGTATATAATCCACGAGACCCAGAGAAGGGGCTGCGAAACTAGGCTCAGGGTCTAGTACTCGCAAAGATGGAGGACAAAGACCCAACCTCATGGCTGTGCCTGAGCAGACAAGGCTTCCCCCTGAGCGAGGTGGGCTGGAACATGGTGTCTGGCCCAGAGCACTTGTCAGTGGACAGCAGAACAGAGAAAAGTGTCATTGACGTATTAAGACTGGATCCTATGACTCACGCTCTCCCTGGCGCCCCCCGCGGGCCAGAATGCCAGAGGTAGGCAAGGACAGACTTTCGTCCCTTCTATGATTATGGTCCAGGCTTCCATTGTCCCTTCACCCCGGAAACGACCCTGACAAGCATTTGCAGGGTTAGCTGAAAGGAGGCAGGTATGCTTAAACAAATAGGATCTTTCACGGGGTTTCTCGTGTGGCTCTGCAGAGGTCCCGATGGTTCTTGGCACATGTCCAGAGACAGTTTATAAAGCTCTGTCAATTGCGTTTTCTTTGTTAACGTCCCCATGTCGCCATGTCGTAAATAGCATCCGCCATGCTCGCCTCCTCGCTGAGTTTTCACACTCGCTCTTCCCTAGGCCAGGAATCTGAGCGACATCCTGATACCTACTAATCACCTGCTTGTCCTCGTGGCTCAGCTCAAACAGCCCTTCCCCAGGAAGCCTCCTCCAGCTCTCCAGGACAAGTTAGGACCTCTGTGTCCTGTTCCATGCTCTTCCTTCTTAACTGCCACATTTATAATACACACGTGGCGGCACCTCTGCTCCCCACTGACCACCATGAGAGCAGGAGCGAAGGGTGCCTGTGCCTGACTGTACCCCCAGGGTGCAGCACACAGTGCAACCCAGGACCCAGGCCGTGTGGGGTGAAGAACGGGATCAGGATTTCCTGCCCCCACTTCATAGATGAGGAGATTAGCTACAAGCCCAAGGCCAAAACCTGGGCTCAGACTCTGGTCCTTCAAAAATAACGAGTCTTGCAAGGTCTGTGTTTTTCCATGGCCGCTTCTGTTAAATTTAGTAGGATTCGTGTAGGTAAAAGCTACTTCTGCGATGGTCCCTATGTTGGGATCCTCTGGCCTCCGAGCTCTTGAGACTTGTAGGAGTTGCTTAGGCAATGAGTAAATACAAGTTGTAGTAAAAAAACAAAAACACAACAGCGATTGTCCATTCCCACAAAAGTAGACCCCTTGTACTCAGGAAGCAAGGAGAGTTATGTTGGTGCCACTCAGGGTGGACTCTGGCTCTGTCCCATCGTCCCTGCTCGGGAGTAACCATGACTTTGATAAACACCAGAGTAAAGTCTGGGGATGATGAGTAGGTGACACCACTCCAGATTCATAGGCTCAGAGCACACGGGAGTTTATGATCCCGTAAATATTAGGTGTTGTCTGCTCAGAAAGCTCTCAAATCCACCCATCTCGGTGCTTTGCAGCCTCTGTAGGCACACGGGACTGGTTTCTGGTTCATTCACGTTGCCAATCACATCCACAGAGCAGGATTGGGGGAAAGGAAGAGGGACCTATAAGTAGTGTTCACAATGCCATGATTCTTCATGTGATCTACAGATATTTATAGATAATCCAGAAAATGCCTTGGAGAATAAAATGGCTTGTTCCCTTACTTATTGAGATCCCTGTCAAAAGCCAGCAATCTGGAAGGATTTTCTTGACTACCGTATTAAAAACATCACTGCACCATATCCCCAGCACCCTCGAACCCCTACCCAACCTGTTGTTTCCATAGCACCCATTACTGTCTGATACATTATACATTTATATTTTTTATCTCTGCTCTCATTAGCATACGAGCTCCAGGAGAGCAAGGACTTTTATTTTGCCTATGTCTACACTCTTAAAGTCTTGCTCACTGCATAGCACACAGGAGGCACTCAATATGTATTTGTCGAGTGAAGAAAAGAATGAATTAATGAATATATTAGCAGACAGAGAAACCTTCTCGATGCATTTATTTCTATCCAGAATGGGCTCCTCGAGCTGTCTTAGATTAAGGAAATCGTTAGACCATCACCTGCTCTGTAGCTGTCTCCATGAGGTCAATTCCTTCCCAAGCACCTGCTTCACGCTGCTTGCTCTGAAGCTCCAGGCCCTAAATCCACAACCTTCCACCTCAAGGGTCCTGGTCCAACCCCGACTGGTTCTGTCAATGGTCACCTGTTCTCTATTTCTGGGACAGAAATCTCATTGACTCAGCTTCAGTGCTGTGTGACCCTCGGCCCATTGAACCTGTTTGGGTAGGGATTGTCTAGTTGTCCTTAGGTTGTCCCTTACAGGCTATGAATGGAGAAGGTCCTTTAGGAAGGAAATGTGTTGTGTGATACAACTGACATTTCTAGTCAAACGGTGACACCGCCGGGCCATTAAATCAACCATTTTTTGGCGTTGCCATTATTTATGCTCATCCTTTATCCTTTCTTCAAGTGGCTTCCAACACTGGAATATATTACATGGTCGCGAAATCGTACCCCTCCTCAAATTTATTTCCAGTTCCCTCCTTCATAAATCATTTTCCGACTATGTCAGCTCACAGTGACACGCTAGCCTATGTGGCATTTGTATAATTCATAACCACATGATCAACTTGACCGAAATCTCTTTGTTGATACATATATATCGTATTTTATACGTTATTTACTGCTTATCGTGTGTACATGTTAGGATCTCATTGAGAGTTGATTAATAGGGGTGCATGTGTCAGCCGAAGCCCTTCGCATTGTGATTGCTTTTAAGGGAATTATCCCGCCTGTCTGGAAATGCTGAATGTCCGAAGCAGAGGGGTTCAGACGCGTTCCATGAAGGGCAACTAAGCTTTACATAGTTTGATACTCCTACTGGTACCTTTATGTACAGATGGTGTGACAGGAAAAACACACGAACAGTGCGTGAGAACCGTCTATGAGGCATTCCGCGTAATTCATGCTGCGCTGTCCCGGAGTGACATTAACAGGCAGAAATCAAAACGATTGTAGTGATTGCATGCATGCGACAAACTAAATCTAGGTTAAAATTTTTTTTCTGTACATTCCGTTTGGATTTATTTTACGTTTTCTGATTTTGAGTTTTCTTTGTCGAAGAGAAGGAGCAAATATAAGTTTATGCTAATGGTAAAGTATTTTAAAAAGAGAGATCTGTACTTACTGGGAAAATGGCAAGCGTTGGAAAACATTACTGAATAAGTATGATACAGGATCATTTGTGTGATGTAGTTTCAACTTATAAAGACAGCTGGTTAGACTTGAAGTCAAATGAAAATGTGCCAACACTATACTGCCTTATGCTGATATTTATGCTTCGTCCTCTCTGAAAAGCTTAGAGCATACTCTCAACTGTAGCTAAAAAAAAGGTAAATATTTATAGCTGAATAAATTATGTGACTGTTCAGAAGGCAAATGTTATTATTTCTGAGGTCCCAAAACTTAAAAATAAATAAAAAATATTTAAAAATCATAACACTGCAAGAAAAAAAGGAACTCTTTCATAGAAATCACTTTAAAATTTAGCCTATTTAGTGGCTATTTTCACAATGCTGGTGTGAACTGTGGTAACATTTGTAAAATGCTTCTCTGTTGGATGTCCGTTAATCTAGAGTTGCATTCAAATTTAAATAAAGGTCACTGGGCAGCAGGAGCTGGCACAGAGAACTTAAAAAAAAAAAAAAGCATATCTTTAATGACTGGAATACACAATCTTCCATCTTTGAAGATGGCAAATACTATTGCATCTTTCCTGTTACAATAAGATTAGAAGTGTCACCTGATGCCTGATGCCTGCCAAAAGGATCAAAGCAATCTAAAAAAAGGCTTAGGGAGAACACGACCCTGCGCGATGCTTTCAGAAGTGTTGGGTGATGGCGAGGCATGTCTGGGCTTTGAAGTGTCGCCCGTCCGAATGACACAAGCGTGAATTCTCGGAGCAGTAAGCATTACTCCATCAACAGGTAAAACCTACAAGGAAAAAGAGTAGGTACAAGCTGATGAGGCGGTTTTCATGAAACATCATGTGTCAGTGGCGTTTGAAATATCTTTTTTCCCCCTCCATGATTAGCATAAGGAACAATGGCAATGACGGAATAGAAACTTCTATTGAAGGTTAAAAAAAAAAAAAGTATGTTTGAGCCCTCAGCTTCGGGCTTTCATTCACTAATTGAATTTGCAGGAAAACTGTCACCTTACACCACAGACAGCTTCTGACATCTTCTCCGTGGTTAAGGGAAAGAGGTGAGTGGCGAGAGGAGCAAGCTTATTTTCACTAGAGAGCTAGCTATTCATTGAGCCTTTTTTTAAAGCATCGAGGCATTTGTTGAATGAATGAATAAATGAGTGGGTGGGTAAATACAACAGTAAAAAAAGAAAAAATAGACAGCAATAAATGCCACGAGAACTTTATCCAAAAGGGCAGTGTTCACTTCCAGCTGGAGGGGGCTTCCTGTTGGGAGATCATATTCGATGGCCTTAAAAGGTGAGTCAGGTGTAAGTTTACAGCTGTTGGAACAGCATTCTAGGTCAAAGAAAGCAGAGCAAAGCCCCACACACGGAAGCACAGGACAGTGAAGGATGCCTGGCCGGGGAGAGCTCTTAGAGCAGCACCAAGGTCCCGTTGCCAGGGCCTGGGAGACCAGGTGGAGGCTTCGGCCTTCACTGCGTGGGCCCGGGGGAGTCTTTCAAGGCATCTGAGCAGGGGAGTGACTCCGTTAGGGGAGCGACTCCATCCTTTAAATCGGTTCATCCGACAACAGTGGATGAGATAAACGGGCAGAGGGGGTGAGCTGCAGAAAGGTCAGTTAGGAGGAGGCAGTTTAGCAGGCGCAGTCAGAGACGAGGAGGGCCGACATCCACCTGGGGTCGACGGGGACAGAGGTTGGGGATGAAAGTGAGAACTACTTCACCGCCAGACCTGCCGGATGCACAGCCGAGCAGGTGTCTGTCTGGGACAGAGATGAGGTCGGAATGAAACCGGTATGAAATCGTTCAGCCCGGGAAGGTGGTGCCTTTAACGAAGGGTGCTTGGGTTGGAAGGCTAACTTCCTGTGGATACCTAGACTTCCAGGACTTTGAGGCTGGATCTCCAGCCCGAGATACCCTTGGACAGTGGAGAATACAGCCTTAAAACTCAGCAGAGAGGTGACCGCTAAAGAGGACACGGGGACCTTTTCTTCTTTCTCCTCTTCAAGAGGCAAGGTCCAAAGTCTTTTTCAGACACGAATGCTTATCCGGCGATATTTTCCACATCACCTGTAGCTCGGCATCTACGGCTAGATCGCCGGTGGTCTTTACGAGCCTACATCTTCGTGCAAAGCATTAGTCTACTCCCCTTACTCAGACGGCAAAGCGTGTAGTGCCTTTTAGAAAGTTCTCCATAAAAAAAATTGGTATTTTTCTAAAACATGGTCCAAAAAACAACAAAAACCTGTCGGCACGCAGAAACTGAGGCTCGTCCTCTTCACCTGGCAGAACTTAGCAGACCGTTAGGCCAACAGGGCGCACGTGAGGGATGTGTGCGCATCGACGGATCCCTGCCGTCGGCTCCTGACCCCATGAGTTGAAAGGGTGGTGGCAGCTGTGTGGTACAGGAAGACTGTGTCCCAGGGAAGACAGAGGTCTACTGAGGCCTGATATGAGCGCAGCCTAAAGAGGACCCATCAGGTTCAATGATGTGACATTAGATATTTACATCATTTAGAAGGGCGGTTTCCTGTTCGGAGCAGAATATGCCAAACACTGAGTTGTGACAGGAGCTTTTGGTGTTACTGTGAAAGGCCCAGGGAGTGACAGAAGATAGGACAGGAGAGGGAATCGAAATTATGACCTTCCTATAAATGTCATTGATTTTATTTAGTTCGTTAATTAATATATTACATATTAATTTAAATATATAGACACACACATATATACACATATGTGTGCACACACACAAAACCAAAAATACTAAAATAAATTTGCTAAGAAAAGCAAAACTATTAATAACTATAGGTCAATTTCATCCAATGTTTGGAATTATATTTTCTACAGGATGGAAATCAAGTGTATTGCTATGAGCAAAAAAAAAAAAAATGCGTTTCTATGAGAAAAGAATTATTTATATTATCCGTTTTTTACACTGTATGAACTGCAAAATAGGCTCAAACCCTATAGAATAAAGTAACTGTGGGGAACCAATTAGAGAACCTCCAATAACAGTCCGTTCAAAGATGTCCAAATTCTTTCATGTTTTTTTTTCTAACAGAACAAGCCGGAGAGTTTTAAGCAGGAGAGCGACACGATCTCACATTCGAAGAGATCCCTTTGACCGTATTTTTCTTTTTCCGCCTTTACCTGTTGTTCGGTCACTGGCTGATAACGTCGTGTTTTTTGCACTAGCCCGTGAGCTTCTTCGGAGCAGGGGTTGCATCTTTTTCAACATCGTGCTCCCGGTACCCAGGGCAGCGCTGGGCAATGCGGTTGACGGTCAGCGGACACTTGTTAAGGGATGAGAAATCAATGGCGCCGATGACTGATAGGAGGCAGCGTTCGAGAGCAAACTGCGAGTCTCGGGCTGGAGAACTGGGTGGGGGCTGAAGCCACGTAGAGTAGGAGCAGATTTCAAAGGGAAGATGCACGCTGCCTCTCTACGCCGTCGGTACTTCGTGAGAGGCTGGCTAGACCTTTGAACCTGGCTCCTCCTGCATGCGTCACCTGCGGTCCCCAGGCCCCAGCCCTCTTCCTCTTTCTTCTTCTGTCAGCTGGATGTCACCCACCGGTCTCTGGGGCAGCCTCACGGTGAAGATAGCAAAGCCTCTAGCGGCCTAGGAAAGCTGCTTTTATTCAGTATCTACCTTTTCTGGGTTTCCACGGTGTTTAAAAATAAATACTCAAACGGTGTTTTTACTTAGCATTTTTTCTTTTTCCGTTTTACCGTATATTTATGTGCATTTCGCTCTTTTTCTCACCATCGTAAGCCTGTAGTGTGATGTTTCTCGACGTGTTGTCATTCTCATTCGGGATTGGGGAGTTCTTTAGTATGTTGGGTTGGGCTCAAATTCTCCCTGCCTTACTCACCCCCAGATCCCCAGCAATCAGCGCGACAATGAACTGCCCTTA
The DNA here is from genome assembly GCF_902729225.1 of Pteropus medius. NCBI lineage: Eukaryota > Metazoa > Chordata > Mammalia > Chiroptera > Pteropodidae > Pteropus > Pteropus medius. The sequence goes on along the minus strand of NW_024349796.1, from coordinate 15,278,397 downwards.
GGTAACAACAGCTTCAAAAGGATAATCTCCAGGACAGTATTTTTTCTGTCTTCGACAGAATAAACATGGAGTAAGGAAAAGAACTGAAGTTGAAAAGAATGGGTGTCAAGTCTTCGCTCCATCATTTCCTGGCTGGGTCATTTTCGCTAATTCTCTTGCTTCTCCCTTAACTTCTATATATTTATGTGTAAATCAGGTCAGTGGAATCTACTGCAGAGGGTGATTTTACGAATTCAACAAATAATGTAACTAAAGAATTGTTTTCTGGACATAATATGCATTTAATATATTTTTGTTTCTATACGTCCTCTACTCTTATTTAAATTAACTAAAAATTCAGAAAGATTTATTGCAGCCTTGTTTCTTTTGGAAAAAGTCTGTGGCTCAAAAAAAGTTTGTTTAAAAGAAGCGTAAGTGTGTGTAAGATTGTGGGTACGCGAGCATCTTGGCAGAAGATAAAAACAGTAAGTGCAGAAGAGTAAAAACTATTTAACGCGAATCCTTCGTTTTTTGTTCCGTTATTTAATTTGCAACAAGAGTCGACATAGCATAAGCGACTTTTGTAGTTTGAAAATAACTATTCGAGAAAGAGTTTGAAAGCCATTTTTAAATCAATCGAATCGGAGAGCACAGTACTTCATTTGGTAGGACAGCGAAGATGTGCTTCTGGACTGTTTCCGATCTGTGGATTTTGGGGTGGTATTTTTGGTTGCTTTTGTTTTGGGGGGCAGAAGTTGAAGGAGAGGAAAATGGGTCTCTCCAAGCTCGCCCGAAGGAAAACGAGAACTCTACCGTTGCCTCTCAAAGCACGAGGCTGCTGGAAGAAGGGCTGGGTGACAGTATGCAAAACAGATGCGAGGCCATTTGTCATGGGTGACACAGCGGGGCCTGTGCTTGGCAGCCGCATCTGTAGACAGAGGGAAGCCACCTAAGACGACAGAGTGAATTCTTCTCTTCCCTTCCGGCGTCTGCCGTGGGGTTTCTGTGGGCCTGGAGCTAGGAGGACTCCATCGTGCGTGGGGCCTCTGTTTCCTTCACTGAGTGACAAGGGACAGGGACAACAGAACAAGGAAGAGGTAGCATTTTGCTATCCGGGAAGGAGAGAAGCACTGATATTCGTTTACCATGGAGCACGTCATGGTCTATACACCTTGCTTGCCTCACAGCGGATGTTCAATCAATATTTGTGCTTTTGAAGACAAACCGAATAAATGGCTACTGAACATCACCCTTCTCTCAGGAAAAGCTGAATATGTGTACACGTAGGTTCAATGAGATGGGATCGTTTATAAGTACAGAACGTCAAGAAAAACAGGACGATGCGAGAAAGTGATAACTTATGACATGCACGGATTCATTGTAATCAGTGTCGTCAACCATTTTTTAAAGAGTCGAGACTGGAGAATTAGAGAGACGGTTCATGGGAGCTGCTATGCTAACACGAAATGCAGGACAGCTCGGCAACCTCTCCCGAACCTCCCGAAGATGTGAGTGTAATGGGCCACGATGTTTCGAGGTCCTACAGTCCTTCCTTGCTAAACTATCACAGAAACAGAAGCTTAGCCACTCAATTATTGATAGTTAATAAATATTCATCCAATACCGTTGCATACGTGCTAATGCCTTTGGAGGTGCTGGACATGTCCTAGGCTGGGAGGCAGGGGTACGTTAAAGACAAATGAACGGGGGAAGAAAATGAATTGTCCTGTTTCCCACATACTTCAGATGATGCTCTGATAGAAATGACAGAATTTGTTATCTGTCAGGGAAATTCTCAGTGCATATATCGTTTCTGACAGCGTCCTCCCCGATGACGGAGACTCACTCACCTTCCAACATGTTGTGGCATTTCACGAAGGCCCTATTACCCGCCGTTCGAAAAGGACAAACACGCATCGCAACGATCTCAAGTGATGTAGACCACAAAATAATCACAGGGCTGTCGCCCACGGGGTGTGAACACTTGTGATGGGAAATTTCTAGATCAGAAAAATGCACTTGTTAACACGAAACATTTGGGAGTGTTACTGTGGATGATGAGTCTGTATTTTTTATTTCACGGCCAGTTTTCCTCTTCTAGGAACTTAATTATTTCATGCACAATGCCCCCGGCAGAGGCATAGAGAGACGCATGGCAGTCTCATTTAATCTATTAGATTTCTTTTCTCCAGGCCCTCAAGGTACAGAAGCAAATTCCAATTGAGTGATCGAGGCCTGAGTCATCGAATAAATAACTCAATTTCTCATCCTTGTTCACTGAGCCAGTTGTGTGAAGAAACACAATGTTTTTTTTTTTGTTTTTTGTTTTTTTTCTGCCAAGTGTGCGGATGGGCTTACTGGAACATCGCATTCAGAAATTGCATCGAGATGCTGAAGATCATTCATCGTGCAAGAGGAGGGAGACGAAGTCGGAACTATGTCTCTGAAGATGGATTTTTTTCAAAGTGCAGATACAGCAGATTAGTTCTCAAGTTAAAGAACTAGAATCCCAGCAACTAACAACCGGAGGCTGCACAGGAAACAAGTGTAGACGTTGTTTCATTTCAGAAGGAATCTGTTGATGGAAATGGTTGGGTGATCTCTTCATTCTTCATTGAACTAAACATTTTTGAGTGTTTAGGACATTCTAGCCAAACTACCAATAAAAGACATATAGAGATAAATAAATCATAATCTTTGCCCAAATCTTCTCATATAAACAAATCATTGCAAATGGTCCAGGAAGGTAATGATAAAGATACACTCAGGGCATGATGGAATCATCAAGAAAAGACACCAACCCACCCAAGGGAGTTTGTGAAGAACGTCTCACAGAAGTTGGTGCTCAGGTGTGTAACCACAGAACCAGCTCAAAATGTCCCTGTCCTGTTAAGGAGACACTGAGTTGATTTTCATACCAAACCACACGTCACGCAGCCAGAGCATGAGCAGAGCAGAGAACTTTGACCTCCAGCTGCACCCGGAAACAAAGACCCACCCTCACCCACCACACACTTACACACACAGATCCAAAGGACCAAGACAGAGCCAGAACCTGAACACTGGAATCCTTTCAGAAGCAAGGGGTCCATTGGCCAGGAAGATCCGGTGTTGATGCCCCTTTACCATAAGCCCTCCAGGCAGAGCTTGCCCTATGGTGTTTCCCCCGACCCTTTAGATGCTTGACCTGGTCCAGCGAGCGAGATGGGTTAGGGGCAGTACCAGGTCTTGCATCTTTTCTGTTGACGCCTTCTCCATCAACAAACCTTTCCTGATTCCAAACTCTGACATTCTGAGTTTTGGCCTCTCGAACTGTCAGGCACATGCCCTTGGGAGCAGTAATAGGAGTGTGGCCAAAAAAGAGGCCACATACTAACCCTGACAAGCTCGAAGAAGGCCGGCATGACGGGCCCAACAACTCAGGGACCTAAAGCAACCACGTAGGACGGTCCGAACATAAAAATTCCTAACTAAAAGCAGGTCACGGCGGGTAGATACATCCTGGGCCTGAAGCTTTCTTGACAAAGGTCAATCGTTACCTTAAGTGAGCCCATCTACTGTCTTTTTTGGATCTAAGATCACTTACCCTTGGAATGTCCTCTTTCTCCAGACCCCTCCCCCTCCCCCGCCCCAACGCAAAACTCAGTGCACCGAGCACGAGACACAGAACCCCTCGTGCTTATCTTGTCTCCCCTACACCACCTCTTTGTTCTGTGAATGCTAATGATTAACTCTCCCATCCCCACAAATGCCAAACAAGTGTGTGTCCCTCCCTTTTCCTTTTTATCCAATCCCAGAAGCTTCCCGCCTTTGCTTTCTCCCGCCTCCCTCGTCTGCCACCCACGGATGTCATGTCACCCTCCTTACGTCGCCTCTTGTAATTCTAATGTATAAAATAAACCACAAAACTGCCATTCTCCAGAGCCTTTTCGCAATCCGTTGAGATTTCGCTTCGTGGCAATTGTCATCAGTCCGGCTCAGATAAACTCATTAAGATTCTCTACAGGTCTGGCCGTTTCTTATGTCGGCAGGAGGAGGCTTATAAGAAATAGTCGAAGGACTAGGGCTGGGAGCTGGCGGGGAGAGCTGGTGAGGAAGAAGGCGGCGAGGACTATTATTTCTCCTTCCTGCAGCTACTCAAGGAAGAAACCAGGGGACTTCGGTAGCGTTTTAGAGAGAGCACAAGCTGATGACATCTTCCCGGCCACCTCTACCAGAGTAACGATAGCTACCACTCGTCACTCACCTGCCGTGTGGCAGGCACTGTGCCAAGTGCTACACACACTCGGTCTTACTTAATTGTTTTGGCACACCTAGCAGGTTGGTATTTTTATCTGTTTTTCACAGATTAGGACACGGAAGGTCAGAGCAGTTAGGTAACTCACTCAAAGTCACACAGTCAATAAGGGAAGATCGACACCTAGGTTCTAGGTGCGAGTTGACCCCAAAGCTTTTGCTCTTGACCTTGATGCTGGATCCCTCCTTATTTTGTTTCATGGTGGTTTTAAGGTGGGGTGCTGACTTTATTGGGGTTGAGATGGGCATCGGCATCCCCACCCCATTCTTACCTATTACCTACTCTGCTTCTGGAGTGAAGCGAAGTACATTATGTTTTGTTGAATTTAAAACATTCAACGAGTTTGGAGAATTTCTGTTCAAAACCCCATCCTCTGTTGACATCCCAGTTTCTGCCAAGTCAAGTCTGGAGGGTGCCGCTAGCTGCAGAGGAGACTGTTTTCGACCTGCTCTGGCCCCTGGAAGCCCTGACTTTCTTACCATTTCTGGTACATGTCAGTCCCCTCAGCCCCCAACTCGAGCATGCGCTGTTCGGCCCGTCATGCAAAGCTTGCTTCTATTCTGCTCCGATTCCTGTTGATTCCTTATCATGTTTCAGGATGCAGCTCAAACATCTCATTTTAAAGTCTTTCCTGACTCTCCCGAAAGGAATTAGGCTTCAGCTCCTCCGGGTTTTTCTAACATCCTGTTGATATTGCCTTTGGATGCTTCTCATTTCATTGCAAATCTTTTAAAAATATCTTCTTTGTACTTATGTCGTTCAGAAATACATATTCAGTGTTTACTGGGTTCCTGGAACTCTTCTGGAGCGAGAAATAAACGCGACGATCTCTGTCCCTTCTGTCACGGAGTTCACAATGTAGAAATAGAGACAAACAGTAAATGCGACAAATAAGTAAACAAGACTCGTGCACATTGTGGCAAACACTGAGAAGAGAATACACAGGACGAGACGATAGTAATGGACGATAGACATGTGAACTTGACGGAACCATGGGGCATCCAGATATCTGGCTAAACATGATTCTGGGTGTGTTTCTGTGGGCGTTTCTGGATGAGATCAACATTGGAATCAATAGGTTGAGTAAAGCAGATTGCTCTCCCCAGTGTGGGTGGGTCTCGTCCAATCAGTCGAAGGCCTGAAAAGCACAAGAGCCACGTGAGGGATAATTCTTTCCTTCTGCTTGATTGTCTTGGAGCCAGGACATTGGTCTTCTCCCGTCTTTGGACTCAGACTCAGAGTGGAACTTACACCATCGGCTCTCCTGGGTCTCCAGCTTGCTGGCTACAGATCTGGGACTTCTCAGCCTCCATGACCACATTAGCCAGTTCCTTATAATAAATTTATGTCTATCTATCTCCATCTCTATCTATCTGCATCACCTGTCGGTTCTCTGGAAAACATATGGGTTTAGGGAAAGTCTCTCTGAAAATAACACTTGTGCTGAGCTCTGGAGAGTAAGAAAAAAATCAGACATAATAAGAGCCAGAAAAAAAAAATTTCAAATAAAATGAAACATGAAAGCGTAAGTTTGAGGCTGAAAGAGACAAAAAGAAGGGAGTCAGCATGAGATCATATGAGAGAGAAGCAGAGACCAGATCGCTCGGTTCTGATTGTGAAGGAAGGAGCTTGAATTTTTTTTTCCTGAAAGCATTAAAAAGCTCAATAAATATTCATGTGACAACTGAATGAATGGGTAAGTATTTCCCGACTGGTGAAAGCAATTTGGAAACTCTAAAAAAACAAAAAAAAAAAACAAAAACTGACACTGTTTTGTCCTCATCCCTTGATCACTTTCGTTTGGAGGGCCCGGCAAACAGCGTCGAAGGGCAGGACGCAGAAGAAAAGCCAGCGATGTCACGTCTGAGCAGCAGAGGCGACGGACGTGCAGCCTAAGTACAAATGAGTTTCCTGACCTTTTTGCAGCTGGAGGTCTCTCTCTGGGGTTGCAGGACACGTGGGGATGCAGACTACATTTCCCAAGCATCCTAGGCAATGACTCATCCGCTCGGGGACAGCAAGGAAACTTCGCCTCCTCCCAGGAAGCCAGCCACAGCTTTGCGCAAGAGCACCCTCTTCTGTGCAGTTGGAGCCCCAGGCTCCGGAGGACAGGATGCCCTCCCGCCGACCGCCTCAAACTCCATCCCGAGAAAGTTGCAGCTAAGGGAAAGCCAGTCTCTTGGCTTCCAGCCTTTCCTCCATACTCCAAAAGGCCACGCAATGGGGTTTTTGTCTAGACTGCCCGCTGAAGAACGCAGCCGAGATGGGGAGCAGAGTTTGGAGCACTTTATCGAAAGGGGAAGGGATGAGCTTTCCACCAAATAAAATTCCACCTCATCGCCCAACGTTATGGGGCTTTTCCAAGATGCTCAGGTCGACTCGTCCTGGGAACTAAGGCAAACAAAGTGATGGCCAGAGTCCACAGGGAGGAGAGACGCCCAGAGGTGACAGGAAAGGAACCAGACAAGTCCTGCACGTGTAACCGATCGGGCTGCGCTTTGAGTGGAATAGCTTTAAGACGGGGTGACTGGGCTCTGGTATAATTCTGTTCTGCTTTCAGTAGACTCTCCCGTACAGGAGAAGATGAACGGCTGCCGGGTACCCGGCACATAGCACTCGCTTCAGTGTTTACAAATCAGAGTTCTGGCTTCCCATGTTTTCTCGAGGAGGGAAACAGGAAATCTTCTCCGTCCTTTATGCCTCAGCTCTCTGGTTATTTCAGACCACTAAGGCCCCAATATTTCCGCCTATAAAACAGCCTCCACACCCTCAGGAACATACGACGGAGCATTATCTGGCTCACGATGGTGCTGGTTGGCAGGGCGGAGTCGCTCGTCTCAGCTGGGTTTGCTCGTGTGTCTGCAGCTGCCAGGCGTTGGCTGGGGGCTGCTGGTCTAGGTTGGCCTCGGCGTGGGTGGCTCAGCTGTGCTCCCCGTGACTTGCACCCTCCTCCTGGGATGAACGGTCTGTCTCGGGCATATTCTCCTCATGAGAATGGCACAGGGTCAGGAGTATAAACTCAAGCAAGAAGACACTTCTCAAGACTCTACGGCTTCATGGCGAAAATAACCCGCATAGCCAAGTTCACCATCGATGAAGTTGGGAATTAGATTCTTCCCATGGGAGTTATGGGGGTGGAGAGGAAGAATATTTCTGAACCCGAATCGAATCTATCAGGTACAGCCTTTCTTATGTAGTGAGTGGAGGGAGGACAAGTTAGCACATGTGGAGAAAAGACCCCAGTCCCTAGGTCTGGCCCCTCGAGTGCATCCTGAGGGCCAAAGCTCTGGTTAGCATTAGCTCATGTAGATATGGGGGCAAGGCGAAGACCTCTGTTGGGATATGTGAATGGCCGCCATGTTGGAAAAGGGACTGAGATTCTAGAAGGCAGAACTAGTACTAAACAGTAGAGGTTAAAGGTTTCCACTCCACTCGGTAATTAGAGCACGAAATAGTAGAGCTCTGTAAATATGGCTCATACTTCCTCCAGTCTTCCTGAAATTTCAAGAAAAGGACCGGTAATTATTTCATAAGAAATGTGATCCAAAGAGATTGGAATCGGAGGAGAAATCGGACTAGCTGAACTTCGTCTAAATTTGGGAATTCCATAAAATCTAAAGAAATACCTTTTTATTACTATACATATAATAATACTAGTCACGATTCATGATTCTTTCATGATGCTTTGTCGTTTGGAGCATATCATCATATCCTCAAAACGATTCTGTGAGTTACAGGGCATAGAGATTTCGCTCCCATCGTGCACCAGGAACCAAGGCTCAGAGCTGAGCGATTTCCCCGTAGACACATAGTAAGCAGGTGCAGAGAGACTCTTCCCAGAGGAGCCTGTGCACTGTGCTGTCACTGCCAAGTCTGGCCACAAGGAGAAAAATTGCTGCCAATCCGGCCATCGTTGGAGAAAGGAAGAGCCGATTTCAGAAATGCCGCCCGGGACTTTGTGTTCGGAGGGTTTGGCATCAGCATCACCTATGGGATAAAACAGCGAGCACCTCAGTGAGCCAGCTCTGGGTGGGCAAGGACCTCGCTCTTCCCCAAGACACCGCAGCAGTGTGTCTCCTTGTGACACAGCGCACTTCCAGGTAGAGAAATCCTGTTGGCAACGTTTTTGTTTTTTCTGTTTTTGTCCAAACTTTAAAATCGAGCTTCGATGTGCTTTGCTTAGTTTTCCCCTGTTCTCACTGTAGAGGGCAGAGGTCGCCGCCTCCTTCATACTTTTCATCCTCACTTCAGACGAGACGGCAGCATCCATAGAGCTTCATCTCCGCACCCCACTTCCTGTCCACCCTACTTTCCTACAGCTGCCCCACGGGGCCGGACGAGGGGCAAGCAGGAAAGGGACCTCCTGGCAGCTGTACGCGCAACCCAAACCCTCCCTTTCTGAAGTGCAGAGCTTGTCACGCTCCCCTCCCTGTCCCCAAGGCCCCATGTCACTCTGGAGTCAGGACACCTGGACGTTTGTTCTCAGGTAATTTTTCAACTCTCTATCAGCACTAGCAGCCTTGACTTTTTTGACCGAAAGAAGGCTAATTAAAATGACAAACCTCACCTCGATTGATTGCTGCACGGGCGAAAACAGTAAACAACCATGACACGGCCGACGTGTTCGGGTCTCTCTCCCACCCCTCCCCGACCTCCACACCTGCTCCGTGACGGATGTAACGAGAGAAATGGAGACAACGGTGCTTCCTACCCATCCAAGTCCCTTCGCTTCTCCCACCCTGTCTACATCCACCCCCCCCCGGTCATGAACCCCAGCAAGGGTGCAACAGGTAGACTTGACAGGTAGACTCGTCTCGTCTAGTTCCAATGACAACCCAGGGAGGCGCTTATCATCCTGTGCATTTCACAGATGAAAACGTCAAGGTCCCACGAGGTTGAGTGATTGGCTCGAAGTCACATAGCTGCTAGACAGATTACTAATTTGACTCCGACACTTGAAAGGACCCAGAATTCTTTGTTCTCCAGAAGCATTCGTTTTTAGTAATTACAGTACTTGAGCTACAGGGAGGGGGCAAACATTTATTGAGCATTAACGACATGCAAAATGTTGTTCTTGGGACCGGGAGGTGAGTGCAACGACAGAATTAGGTCCCTCCTGAAGGGAAGAGCGAGGACACTCAGGGGGCCAATCCTTCGATGTAACGCTGCCGACTCCGGCAGCACAGCCAACAGGAAGGAGGCTGGTGTGTTTGGGATGGAGTGCGTTTCGGGGGACACAGTAAATACGATATTGAAGAGCCAACAACGGCCAGATCCCATGGGGCATTTTCACCAACATAAGGACTCAGTGTTTATTCTGACTGAAATGGAAAGCCATCGAGTGTTTTGAGCAGAGGATCTGACTTATCTTAGGAGACTCTGATGAGTTTGGAGAGATTGGATTGCCAAACACAAGCGTGGAAGCGTGGGGGTCAGCAAGGAGGCCACGGCAGCCACCCAGGAGAGAGGCGTGGATGGTTTGGACCCAGGTACCAGGGGTGGAGACACTAAGAAGCCGTAGAATTCTGTTATATCTTTGACGTACGATCATCGAGAACATGTGACAAGTAGGAAAGGGACCTGTGAAAATGAGATGAAGGAAGGACAACAACAAGGTTGTTCTCCTGAAACCACAGTCGAGAAAAGCTGCAGGAGTAAGGGTGGAGGAAAGATCTGGAATTCAGTTCTGGACATCTTGAGTTTGGGGTGTCAGTCTGACCTCTCAGCGGAGATGGTAAATATATCATCGGATCTTCCGATGGAGTGAAGACACGAAGCCTGGACTTGTGATATACGTTTAAGAGTCATCAACATACAGATTGCATTTAAATCATATGATCGGAGAATATCACCCAGGAGTGGATGAAGAGAAAGTTTCCAGCCATCGAGCCCGCAGTACCCCAGCACGAGGAGGTAGAGGACAAGATGAGGGACTAGCAGAAGGCGCCTGAAGCGTGCCCCGAAGACGGGAAAACCAAGAGTGCAGTACGTTCGAAGCAGAGAAAATATTTTAAAGGATAGAAGTGATCGATCGAGCATCTCAGATGCTGCCAAGAGGCCAAGTGAGATGAGACCCGTGAGAATCGAACACTGCGCTTAGAAGTGAGGAGCTCGCTGGTGACCCTGACAAGAGATTTCCTGCAGAAAGGTGGGGGGCGAGAGCGCAAGAGCTGACGACACCTTGGCACAGCCATGGGCGCTCCGGGAAAGAGGCAGGAGGCCGGGGCCGGGGAACCTGCCACCAGAAAGGAGTAATAGTTGCTTTGTAGTTGAGAGTCACTCGGCCGGCTTCAAAAATGATGGCTTTCTCACGCTCTTTGACCAAAGAATGAAGTTTCCTGCTCCGCTTTACTGAACTCGGTCTCACTCAGTCGGCCCAAACAGCACGTGGGCAGAAGGGCCTCGGTCTGGATCCCCGACCCGAAGGGTCAGCACCAGTGACTTCGAACGAATATAAGAAAGATACTGAGTTAGTGCTCGAAGAAACAATTAAGCTAAGCCTACATGATCCCCTTCGTTTTATAAACAAAGCAACTTCCTCTTCTAGTCCCTCGAAAGTTTAAAATTGAAATAGATTTCCTGGCCCCTCTTCCTTCGTTCTCACCCGTCTGGGTTCTTTAATGAAGTCCTTCCAGAATTCCGAAATGGAGAAAACTGTCTCCAAAGGCTCAGGAGCGGCATCTTAACGTCCAGCCAGGCCGGTCCAGGAGGTGCTAGATTTTATTCTAGGCACACAGAGGCTCAGCTACCGACAGGCTCCTTGGCCCTTTAAGGAGGCAACAGACCTCTTCGTTTTTAGCTTCTTCCCTGAAGTAACTGAAGCTCCTCGCAGTGACATGAGTCCAGCAGGACAATATCTCAGGGAGACAAGTCTCTGCTCAGAAACCAGTTAATTCCAGCCATTTCTAGCCATGCTTTGGACAAAGGCTAATCTTCCCTATGTTTTGAAAAAGACTTGCTTTCTAAAAGGCTATCTTTCTAGGTTTCTGTTTGTTTGTTTAAGGAAAACCTAATATCTGATTTACTTTCTCAGAAGCTTACACGGGGTTATTTTTTTCATTAGGCTTTGAACAAATGTAGTCTGAACCACAAAGCTACTTAGAAATATTTTCCTACCGATACATTGGAAGTAGAATTAACTGGAGAGATTTAATGTAAAATTATTTAGCATTATTTATAAATAAATAAATGATTGACAATCACGGTTTAAAAAAAGAGAGAAATGGATTCTATAGGGCACATTTTCATATTAATATTCTGTATCACAGAAAACGACACATTGGCTCTGTTATTACTGGCTTATTCCATGCCATCATCAGAAGCCTTATATATTTTGAAATTTATTTTATATTCTGACCAGAAACTAAGATTTGGAAGAAAAAAAACCACTCAGTTTATAACCAGAAAGTACAAACAGTCGTGGTGTTCATCTCATCCAGACTCATTTTTTAACAAAGGTTCATGTCTTTTTTAGGTGGAAACATCCCTTTATCCTTCTGAGATGTCGGAGTGCCAGGAACACAGTTATGGCTGGTGGGAATTCCTGCCACATCCTTGGCCGGAGGGACCCGGATCATCTTTACACGTCACCCTCCAAGGTGTAACAAGGACCAAGGGGATGCTGAGCAGCCATCGTTCTTAGTGTGTCATAGCTGAATCTTGACTCAGGCTGTTTATTAGAAATTTAGCAACTAACGACTTTCTGGTCTTAGCCTTTCGTGGATGATCTTCACAAGGTGAATCTCGCATGGACTCCTGCCTTCTTCACCGGTTATAAGGTCTCAAGAGATAACTCTTACTCCTTTACACTGTCCTTTTCCTAGACAATCTGTAAACTATTTTTATATCTAGAGATCACAATAGGTTATCTAATCAACTTCTTTTCCCTGAGCAAATCCACGGAAAAGTCACAATTCCTTTTAATTTCTTAACAAACCCAAGAGAAGTATATCAACCAGTGTAATAAGCAGGCCATCAAAGTGAAAAGAAGCCTGTGCCTTAAGAAACAATACAGACGAGAGTGTCTCTCTGGGTGACAGGAGGGCCAGGGATATTTCCAGATCAGTGAATTTGGCAGAGTTAGTAAAAATGAACGTTATTATCCCTAATTTCCAGGTAATGAGACCACACATGGGCTTTGCTTTAAGAAAGCCCAATAGACATGAAACTTTAAAATTAATTCAAGCAATGGCTATTCCAATTACAAAGGACTGTTGTCGTTAAGCGGAAATCTTTCAATAGATATTTGTTGCTGATGGTTATTCGAGTGAGGGGCTGGTTCCAAAGAAGGCAGAGAAATTCATAGCTAAGATAAATAGAAGATTAGACAGCACTGCTCACTGAAGATGAATCTAAAATAAAGATGAATTGCTTCTAAATTAGACCGTAGACAACGTGGGAGGAAAAAAATCGATCGATAAAAATTGTATTTGCTGTAACTATGTCGTAGAAGGAGGCACATCCAACGGTTCTTCCTCTTTGTAACAATATCTGTTCCACTGCCTGTTGCCTCTCCCCAAACAACTGTTAATAGCTTGGTCCCAGGAAAAGCGATACTATATTTCTAGCTTGTGTGGTGGGACCGGTTGCCTAGCATTGCAGTAAATTTTACAAAACAGTTGGCAGAAGGATCAGACTAGCTCAGCTAAATGAATTAAGCAATCACAGAAGACCGCAGGGCATATTAAGGAGGAATGTCCAAATTACAGCACTTGATACTCCCTTCCCACAGTCCCGTTTCCCCAGCACAATGCTTTGGCTGAGCGCGCTGTAATTCAATATTAAGCAAGGTTCTTATTAAGTAGATACAATGAAAAAAATGCTGAGTTTTTGTTGCATTAGTGGAGTTAAATGCCTTTTATTAGCACTCATTAGGAGGAAAGGAAACTCGGAGCTAAGGGTTCATTAGCCAAAAGTGGCCCCCGTGAGGTAACGAGATTAAACGGCTCTGAGCCAGAGAATGGGTTCTGGGCCACACACAGCAGATTCTGAGTGTGTCCTCTCTCTCCTCCATGGCTGAAATGCCTGAGAACATTTTGGGGAAGAAATGTTGGGTCCAACTGCAGGTCAGCTGAAAATATGTGTTTATTCTAAAGCTGTTAATTTGACAAAAGGCAGAAGCCCCGGAAAGACAGTACGATTATGATTTATGTTTTAGATTTGAGAGGAAGTCATTTGCTTTGGGGACTAAAAATGAACGCTACCAGTTATCCAATTTTGAAGGGCATGTCACGAAACTGCTTTTTATTTTACTTTGTCGTATCGCTTCTCGGCCTTTTGGCTGAGATCAAGTGTATTTTGTCGTTAGGGAAACCGCAGACACACACAGACACACACACACAGTTCTGAAGTAAAAGTCTCCCCCAGAGTAAAATGAGCGTCTTGAACAGCTATTCTTGCTTAATTAATCTTCACCAAACATAATTCTGAGCTAAAGGACTAAATGATAATAAATTCCAAATAACCCCGGAACTGCAGAATTTGGCGGTTTCGTTGTCTTGCCGTCTCTCTGTGACGCGGCTTTACAGAGTGGCCGCTTCTGTGAAATGTGTCCAGCTCCTGGCCTACGATTAACTCTTGTTACGTCTCGGCTTTTGCATTTCTGTCTCTTGGCTTCTAGCCTCCCGGTCCCATCATCTGCTGTAGATCCACCACGGGCCGTTCTACAAACCTAGCAAGTTCCAAAGCGAACGCATCACCGGTGCGCCCAAGCCCCCCGCACCCCCTGCCCTGTACGCCTCAACCCACCACCCCGTAAATGGCACTGCCATCTTCACAGTCATCCAGGGTTGAAATCTTAGCATCGTTCATTTTCTTACTTTTCACATGTAATCCATTTACCGACCCTCTAGACCCTCCCTCTGCGACACGCCTACATCCATCCTCTCTGCTCCTCTATAGTTTTACAAGTCAGATCTCCGTCACTTGTCATTTGGACGATGGCCACGGCCTTCACGACGGAGAGGTTCTTCGATTTCCATTGTTCCCCCGTAACGCCCCATCCTGCACACAGATGTCACACTTATCTGTGTGCAGGATGGGGCAGTTTTTTCCTGCCTAAAGTCGTCAGTGGATTTCCACTGTCTCAATCTGTAAAATGAGCACGGTACGCTCCGTCGCAGAGTCGTGGAGTTTAAATGAGACCATGTATCGAGCCCTCTGCCCAGCAGTCAGCACGAGCGAGAGCTCAGCGAAAAGTAGTTATTCTTACCATTCATCTTGCGTCTCTACCATTTTCTCTGGCCGAGCTGAACTGTCTGCTGCTTTCCGTACGATTATGATTTCTGATTTCAGTACGATTATGATTCAGTACGATTATGTGCCACCCAAGATTCACTTTTCTTTTTCCGTTCTCATTAAAATCCCCTTGGCCCGGCGCACGCCGCCCTCACCTACACTAATCCAGACTCGATTTATCCCCCGAGACCCAACTCCGGTTAAGCCCCCCTGGTCCCTCCCGGATGTGAGGGACTTCGCGCTGCTCTCCACAATGACGGCACACCGGTGACAGTTCTTAACTTCTTCTTGCCATTTTTCTATCAGTCTGCTAACTGCGAAAATTGAAGAACAGGATGTACATCTAATATCTTTTTGTATCTATTCGCTGCTAACGCTCTCAGTGGTCTGTCTGAGACCTGCCTTTCGGGATCCCGCACCGCTCAGGGAGCCTGTGTCTGCCTCTCCCCTCTCGGGGCACCTATGTCTGGGCGGGAATGGGGCACAGCGAAACCTGAAACGTAATCCTTTGTGTTTGATGGTGTGGCTTCCATGCTCAGATGCGCACGCAAATGCGCACAGGGTGAATATACATTTTCTTCCCCTTATAATACTGTAGAGAGTGTGTTTCGATTACCGCTTTGTACTTTTTCCTTCTTGGATGAAGAGATATTGGCTCCATCTGTGATTCCTGTTAATTTCCTTGCTCACAGGCGAGCCCCGGCCGTGACCTCCGTGTGTGCTCCACGTGTGGCACCTCACACAGCGCTACTCCCGGAGCTGTCCGGACCACGTTCGCCGAACAATAAAAATATTCAGGAATTTTCCAATTCCAATTTTTGATGCTATAAAACTCGATTCTATGAGTTCGCATTTAGTTATTTAGCTTAAGAAAACAATGATTGATTCGTGCGAATAAAACGACTAGAAAATAACAAGGAATGATTTGAAAACGTGACATCAGGGAATGGTCCAATGGATTCTAGTACTAGAAGCAGAAGCGACACTGAGAAATTGCGTGTCCTGAGCAAGTTAGCTCAGCGGGGGCTCTGCTGCTGGTTTTAACGCAACCCCCAAACCTCCTCAACATGTAAGCCTGTTCCACAGATGAGGAGACTGAAGTCCAGAGAGCACAAGTCGTTTGGGAAGGAAATAAAACCCATTTCATTGAAGGATGAAATAATGTGACTCATAGGATGATAATAGAAGACTATTTAATGCTTGTCTTCTATTCTACTGCACAGGTAAATGTCTACTGCATAGTATTATGTGAAAAAAGGAAGCTGGTTATAAAACGATTTTATGATCCCGTATATAATGCAAAACGCTAATTAAAAAAGAAAGCTAGGCAGACATTATACCAAAATATCACATCATCCTATCGAATGATAGGACTTTGAATAATTGCGACTGCACGTACTAACTCTTGTCGTTGTTGTTTTCTTATTAATTATTAATTATCATTATTAGCGGTAGTAGCTTCATTGTATTTCCAAATTCGTATAGGGATTATATGTTATTTTCGAACAAAGAAATAAGAGCATTTTTCATTTGTTTGTTGTCCTCACGGTGTGTCTATGCGTGCCTTTAATTAAAGAAAAAATCAGGAGGGTTGAAGTGGTTCGTATCTCCCCGAGTTATTCGAGGCCGGCACTTTGGCTCTGCAGCGTAGAAGGGTCAAAACTCTTCTGGGCCCGAGGCCAGCTCTTTTCTAGAAAGGCCCAAGCGGAGCCTGCACTGAGGGCCTTTTTGTGACCTTCTGCACAGCAGTTCCTGGCTGGAGCACTGACCACTCCCCGACATACACACACACACACACAACGCCACCAACCCCGCGGTTCCTCAGCGCTGGAGCCGGGAGCTCTGACCACAGAGAGCTGGCAGGTTCGCAGGTATTCCCCACCTTCCTCAGGCCCCCCCCGCCCTGCTCTGACGAGGCAATGTGTCCTGTGCACCCCCAACTCCCCTGTGGAGAGGCCATCTCATACTGTTCTGAGAAACACTGAGGCCAGCAGCGCCACATGATCAAGTCAGACCGCATAGGGCCCCCTTCCAACTGTCAAGTCCTATGACAAGTCAGAAAAACAAATAACTTCAGGTATAGTCTTCCGGCATAGGAGTGAAATTGGCTATGCTACTTTGAGCAGCCCAGAGACCACAAGGGACACAGCGTAATGGCTGTAGCAAACGGTGATACCTTTGACTAGTTTTTGCTTAAAACCACAGTTTAGAAGAAAATTAGTTCTACAGATCCCCAGAATGAAATTTCCACGATGAAGAAGAATAACCCAAAGATCGAGTTATGAGCAAACTTAGGTAGTACCTTATAAAGCCCTGCCCTCTCCACACAGCAATAATTGGTTGTCACAGAGGCATTTCAAAATAATTAACTTGGGACATTAGGAAAAATTGTCAGACCTCAGAGCAGTTTGAAGAGCACAGAAGTGAAGAAGAGTCAGTTTTCTCATTAGGAAGGGGTTGAATTTTCTAGTCACTTCAAGCATAGGATTCTAAGAAAGACCATGTGGATGTCTCCATATTCTGGAACTGGGGAGAACATTCTATAAAAGCAGGGCAAATGAACAATCTGAAAAGAAAATGAAGAAATGAGTCCCATTTAAAATAGCATCAAAAATAATAAAATACTTAGGAATAAACTTAACCAAGGAGGTGAAAGACTTGTACAAAACAACAAACCAATGCCGCAGGAAATTAAAGAAGATACATACGAATGGAAAGACACCCTGTGTTTATGGACCAAACGACTCAATATTGTTAAAATGTTCCTACTGCCCAAAGCCGTCTATAGATTGAATGTAATCCCTGTCAAAAGCACAATGGTATTCTTTCTTTTTCTTCCTTCCTTCCTTCCTTCCTTCCTTCCTTCCTTCCTTCCTTCCTTCCTTTCTTTTTAGCAGAAATAGAAAAAACAATCCTAAAATTCATATGAAACCACAAAAGACTCAAAAAAGAGTCAAAACAATTTTGAGAAAGAAGAACAAAGCTGGAGGCCTCACACTTTCTGACTTTATAACACCTTACAAAGCTGTAATAATCAAAATAATCAGTTTGCTACCGACATAAACACGGACATAGACCAATGGAACAGAAGACAGAGCCCAGAAGTAACCCTTCACATACATGGTCAACATGATATTTGACAAGGGTGCCAACAGCACACAAAGGAAAAAGAACAGTCTCGTCAACAAATGCTGTTGGGAAAACTGGACATCCACGCGCAAAAAAATCAAATTAGACCCTTATCTTACACCATACCAAAAATCAACTCAAAATCGATGAAAGACTTCAGCATAAGACCTAAAACTATAAAACTCCTGAAAGAAAACATAAGGGAAAAGCTTTATAACATTGGTCTTGGCAATGGTTTCTTGGATATGACGTGAAAAGCACAGGCCAAAAAAAGCAAGAAATAGACAAGTGGGACTCAATCCAACTAAAAAGCTTATTCTCAGCAAAGGAAACAATTAATAGAGTGAAAAGGCAACCTATAGAATGGAAAAAAATATTTATTAGCCACGAATCTGAAAAGGGGTTAATATCCGAAATAGGTAAGAAACTCCCGCAACTCAATAGCAATAAACAAACAAACAAACAAATAAATATTAAATTAAAACATAAAAAACAAAACAGCAACAAACTGATTTAAAAATGGGCCAAGGACTTGAGTAGACATCTCTCCCAAGAAGCATACAAGTAGCCAAAGAGTATGTGAAGAGATCCTCAGCTTTGCAAGTCATCAGAGAAACGCACGTCCGAACCACAATGAAATATTCCTTGTGTAGAAAAAAACTCAGCTTTCTGTCCTGTGTGTCTCCTTCATTCTCACACTCACGACACTGCTGACACCGGATGCGTGGCGGCTCTTCCTACACCATGTGGCTCTGGCACACTGGCTGGGTGTTTGGTATGTACCTCAATTCTGACACTATCTCCCTGGAGAAAGGGTCAGATCCACAGGTGAGGGGCTCAGTCTCGCGAGTCTGCCCGCCCTTCGGATAGCAAGTGGCAGGTCCTATGTTACACATGACGTCTGTCTGATCAGGCAACAAACTGGAGGTCCCATGAGCCTCACTACGGGTCTGGTCATTCGGCAACACAGCTCACAGACCTCAGTGAAACACTGACATTTGCCAGTTTGTTAAAGGCCCTCATGAAGGAAGGGTCCAGGGGATCAGCCTGATGAAGGGGGAGGCATAGGAGTGTCCTAAGCACAGGAGCTTCTGTCCCAGTGGAGTTGGGATACGTCACCTTCCCGGTCCATGGATGTGTGTACCTACCTGGAAGCTCTCTGAACCCCAAACGTTTGTAATTTCATGGAGGTTTCCTCACGGAGGCATGATCAACCCTATTAATTCCATTCCCAGCTCCTGTCCCCTCTGTGGCGAACAGGGGGCCAGGCTGGAAATTTCCGAGTTTCTAATCGCTGCTTTGGTCTTGCTGGTTACGAGCCCCCACCCACGACCCATCTAAGTGCCCACATAGAGTCGTGTCATAGAACCAAGGTGCTCCTAGTGCTCTGATCGCTGAAGAATTTTCCTAGGTTTTAGGAACCCCGGGTCAGGAACTGGGGGCAGAGACCACTGTATATAGATATATCTTTTCTATTACCTCACATTACCATAAACCTGTTAGGATGATCATTACAAAAATAACAACAACAACAACAACAAAAATAAGAATAATAAGTGTGGGTGAGGACGTGGAGAAATCGAAACCCTTATGGTCAACTGATCTTTGACAAAAGTACCAACCCTTGTGCACTCTTGGTGAGCGTGTAAAATGGTGCAGCCACTATGAAGACAGTATAACGTTCCTTTGGAAAATTAAAAACAGAACTACCACACGATCCAGCAATCCCGCTCCAGGTGTTTATGTAAAATAATCGACGTCAAGGTCTTCGCGCCCGTGTTTACCACAGCACCCGTTTTCCCTCGGTGTCTTCTATTTCGATGCCTCCCCGCTGACTTCTGACTTTGCAGAAGCGCTTGTCTTCCCCCGAGAGCTCTCCTTGGTTGGTGACCCTGTCCTGTTTGTGGGCACAGGAGGTGAGAAGCTCTGGGGAATCCGTGAGCGGCCCTCATCCCACAAATTCCCGGCTGGCTCACCCTTCAGATGGGACACTGATACTTATGTACTCAAAAGTATGGTCCATGGCTCTCTGGAGGTCCTTGTCATATTAATATGAAAAGGGTTTAATACGACAGGAAACTGTCATCATATTCATTTTTAAGCGTTGTTTGCCTTTTCACTATGTCGATATTTGCACTAACAGTGCAGAATCATGTGAGAAACTTGCCCTAGCATGAACCTGGCAGTGACACTTGTTGTACTAGTTGCGTTAGTGTTACTTGTAGTCATTGTATTTTTCACCATCTTGTACTAACGAGGGTTCAAAAGCAAGTTGCCCTTAACCTGGTCTTAATAAAGCAGTAAAAAAAAAAAAAATTACATTTCATTAAATGTTGACCCTTGAGTGTAAATCATTTTAACATTCTACGGATAAAATGGGAAAGACGTATCAAGCAATTCTGCTCTGTACTGAAGTACGATGGTTTGTTTCAGAGAAAAGCACGTGTGTGATTGAATCGAAAAATCAAACTAGGCTTATTCAGATTTGGGTACTTGGTGGACCCAAAACTGAAGGAATTCAGAAATGAATGAGGCTGTCACCTCAAAGAAACCACTGAGAGTATTCGTTGCCAATAATAAAATCTGAGCCTTGAAGAGAGAATTAGAATTTTGGAGAACTTACATCCACCACTGTGAGCTTGATGACTTCCCAATATTGAACTGATTTTCTAATGAGACGAGTGAAGATAGTGATGAATGCGAATGAAATACGTCAGCATTTGGAATATCTGCCTAACTCAGTGAACCATTAATTTTCATACGACCAACCCATGATCAAAGTTATATATGTGTAAAAGATTCGTTCGAAATGCAAGATAGAAAAATGGCTTTTAAAATAGAATACGAAAAGTTCATGGATATGATTTCAAATATCACACTGAAATGAACCTTTAAGAAATGATCAATTATCAAGTTTTAGTGTCATATTAAAAAAATGACGTAATTATCTGAGGACATACATAATTATATACATAATTAAAATATTCTTTTTCTTTTCTAACGTGTCTGGTCAAAGGCAAAAGTACTTCAGCCAAAACTCGCAGCAACAGATTGAATGCAGAAGCACATATGAGAATCACCTTGCTTTCTATTAAGCCAGATATTGAAAAGATTTGTATAAATCATGTAACATAATGTCATTCTTCTCACATCATATTTTTTTCTGTATTGGAAAATACAATGGCTTTTCATAAGATATTTGCCATTTATTTAACATGTTATGTGTTTATTCCTATTTTTAAATTAATATATAAATATTAAAATCTTTTGTTTTGATTTGGTAAATATGGTAAATGTGTTTAGATGCAACACAAAGAATAGCTCTTTGGGGTCCTCGATAATTAAGACAATAGAGGAATACTGAGGTTGAAAACTCGGAAAGCCTCTGATTCTCGTCGTTTGGGTTTTCCAGGGGCTTTCATCTCTGAATGCTCCGGGGTCACTTTCTTGATCGTATAACTGGTCTTGATTCGCCTCTCTGTTTTACTCCTCCATTTCCAGACCATGGGGTCCCGGGATCACCTCCCCAATTCAACAGCTGATATGCAAATCCTTGGGGTCCGCTCTGGGGAAATCAAGTGACGAGTCCCCTCCTTAGAACGCTTGGCTCTTTAGGACATAACTTAACAGCAGTTGAGTTTGGCCCCTTCATTCCACAAAGGGGAAACTGAACTTCGGAGAGCGGAAATGACACGCGCAGATGATGGTATTTCACACAGCCACCTGACGACGGAGATCGGCCACGTTTTCATCAGCCTCCGCCTCCCGACAGGCCCGCCCTCTCCATTCGCGACTGCCTCCCCATGGCCATCTTACAGCATAAGCGTAGTCATCCGACGTGTCTTCCTTCCCACATCTGTCTCATATGGGAAGGGCCTTTTCGTGCCGTATCCTTGGGCGCCAGACTTCCTTCTGCTCACAGCCCTTGCTTTATCTTGTCATCTCATGATCTCAAAGTCCTGAGGTCTCCTCCAGCTGTGAGGAATAGGACAGGTGGATGGGTAAAATAAGCCCCCTCCTTTGAAACAGCTTAAAATCTCATATTCATGTTGTCATCCAAAATGGTACTATGTTCTAATCTTAGGCGCATTTGCTCACTGAATTTTTTTTCTCTCTTTGTTGTTTCCTTATTGACTGGAATCTGCTTCAAGGAAGATTCTAAAGATGAATCTAAGGAGCTGGGCAAATGTGAGAAGAGACAGAGAAGCCCCCAACAAGCCTCGATGTCTTTGGTTTCTCAGGGTTGTTATGTTTTCACTGTTCCGTGTGCGAACGCCTAAAAGCTAGTGTTCATCGATGATCTACTCCGTATCAGGACTTGACCTCTACACATTCTGCAAGGGGTAGAGTTTGAATTCTCGCAGAGACTTCCGTCTCCAGAGGTCATGCTAGCCTTTTGCTCTCAGAATGAGCAAGAGTCACGAGCCCAGCCCCAGGCACTTTTATTCTTGGACTCTGAGTGACCAACGCGATACTTGTCCAGGTGTCAGATTTTGTCACCCGATTCTCCCCATCTGTGTAGGGTGACAGCTCAGTTCACCCGGGACCGTTCATTTGTTCCCAGTCTTCGGAGTTCCATCCGTATCTGGATTTTTATAAAGACTCTCATTTATGCACCCAAGAATTATTCACCGCTAATAAGACAGCACCGCAATACTGGCACCATCTACAAAAAGAGTAAAAATTGTTCTTTAATTTAAAAAACTGTCAACTTGCTTTGGTCTCAGTATTTTTAAAGTGGTTTGGGACATTGGGCTCTGAGTAGAATTCACGCGCTGAGAACAAACGCAGCACCCCCTTTCTATAAGACTTCTCGGAAGCCAAGAGGTTTCATGTCCAGGGGAGGTTTATGTTGTACTCAGAAGTTCACAATGAACTTCACTGACCAGCCAACCTTGGTAGTAGACTGCTTTTTGTTCCTTCTTCTTCTGAGCTCAGGGCCTTATAGGGAGGAAATACTGTACAATAATTAAAAACTTCTAAAATGTCCTGAGATAAGCCTTTTTTTTTTTTTTTTTTTCTGGTGGAAAAACCAACCAGATAACTGACCACCTGAGCAGCTCCCTATCACGTGCTGTGTTGGGTATGTTCGGAGCTGCCGGAGAGAACACACAGGAATAAACAGCATGACCCAAGACCCGAGTTGCTTTGGGAATAGGGATTAAGACATAGAGCCAGCACGGGCTAGAACTGGGACTAAGTGGTATTCATTACTTAGTTTAAATGGCAATTGTTTAGGGTTTGGTTTTGATAAAAAAAAAAAAAATCCCCAAATGAAAATTCTGATTCCAAGTTGAACTGCGTACTTAACTTATTTTAATTATTTTTTTTTAAAGCACACTATATTTTTTCCTCTTGATTATAGGTTGAATACTCACACATTCATTCTGTCGCTAGGCATGGGCTCATTCTTGGGAATTCTAATGCAAAGGCATCTTATTATGGTTTAAATGTACATTTTGCTAATGACTAATGATACTGAACATCTTTTGTATGATTAATTGGTGTTTATATATGCTCTTTGATAAAGTATCTGTTAAAATATTAGCTCATTTTTTGGTTCGTTTTCTTGTTATCGATGAGTAAACATTCCTTGTATTCTGAATACAAATTCTTCATCAGATATGTGTGAGTCAATATTTTCTCCCAAGCAGTGGCTTGCCTTTTTACTTTCTGAATGCTGTCTTTTGAAGAACATAATTTTGTTTAATTTGGATAAAGTCCAGTTTATCTTTTTATGGTATTTATTTCTAGAGGCATATTTAAGAAGTTCTTATCTAAACAAAGGTCATAAACATTTTTTCCTTTGGTTTATGCTAGAAATTAAGAAATTTTAGGCCCTAGATCTGTAATCCTTGTTGACTTGTTTCTCTTAATATATGGTTCTGAGA